>NW_015386388.1:542696-646642 GCF_001527695.2 Protobothrops mucrosquamatus | reverse complement strand
TGAGGCTAATACACACGGGAGAGATCGCGAAAGTGGTAGAGGGATTAAGGGTGAAACGAATGAGGGAGAAAGAACGGATGGTTTGGAGGGGAAGGATGAAAGGGCTATAATGGATGAAGGAGGTAAGAAAGAACCCCAGATGATCCCTCACGAGGATATCCAGGGATCCCATGGTAACAAGCAGGGAAAGAAGGCAAAATGCTTACACGCGGGTAAAGGGAAAACAGGCACCGCGCAGGAGCGCATATACCGGGGCCCGGTTATGCGCTCGCGCAGCCGGATGCAGGCATGTGAGAATTGTATATAAAACCTTCCAAACACCGCCTCAGCAACCCTGATGATGTCGGGAGAGTCCGACGAAAGCTCGGTTGCCGATAATTTTAACAATGTTTTATTGCTTTTAAATTGTTTTTAAACTTTTTAATTGTTTATAAACATTTCATCTACTCTTGGTGATCGCAATTATTTTGATACAACATACATAATATATATATAAAGAGAACATAGCTAACTGAAAAATAAACACTGAAATTTAAATTTTATAAAACTAAATAAAGGGCTTCATAACTACCCAATCCCAGAAAAACAGCTAGTTTTTTGGTAGTTCCCAAAATTTCATAAAGGTGGGCACTACATTAATTTCTTGGGGCAGAAGGAATATCAGAGGAAAGGCACTGCCACAGAATAGGCATAATTCTTGGATCCCATAAGATGATGGGACTTAAAGTGCATATTGATTAAAACCAAGCTCCACTAAGGCTGTCCCACCTACTCCTTCGGGATCCAGCCTATTTCAATGCTGACCACATATATTTTAAAACTTAAGACAAATCTTATTAAAAGTATAATTTTGTTTTGCATGATAAAGTAGCTGAAGTTTTTTTTTACAGATACAAAATTATTAACCTTCCATTTTTCTTGAGTGGGGTGTCCATTCTTCTGAAACACAGTTTTGTTACTTCCTCATCAGTAGTGATGTCCAATAAATTCTTCAAAAACAAAGTCCCAATGAAAACATGAAGAATGCTACATCTTAGCTGGAGTGTAACAGAAACTATTATCCATTTCTGACAGCAAACTTTCAGCCAGGAATGGCAAGTGCAAACCGAAATACTTACAACAAAATGCTGTAATAGTTGCCACAGCTGTCTTGCCAAAAAGTTTCTGGGATTAGCAAGTTTGCTGGCAATATCCAAAAGGTCAGAAATTGAAATATGACAGTGTCGAACAGCCAGGACAATCAACTAGAGTTTAGAAATTTTTAAGATTTCTGATCTTCCCCTGGCAACATAAAAGAGGTCTTATGTTTCGTGCCAAATAGTTAATAGGAGGGTCCAAGAGAGTTTGATGGAACTGGCTCTCTGGAGATGGATATGCAGCCCTCTACAACACTAGATTCTCCCCCTCTGCCTTGACTTCAATAGCTGCACGGAGAAGTTCCAATCTAATGATGTCATAGAATAGGGCATGACCTATGTGGTATAAATACTTCTCCAGTTGGTGGAGAAGAAAAAAGTCTCTTAATCATTCATCAACATTAAAGGTCCCAAATTGTGAAATAATGAATTGATTCCAAAGGATGGATTAGATTTATTTCAGCCCTACTAACAATTGAGACACCAACAAATTCCTGTTTTAAATTCTATATGACAGCCTCCAGGAACTAAATCCTCATAATTTGTAGAGAAAGTGACCTATCTCATCATCCAAATATTATTCATATTAGAGGCAAACTTTTAGATATTTAGAAACACAACCACATTTTTATCTCTAATGTTGCTTTTCCCTCCTAAGCAAATGTAGCTTATAGATGGGCAGGGATATGAAACCATGTGTATGGATCTACTTGTTAAAAAGCAATCAGATGTTATAATTCTGCAGTTGCAAATTATGTAAATAGAAGACAAGCTTTTGTTTAATTTTTTTTTTTACATTTTTCTTTTGCTAGTAACTTTTGATATATAGGCCTTACTTTTTGTCACTTGAATGAGGGTACAATAATCATGGAGAAAACAGGGTTTGGTGGAAATCCTGCCAAACAAGAGGAATAGTAAATTGGCAGAAAAGATATAAGGGCATAATATTTATTTATAACATTTGTCTACCACTTCATTCCAACCAGCTCCAAGTGATGTGTAATGACAGAAAAACAAAAATAGCAAAACCCCAACCACAATGTTGCAATGCAGTAATGGTCCCATTGGAACAGGGCAAAACTTAACATTCCCCCAAAACTCTATTCCACAGCCCTGCATTTATAACCCTGTAGAAATTCATCAGGAAAGTGGCAGTCCACTTGAATGAGAGCAAACTGTACCCTGAGCAGAGAAGAAAAGGCCTACTGAAAAGGCCTATTTGTGGATTCAGGGTGAAATTTTGAGGTGTGATAGCTTGTCCCACTGATATTACTGGATGAGCAGATTGGGTCACTTCAAAAAGTAGGCTTTTTTAAAGTTACCCAGTCCTTGAGCCACATAGAAGTTTCAAAGTAGTAATCAGCATCCTTAAATCACACTGATTCAAGCAAACTATCAGTCAGTGCAGTTTTAGGTATCCACTACAACTGCTGGAACTATGAAGGGGTACTTGATATTATAAAAGCATAGGCAACATTCTCAGGAAAACTACTCTTGGAGATCTTGCGCCATATACTAGCAAGTTAGATTAAGGCTCTTTTGATCTATTCACAGCTAGTTGGACAGCAATGCTGGCCAATGGTTTCAGAACCATGGAAAGCTCCCAATCTTCTGCAGTCTGGCTGTGTAGTGTTTAATTCTCAGATTTCTCCATCCAGTATGGGCATTGCTAAGAATCTGAGAGCTAAAGTCCATCTATCTGGAGGATGTCCAGATTTGAGAATGTTGCTCTATCTATCCTTCACCCTTGGTTAATGTGATTATCTTGCTTGAAGATTGTGAAATCTTAAAAAGTTAATCCTGCGGTTTAAAGACTGCTTCTTTTCTTCGGCCTTGCACCTGCTGTTTTATTATATAGTAGTAGCAGTATGAGACTAGGCTGACATTGCCATAACTAAAAATGAAGGAGGCATGCAAGCAGGGAGGACAATAAGCAAGGAATCTTATCTAAAAGATCCCTTCAGGGAGGCAGACAAGGAGGAAAGAAATTCTTAAAGGCAAAACATATCCCTGAACCAGGCAAAAGAAGTTGAGCCTGAGCATATGTTACAACCCCCCCTCAGTCCCAGCTAATAAACAAGGCAAGAACTTCTGGGGAGTCATCTTTGAACCATTTCACAGTTTCCATCCCTCTTGCTAGTGTCTGGCACCCTAGCTGAGAAGGATATGGCTAAATGTAGCTCAGTGTGTATCAGTGCATGAGAAAGAGCAAATGTACATTGTAATTCAGCCAAGTTTTGCTGTTAATTTAAATTCACTGGCTTTCCATGTATTCCAAAGAACCTGATGGGCCTCAGTGTTCAGTTGAAAATGCATATCCCTAATTATTTCCAAACTGCTGACTAAGACTGTATTTCTTTCTGCTCTAATCACAACTATTTGAACATCCAGGCAGCAACCAAGGAGTGCTTACAAGATCTGCATGCCTCAACAGGCTGTGAATGTGTGAGGAGAGTAGGAGCACATGCATCAGTAGTATGAAAGATAATTGATTTCTCAGCCAAAATGACCTTAGAGGAAAACAGCCTGGCATCCACTTTCCTGGTTTCTAGACCAGCACCTTAATCACTACATCAAACTGGGACATACAATGCATGCATTGTGCATGACGTAAAATGTTTACTACTTGAGCCCTCCACTAGATGGGCTCAGGTAGTAAACATTGGACTATTCCAGCCAATAATGTGATATGCAGTGTACATATGTTCTTATGAATATGTGTCTTTTGGAGTATGTGTGCATTCATCTATAGGTCTCCATAATTACTTTATACCCCTCCCACTAGCAATAAATGTACTGTCTACAAAAGGGCGGGGGATGAAAAATTCCTAATGGATATTAAGACCTTACAGATATATTGGAGTTCTCAGGCTTATGTTGTGGCTTGTTGTTTGAATTGCTTCTGTGAAAAGTTAAAAGAGGTATGGAGGTATTTTAGCCTTCATAGGGTTTGAACTGTCAGTTCTCAGAACTCATTTGTGGACTTGCAATTGATTTAATAGACAACACGATGCTCATCTGAGGGCTGATTTTTTACATATTGTCTGGTTCTTGTCTTCGTATTGTTTTCATTGCTAGGACTCGGGGACATAGTATGTAAGTTAATTCTTTTTGGTTGTAACCAAAGTGACGCCATTCCTTTACTTTGAATAAGATCAGAGCAACAGGAGGAACAAGAGGAACATCTTATGATATAAGCTTACAGCACATAGGAGTAACTTTGCAATTCTTTGAGTTTGTTTATGGTTTATTTGACTATAAGTAGTCCTTGACTTACGACCACAATGGACCCCAAATTTTCTGTTGCTAAGTAAGACAGTTGTTGAGTTTTGCCCTGTTTTATGACTTTTCTTGTCACAGTTGATAACCTGAGCTGTTAAGCTAGTAACATGGTTTTTAAGTGAATCTGGCTCCCCCATTGAATGTTCTTATTAGAAGGTCACAAAAGGTGATCATATGACCTCATATGACATTCAACCAACATAAATATAAATGTTGCCAAGAATCCAAATTTTAATCACGTGACTAAGAGGATGCTCATAAATGTAAAAAATGTTCATAAGTCCCTTTTTTCAGTGCCGTGTACTTTTGAACGATCACTAAATGAATGGTTGTAAGTCAAGGAATAACTGTAATTGCAACTGAAGAAGTTTCTTTGCTCTATTAAATTGCATAAAGAAAAAATGCTGCAGAGAGCATTTTTTTTCTCCAATTCTTAGCCTGGTCTATTTATTTATTTATTTGTGGCCCATGTCATCACAAGGCAACTCTTTTGTACTGTGCAAATAAAAGTGATTTTTCTAAAAAAAAAATTTAGATCTTTTAATTTAAATTGAGTTTTTATTTAAATTGGATATTTAAAATTGAAAAACAAAATGTAAACCTCTTTTATGTGAGATTTTTGGGGAAAAAATAAAGTTTTAAAATCAAAAAGTGGTAAAGATAAGTTCAACTTGCTAATATGGAGAGGAGAATTAAGCAAACAGACTTGATCCATGTCGAAAAGTGTAAAGTGAGAAAAGACAGAGGAAGGGAGAGAACAAATTGTGAGTGAATGAAACAAGAGATGCTTGTATATAAATCCAAGAAACCAGGTTCAGAATAGAAAGTGAAATGGAAGACATCCGTGCACTGTTATAGCAAACTAACATATTTTTACTAAAGATGATGGACTCTTAATAGTCAGTGAAAAGGGTAATTTGAATATATAAAAATAAATCATGCTTTAACTAGTGACTTAAATAATGTTGCATTAGCAAATTACTGATTTTTCTTTCTTTTTTTAAATAACTAGTTTATGCATGATAGAATTTTGTTTACTGAATTAGTCTTAATTAAACAAGAGGTTGCTTTGTGTCTCTATGAAACTTTCACAGCCAGCTTCAGAAGCACACAGTGGGCCTCAGAATGGATTTGTAAGAACAGAGTACATGCTGCAGAAGTGTTTGTTTTTATATATTATTCATATATATGCCATTAGTGAATGGGGGACTTTAATCTTTGCTAACTTTTAAAGATAGAGATGGGTTTTCTTCATGAATGCAGAATATAGAATTATATGAGTTTACATAACATGCCAAGAATTTGAAGACCATTTTAGCCATGGTGGCACAGTGGTTAGGATGCAGTATTGCAGGCTAAGTATGCCCAAAGCCAGGAGCTCAGTTCTGACTGGCTCAAAGTGGACTCAGCCCTCCATTCTTGTGAGGTCGGTAAAATGAGGTCTAAGATTGTTGGGGGGCAATATGCTGATTCTGTAAACTGCTTAGAGAGGGCTGTAAAGCAACATATGAGTCTAAGTGCTATTGCTGTTGCTATTTTGGAAAAACTGTACAGGGCTATTGTAACTTAGAGAATAGCAGAACTTCAGTTTCACTGTATCTGCAACCATTAACTCTATCGACAACACCTAAAAGGCTTATGTTGAGTGGGGAATTAATTTTTTTTTAAAAAATAAGAATTTAAAGCAACTATACACCAAATTAAAAAAAATTAGATATATGGATTGGTTTACTTTAGGACTTTAGGATACAGGTAGTCCTTGACTTATGACCACAATGGTCCCCAAAGTTTCTGTTGCTAAACAAGACAGTTAGGTGAGTTTTGCCTCATTTTATGACCTTTCTTGCTACAATTATAAAGTGAATGACTGCACTTGTTGAATTAGTAACTTCGTGGTTAAGTGAAACTAGCTTCCCCATTGATTGTGCTTGTCAGAAGGTCGCAAAGGGTGATCCCATGACCCTGGGACACGGCAACCATCATGAATATGAGCCAGTTGCCTAAGCATCCAAATTTTGATCCTGTGACCACGGGGATGCTGCAGTGGTGTGAAAAATAGTCATAGGTCACTATTTCCAGTGCTGTTGTAACTCTGAATGGTCACTAAGCAGATGGTTGTAAGTCAAGGACCACCTATACTTCTTTTTTCCCCTGGTGCACTGTTTATAATCCAGTAAGAATCTTAAAAACACTAGAGTTGCCAGACAGCAATAAAAAAACAAATAAGCACATTAAAAGGATTTAGATAGACACACACCTGCTGAATTTTATTCAGGCCTGCCAAGGAATCATCTACAATGAGTCACATAAAATAACCCCGAATGCCTCCCCAGCCTATTCCACTTTCAGGAGGAATTGACTCCCTTTCCTAACACCTTTGATTTTAGAAATTTGCTCCAGCTGATTATATGGCTGGGCAAAGAGCACACATAATATCAGAGAAGACTTGAGATTTCCCTACACGAGATTGGTTGGTGGAAATTCAGAAACTTCAGAAAACCGACCTTCTCTTTACACGTAGATCGACTGGTGACCTGTGGAAGCTGAGTAACCTGAATTGAGGAATCAAAGTCTAAGATTTTTCCTCTACGATGTCCTGCTCTTTATCTTTTTCCTCTGCATTATCCACAGGTGGGATATTTTGATCAGGAGTATCAGATATGTCTTTTTTCTCCTCTGTTAAGTCAGGCTCAGCACTGGTGCTTTCTATAACAGGAACATCTGTCACTGACTTTTTCGCCTCTACATTGTCAGACTCTTTAGCGTTGCTTTCTTCATGGTCTATAGAAGATGCAGTGCCGGGCACTGTTTGGTCAGCAATATCGGATTGCAAAATTTTCACTATTGTGATTTTATTATCTTCATCTGCCTGTTCATTTTTCAAGACACTCTGCTCAGAAGGACAGGACACTTTTCTGTGGACTTCGGGAAAATCACTATATGTAGACGAAGATGACAGTCCTGAGAAGTATGGGGTTGTGGATTCAGATGTTTCACTATCAAAATAACTTTGATACTTTCTTCTCCATCTCGAATCAGCACCGACAAGCCCAGTCACATCCTGAAAAGGCTTCCGTTCCAAGAGCGCGTATTCACTCGGAAATACTGTCAGGAGAAGTAGAGACTTTCAAAAGATAATATATGATTTAACATAAGCCAATTGGCATAATAATAATCAACTGTGGCAAAAGAAAACAAAAGTAGTCCCAAAAGTAATAGTTGCCTTAGGTACAATCCCAAAAGAATCGGAGCACAACTTGAACATCATCAGCACTGTCCAAACCACCATCAGTCAATTCCAAATGCAGCTTTACCTGGGACAGCTTACATCTTTGATGCTACCTTTAATAAGTCAGACAATGACATTTGCCTATCCCATGTCCTTGGAAGGACTGGGTAAGTGCATAAAAATGTCAAATCCAGTGTAAATACCTGGCTGACTGATAATCCCTCTAACTAAAACAGAAGAATTGAAATAAAGAATAACTGAGCATCTAGAATAGCACAAAAACAATAGAATAAGGTTGTTTGCCTTGAGGGACTAATTCTGGCTGCAGAAGACCAAGCTCTAAGAACAAATGCATACAAAACCAAAGTTGAGAAGGCAGCAATGGACAGAAAATGCTGCTTCTGCAAAGAAGTTGAAGAAACGGTAGCCCCAACTGACTACAAACAACTGTTACAAAGTAGCAACAATGGTGCATTGGAATATCTGCAAAAAGTACCATATGCCTGCAAGCAAGAACTGGTGGGACTATAAAATAGACAAAGTAATAGAAAATAAAGAAGCTAAAGTGATCTGGGACCTTAGAATTCAAAGAGACAAGTACTGCTACCCCAGACTTAATAAATATCAATAAGAAGAACAAAAGAAAAAAAGGCCGGAGAGTGGACATTGCAATATCTGAAGACAGCAGAATAGGAGAGGAAGAAAATAACAAAATACAAAGACCTGCAAAGGGAAGTAGAGCAAAATAAAGCAAAGATAATATCAATTGTAATAAGCACTTTGCAGGTTATCCCACAACACCTGGAGCAACACCTCCACATCATTAGTATTGACAAAATCACCATCAGCCCATTGCAAAAGGCAGTTTCACTTGGAACAGTTTAACATCCTGCAACAGTACATTTTGCACCATCAAGCAACATTTGCCTATCCTACGTCCTTATGAAAGACCTGAAAAATGCCAGATCACATCTAGCTGGCTGTGTGATAAACCACAATAATAATTTATTAAATGTATATGCTGCCCATTTCCCAATGAGTCTGGCCAATTTACAAATTATTAAAAACATTTAAAATTAAATTAAAACAACAATCCCCCCTCCCGGAACAAAATGGTGAAAATAGAAACCTGGATGGAATTAGGGAAAAGAAAAAAAGGGAAATCAATCATCCTCACCAAAGGCTTGGGTGAAACACTGTATTATAATGAGAATGCAATATATTTTTCAAAGGTAGGATTTTAAAAAGGATTGGCCAGGACTGCAAAGGATCTTAAGGAAGGCCATAAACCATACATCAACATCAACTGCTGCTAAGAGAGTGAACTTGCTAAGACCAGATATAGCCCATTACTGTAAATCCTGTCCTGCTTATCAACCAAAAGGGAACAAAATAAAGTTCCATTGTAGAGAATGCCTTTTATTCCCACCCCCTTTTCTAAAATACTCCTGATTTTTGTAGGCTCTTCCCCCAATCCAGTAAAGACAGTGGATATATCCTAATTGTATGTGACTATGCAACTCGCTCTCCAGAAGCTTTTTCATTAAGGAATGTGCCAGCTAAAAGAATAGCAAAAACATCAAAATGTCAAAAATCTTAGTAGGGTAGACATACCCAAGGAAATTCTCACAGATCAAGGATCTAATTTTCAGTTAGCTCCAGTTAAATATCTTTACACAGATTCAACGACAAAAGGGATGTATACCAACCCTTATTATCTGCAGCAGATGATCTAACTGAAAGGATGTATCAGATCCTTCAGAAATATATGGGGCAAGGTTCCAAACAATTGGAAGCCTTCTTTTTTTTAAAATCCAACATGGGGTTGGCTGCCATTTCTATTGTTTGCATATAGGAAAATCCCACAAACATCCACTGGATTTAGCCTCTCTAAGTTACTCTATGGGAGGCAACCTCAAAGGAGGTTATTATTAAGGCTAGTGTGAAAATTTAGAAGGTCTTAAGAATTTAATATAATATATATATTAATCTAGGAACCAAGTTAAAGATACTAGAACATATTGCCCAGGAATATTGGCCTGGTCTCCCATGGAGGCATGTCATATTGGATGTGGCTAATGGACTGATATAATACTCCACTTAGACCATGTATACATCTTGCCCCTTCACTTTCCATCTTTGATGATTTTTAGTCAATATTAATATTGACAGATTCTACATTAGGCAAGAAAAACCAAATGCACAGGTACAGTATAGGTGGTACCTGGCTCAATAGTAGTAAATGTGAGGGGATCTTGCAGTCCTAGTGGACATTCACTTAAATATGAGTCCTCAGTGTGCTGCAGCTGCCAAAAAAAGCCAACACAGTTCTAGGCTTTGGAATACTGCATCCAGTTTTGATCACCATGATGTAAAAAAGATGTTGAGACTCTAGAAAGAGTGCAGAGAAGAGCAACAAAGATGATCAGGGGACTGGAAGCTAAAACATATAAAGAACTGTTGCTGGAATTGGGTATTCTCCAAAGCTCAGGTGCTATTTTCCAAAGCACCTGAGGGCAGGACAAGAAGCAATGGATGGAAACTAATCAAGGAGAGAAGCAATCCAGAACTGAGAAGAAATTTCCTGATGGTTAGAACAATTAACCAGTGGAACAGCCTGCCTCAGGAAGTTGTGGGTGCTCCAACACTGGAAGTTTTTAAGAAGAGACTGGACAACCATTTGTCTGAAATGGTATTGGGTTTCCTGCCTGAGCAGCGGATTGGACTAGAAGACCTCCAAGGTCTTCTAACCTGGGTCTTCTAACTCTGTTATTCTATTCTATTCTGTTCTATTCTGTTCTATTCTATTCTATTCTATTCTATTCTATTCTAAACATTATTTTATTATTTCAATGTTTTATCTTGTTTTCACCTCTTGGCAGGATGGGCAGCATATAATTTAAATAAATGAACAAATAAATAAACATTTAAAAACAACAAGGAAGAACAAAAGAAGCAATATGATAAGAGTTTACAATCAAAGGAATTAAATGTAGGAAACAAAGTATAGTGTTATTGCCTAGTAGTGCGAGAGCAAACTACAGGCTATAGGCAGGCTCCCTATATAGTATGTGACTTAAAAATACATTTACTATGCAACTACATAATGAACCTGGTAGAACATTGGATAGAAATAGGAATTCAACCTATTCAACTGCATCCTTCAGAATTCCAGAATGTCTTAAAGTATTACAAAATGAAATAAACAAGATGCTCCAAATGGACATTATGCAGCTATCTGTGACTGGTATTCTTTGATCAAATTAATACCAAAATCAAATGGAGACATGATTTTGCATAGATGTCCAGCAAATAAACTGGGTGACAACATTTGGTGAATATCCAGTGCCCTGGGTTAATGATTTCTTGGGTGGCTTAGATGGAGCTAAGTATTTATCATCCTTGGACTTAGCCATTCCACTGGAATCCCATTCAAAGGAGAAAATAGTATTTGCTACTCCACAAGCCTCTTCGAATTCAAAGAGTGGTTTTGGATTACATTGGGCATCAGCTATCTTCCAGCGTTTTATGAAAACAGATCCTAGTTGCTAAAGGGAAATAGTGTGCAGCATATCTAGATAATTTCCAAGCCAAACTTGGGAAGAACACCTCCAACACTTAGAAGTTAGTAACTGACAACCTAAGAAAAGCTGGTTTAACCATCAATCTAAAGAAGTGCCATCGGGGTATCAAGAAACCCAGTATTTAGGATTTCTAGGTGGAAAGGGAAAGATAAAACCTGAACAAGGAAAGGTTAAAACCTTGAGACCAAGTAGAAACCCCGAAACAAACAAACAAAAAATCTGATCTTTCTTGGGGCTAGCAGGATATTACCAAAGGATCATTTCTTATTTTTCGACTAGTTAAGGTATATAGAAAAGCAGGCAGCTTAGCAAAAATAGCAGGCACCAGTGATGCCTTCTTTCTCTCTTATATGAGCCTTTCCCCCCAGAATCAGCATATCATAAAGCTGCATATCATAAAGCTGCAAGTGTTAGAGATGTGTCTAATTGTGTATAGCTTAACAAAGAACTTATGACATTCTAAAAGAGATAATTTCTCTGCAAACATCAAAGTGTTATTTTTAGAATGCAAAGGTCAATATAGTACATTAATTCACTTGCAAGAATAAGATGGAACTGAGCACCAAAACTGATTCCACTGATTTACTAAGAATCATCAGACATCTCACCTTCTTCTGCAGGATGCTTCTGTAGTTCCTTTACAGCCAGAATAAATTCCTTAAAGTTCAGAAGCCTATTTTCTGCACAAAGAGAAGAAGGAATGTTATCATCCCTAGCATTTGCTAATACCTCTAACAGATTTCTGAGCCTAATTCAAAATCCTACTTCAAGCTTTTACAAACCTAAACTAACTGAGACCAGCATAACAGTAGAAGCTGTTTATTTAGATTAATACTGGATGGTCTGCACTGAGATACTATTTTGATATGAGATTCCTTTTAGGCAGGATCATCTGGGGAAAGGAATGGAGAATGTCAAATGAAGATACTCACTATTAATACAAGTGCATTTTAGTGCATCATGTATAGCTTCACAGGTCAGGTTGACTTCAAGGTTTTCCAGGATTAACCTCAGATCATCAATACAAACCATATCTTTCTTTATTTTCCTGAAAGCCCAGAGGATATTCTGGAATCCTAGAAGAAACACAGAAGAAAAAGACAGCAAAAACTGATGCTTCCGTGCACAAAGATGTAGGCACGGAAAACATACACTTTCAACCCTTTAAAAGCCATTGGTCCCTGATACCTTCTCTATATCTAATTCACCTTGTTCACAGCAACACAAAGGGTTTGGCAAGTGTCTGCCTAACTTTCAAGAGGCAGTAGGGGGAAGAAAGGGGATGCAATAAATATTGTTGATACTGCCATGATCAGGCTGACAACTAGTGAAGAAAAATTGAAAGACACTTCATATGTTTGTGTATGTAATATGTGTGAGACAATGAGCTCTGCAGATTCCAACTTCAGCTCATAGCCAATACCTTCTATCTATCCTAAAGCGCCTTTCCAGCATGAGCAGATCCCAAAGGAATACAGATTTGAAATGCATCCCAAGAGCTCAGCTTCTTGTTCAGCAGTGCGGTAGAGGGCATGATGGACAGTTACTTCAACTGAAAAGGATGAGATAACTCCAGGAGTCTGTGTTCCATCAACTTCTGAGGCAGAGAAAGGGAGAAAAAAAACCCACCCCAGCTTCTATAGTAATTATTAGTTGCTGTAGCTAAGGATGAAGATGACATTGAGGGCAAGCCAACCAACTTCAGCCAACTGTTGCCATGGACACTGGAGTGTAAAATATGAGCTGGGGTGAACAAACAAAAAAATCCCATAAAGCTGCTACTGTGATTTGATTAGACAGATACAAGTATAAGGCATGGCAAAAGGCAGAGAAGGAAAAGGAGAGGAAAAGCTTGCTCTGCTTTCAATTAATTCCTCATAAGTCAAGAGACGAAACATGAAAAGTATGACTTTCGTAGGCAGGCTTTCTTCTCTCAATTGAAATCTATAAAGTAAATTTTCAAAAATATATAGAATAATTTAAGATGTGCTGAAACATCCTTATTCTTAGTTTAGCTATATCAAGAGAGTTGGGTGATTATTCCATCACAAATGACATTAGCTATGAAAGCAACCCAACATCATAAAGTAATTCATGTGACATACTGAACAAAATAAAGTAGTCGATCCGAATTTCCTCTTTGCTCCTACTGAGGGACAAACAAGTTTTTATTTTCGTTCAGGTAAAAACATCAAACAAAACAAACAAATATGCACATTATCACAAGAGTGATGTTTGTTTATATTAAAAAAATGAAAAGCAGCAGATATTTTTCAGATGAAGAAAAATGAGGGTAGAAATTGTTGATGGAAGTATAAAGAGAGAGAAAGAAACAGAATTATGCCATACAATGCTATGGCAAACATACACTGGTGCAAACATTTATATTGATATTGCCTCAGTTTTTCTTCTCATACCTTCTGTTTGGGCAAATGGGGAGGTCTTATTCACCACTTCCAGAAAATCTGAAAAATTCAGAGTCCCAAGAACTGTAAGAGAGAAGGAAGGTTACAAGTGAGAGTGACATAAATACACGCAGATAAGCAAGTTGACAGACAGAGTAACATTTGGTGTTATAACAGGTGTACAATATGTAACCCTTCAAACTTGAGCCAGGATTTTCAGCATCTACACCACCTTGCTCAATATTTATAGACAACACTCTATAAATAGTTGATGGACTAGGAAGAAGTAAAAAGTAAGCATAAAAGCACAAAGGGAAGGCTAGATCGGGGCCTCTGTAGGATCATTATAGGGTTGGGCATGCATGATAATATAGAAATGGAGTGTGGCTTCTGTTGCAATATCGCAAGTATGCTTTTGTCAGTCTGAATGCACACACACACCTGCACTCTTCAGGAGCCACTGGCCAAATATAGAACGTAGAATGGATGACTTGGAAATTTTCAGTCAACATGGCTTCTCAATTGGAAAGGAGCATATCAAAGAGTATATGTGTACATATACAAAGTATACAAAAATTATAATGGCTGAACTTCATATAATATGCACAATCAAAATGTGATACATTTGGTTCCGACTCAGTGGATTCTGTAATCCCAGTCAATGGGTGTGTTTGCACAATACAGTTAGCCATATCAGGTAAAGGTATATCTGACAATTTAGCACAACATGCTGAATTGGATTAATGTTAACCTTGTATTGGTTCAAAAGGTTCAGTGTACTCACACTGTTTGATTAGTTTATTATTCAGTCTGCAAATCTAAATACTGTAATAAACTAATTCAGGTATCAAGTTGACCATGTTGTATAAATGCAAAAGCAATTCAAAGTACCAGGTAACACCTTTAAAAATTCTACAGCAGGTTAAGTTATTTTCTTTTTCCCAGGCTGTAAAGTTCATTCAGTGATCTAAATATGCAAGAAATCAGGCTGCCATTTGCATGACCCCCATTGCACAGGGCTGAGTCAGACAAACTAAAATTAATGCATATATTGATTTCCACATAATCTAATTTCATGAGGATATCAGCTTTCCCCAGATAGCAGTCATTTAACTCAACACTGTGAGTTAAATGACTGCTAACAAAACAAAAGCCTGTGTATCAGGGTTATCACATACCATCCACATTCATTAACTGAAGAGCACAATACATCTCATCTCTGGTCACTAGAATCTTGAGAGTGTGAAGCACAAATAGGAGTTTGCTGACAGGAACTCTGCCACACTTCAAGACATTGAAAACAGCGTAGATTCTAGAGAGCCCTGAACACACAATACAATCTGAAAAGTAAAATACTATTCATTAATTATATCCACAACTGGCTGAAACTGGATAGAATTGAAGGCAAATTGAAAACTACACGAAGAATGGACAGCGATCTGTTCTGGGTCTTGTGAAATTCCCTTGCTCAGTAATAGTGCAACCCTACAGTAGAGCAGGAGATGTGCATTTTTATAATCTTGAGGGCATATTTTTTTGAGGGCAAAAGAATAATTTGTAATGCCTGTGGTGGCAGAGATTGTTCCATTCCAAACTCTCCAGATGGCAAGTATTTTTCAGAAGAAAAGAAGCTTCTAGTTCAGTTTTCTATGAAGACTTCATTGCACTATGAGAGAATTAGTGATAAAGACAAGAGTGATGACAGGTTCTCAAAGTAGAAGCAGTGCAGGAAAAACAAATATGTTTATGAAAATATATCAAAGATAGACTTGTCTACTAACAGAAGTAATGGAACAGAATACAATGGAATGGAATGGAAACTGGGCAGAAGAAAGTTGGTTCTGGAAACCAAATAAAACAGTGTAAAAAGAATGAAGTTAAAGAGTACCTCAAAAGTGTGTGGATTCAAAGTACATTGATTGATTATTTGGGTGTTTACTTTTTTTTAATGCCATTTTTAAAATTTTCCCTGCTGTTCACTTCCCTCACCTTTCCTTTTTAGTTGTAATTTTGTATGTTAACTTTTTTTATTTTTTGAAATTTAATAAAATTATTTTTAAGATACTTGCAAAAATGGGGCAAGGAGAGAAGGTGGAGACCAAATCAGTGAATTGATGTAACGGTAAAGCGTTCTGTACAATATGCCCAAATTCTAGGCATTTCCATCTCATTTTTCTCTTGGACCACAAAAATTGTTTCTAGAATTCTGTCAAAATTACAGCATCTCTGCTAAGCCTGTGGTCTACAGTGTTGACTGGACAACTAAACACTCTTGCTCTAAAATGGTTCATATTTTTAACTGCAGTTTATGTTATTACTGTGTCCGATTTAATTTATTCACTTGTGAGGCATTTTTACAAAGGAGTGTGTGCAGGGTTTCAATATAGCAGTGCCTGAATGAAGAAATACTATTTTTGGGGGGGGGGGGCTGTCATTTATTCTCACGAACCTCTTCACAAATGAAGCAATGCTCAATTTAAAACCACAGATGAATATCCACTACAGGTAGTGCTTGACTTATGACCATATTGAGCCCAGTTTCCCTTGCTAGACAAGACAGTTGTTAAGTGAGTTTTGCCGCATTTGATGACTTTTCTTGGCACAGTTGTTAAGTAAATCACTGCAATTATTAAGTTAGTAACATGGTTGTGAAGTGAATCTGGCTTCACAGATTTGCTTGTCAGAAGGTCATTAAAAAGGGATCACATGACCTTGGGACACTGCAATCGTCATAAATACACCCCAGTAGCCAAGTATATGAATTTTGATCATTTGACCATAGGGATGCTGCAACAGTGAAAACAGTGAAATACAGTCATGGGTCACTTTTTTGAGTGATGTTGTAACTTTGAACAGTTATTAACTGAATGGTTGTAAGTCAAGGACTACCTGTACTAGCATTAATGGCAGTTTAATATGAATATTAAGGTATCTTTTTAAAAATATTTAATAAAATGGACTGATTAGGATTTGTGTTTCAAATAATGAATTAAAGCACTATACATATCTTATATTATTTTAGGTGATAAACAAACAAAGCAACAAATCAAAAAGGAAAATAATTGTATGCAAGGGAGCTTTTCACCAACACAAGACTTCTTTCACTGAGGCAAGGCCAAATGACATAAATTACCTTCCCAGGCTGTGTCCTTGATAAACTGGGTATTAATGTCTCTCCCCCTGTCATACACAGTTATGTGGACATTGTAGATAACATTAGGCTTCCTGCCAAAACATGGATAGAAATCTGATTATCATTATAACCTCTACTTATCTTTGACCTCAAGGCTGGTATCTCCTAAATTGAATTTAAAATCTTTCACATCTAGAAGCAAGTCACTACAGGTAGTCTCTAAATTATGGCAGTAATTAGGGGTGGAATTCCTGACCTTAACTTATGCAATCATAAAGTGCAACATCATGTGGCCACGTTTTTAGCAGCAGCAATCTCCACAATCTCTACTGCTGTCATTAACTGAATCTTAGTAGTCATTATGTGAGGACCCACCCTGATTCATGTCATTCTCAGCTCGTCCCTTTCAGCCATGAATTTTGGTAAGATAAGGGACTGCCTCATCAGCCTCCCCTTTATTTCTCTCCCCCTACCTATCTTTCCCCCCCCCTCCCCAACCCTTTGACCAGAACGGGCAGAGTGGCATTCCTTAGTGAAGATAGTGCTGGAGCTGAAGTAGAAGCCTGGGGGTGGAGGTGGCTGGCTGAGACTGCTGAAGGTCCCAGGCCTCTGCCTCAGCACCGGTGCTGTCATTGCTGCCAAGGAGTGCTGCTGTGCAAGATGGTCAAAAGGGCAGAAATGGGGGAGGGGGGAGATAGGCAGGTGGGAGTACATGAAGTACTTGCAGGCTGCCAAGCCCTTGCATTTTGACCACATGGCTCTGCGGATGCTGCAATGGCCATACAGGTGGCCTGGTGTAAGTATCAGTCATTCAGTGCTGCTGTAAATTTGAATGGTTGCTGAATGAAGAGATATTAAATGTGTCTGTAGTCGTGGACGAACCTGGGATTGTATCAATTTCCTCATCTCTAACAGCTTTAATTGTTCTCATATTTGGTATTAAGAAATCCATCCACTGCTAGCTTTCTCTCTCTCTTTTTTTTTCTTCATCTAATGTACTGCCATTTTTCACAAAAATTCCTGACATGTTACAAAGTATAAAGAAATACCCACTGCGACTGAATACTGAATAAGTGAATTAAATAAATTAAAAAGTACACAATAAAAATAAACAATAGCACTGAAATGTAATAAATAAATAACAATAAATAACGAATTACTTCCATAATAATTAGAGCACAAAGCAAGATACCAAAGGCTCTCTGGATGAGTTTGGTCTTTAAAAGCTTCTGGAAAGCAGTCAACAGTAGGGCAAGTCTGACTTGTGGATGAAAACAGTTCTATAGAACTGGGGCCATGAATAGGGTCTTCTGGACTTGACTTCCTTGATATGTGGAGGTGGAGGATCATCAAGTGATTTTCTGCAGTACATCAGTTTTTGAACCATTATTGTCTGTTCCTAACCATAAAGACCTAAAGTAATAAATGTAGGGCATTAAGCCACAATAACATTGCTCAGAGTTCTGGAAAGAAGAAATAATCATCCACATAAAAATAATGAGTGCACGACATAAGAAACATAGCTGTATTCATTTACTACACCTCAGTACTGCTTCATCTTTGCAAACCATCCTTATTAGCATCACATGCAGACACCATGACATTTTCTTTCTTTCCTTACCCACTAGGTATATCTTATTATTTCTTTCCTGCCCATCCACACCTTTATAGTTTTGATCTTGAGAGCTATTGACACATGCATGCACAATACATTAACATGCAAATTCCAGGAATGGAAATGAGAGATCATAGAGCCCAAAAATTGAGAAAGCCAAAACAGGGAGAATAGAAAGAACATCATAGAGGAAGAAAATAAAAGGAGGCAGAATGGAGCATAAGCAGGAGGCCACTCACTTGCTCTTTTTCGTTGGCACGGATCGTGAGACATGGCTGTAGAGAAAATAAAAATTCTTATTGAGCTGCCACTCACAGTTCATCATTCAAGTACTTTTATGTAGAACATGGAACAATAGGCCCAGAACAATTACTGTGCCACAAGTATTAAAGGCCGGTTTTAAAGTTGGTAGTAAGTCAAATGTTAGTCTGTCTTTTGGCTTAGCGTGTTCTGTGAATCCAACCACTTTTGGCTGTTTTTCTTCCCAGCATTTGTTGGTTAAGCAAATCATGACATAGCTTGATGTGATACTCCAACCAATGCATGATAACATGCATGTATGATTATAGGAGATTTTGTTGCATGCTTAAAGATTTCTGACTAAGAGAACAAGTAATCCTGCAGGCCACTTTAACTAAGCAGATAAAAAAAAACCTGTTAAGAATTACAGAAATGGCATAGGAACAATTTCAAGGGGGCAGGACACTGACTTGAGTTCCTCCTCTTTCCTGTTTGCACCACTAATCTTGCAAAATATTGTGCAAAATTAATTATGGAGAAAACATTAAAGAAGGGAAGGAAATTGCAAACCAGAATGTTTTAAAATGAAAAGAAAAAATCGATGTACATCAGATACATTAATGAAATTGCAAAATATCTTTGAAGGAAGATTTTCCTACTGATAGAAATCCCCCACACGTTACATTTACTCCCCATATTTAAATGTTCAAAGGTTTCTCCTTCTGCCAAGGAAAATCTGGAGCGGAAAAAGGATCAGGCACAGTGGAAGGAGGAAAGAATGGCTGAGTTGGCCCATTACAAGCTGAAAAAGGATTTTTACCTGCCAGAAGAGCTGACGCTCTTTCTGCGTGAAGGGGACGGGCGGGTTTTGCTTGGAGAAGCTTGCTTTGAAGCGCCCTTGGGAACTGGCTTATTCTTACTCTCTTTTTTCTTCTTTTCTGCTGAAGCTAGTGGTCTCCTCAACAATGTTTCAAAGGAAGTAGTAATCTGATAGTGAGGACAGCAGGATTGTGATAATGCACATTTCTTTATACACTGTCAATGCACATAGTATAGTAGTATAAAGGAAAAGTTTTATTGGCAACTGGCCAATAAAAGTTAAATTCCAGTTAAAGCATGGCATCCATGCTTTAACTGGAATTAAATCTTTGAAAAGCTTGATGCATGCATAAACATAATTGGCTGGATTCCCATCCCATGTAAGTCATGGTTTGCTTCATCTATGATGTTTTCAACAAATAATAGTGGTTTTAATGGTTTTAATGTTGAACCATAAACCACTGTTTACCAAAACATGTAGGAACTAAGCCATTTATCACTATTTAACAAACCATGGTTAGGGCAATCTGTCTTGATTCATTGAGTTAGCTTAGCTATAAAATGTTGTCAAAATATCTGCTAAACTTATGGAGAGGAAAAAGAGGCAAATGAGATAGAAGGAGTTTAAAAGTAACCTCAACCATATTAAGCAACCATAGTCAAACTGTCAATGGTGATGTATTAATTAAACTGAAACATTAAATTAGGGGCCAATATTAGAAAGCCCGTGGATTACTTCTGCAAAAGCATTTGCCCATGAGAGGGGCTTATGGTAGAAAATAGTTCTTTAGATTGGGAATGTTCCTGCATCTTTTCCAAGGCTGTATCAGCACACTAGTCAATCTTTTGGCCCTGTTAAGTAACGGCAGGTTGGACCTCACTCTTCGGTGTTATTTTTCTCCTCCTTGTAACAGGAGGTTGAAAGGAAGACTCAGAAGAAAGCAGGCAGGGGCAAAGAACTGGAGACAAAAGAACTTCTGTGATAGAAACATTCATGGAAACCTAACGGGGAAAACTTTTTCAGTACTGCAGAATCAGTTTTAAGTTTATGTTCCCTTGTAATAAAAAAAGCACTTATTGGAGTTAGAAAACCAGTGGGTGGAAAGTTCTTTAAAGATAATTTATCCAAGGAGTTGTTTTAGGAAGGGAACCACTTTGCACACATGGATAAGAGAGTGCTCACCTGGGTGTCTTTATCTTTGGTTTGTGGGCTTGTTTTGGGGGTGGTGACTTTCGGAGGGGGCGGTTTCCTAAGTGGTGTCAGGCGTCGCATGAGCATCTTATTACACTGTCCAATTCAAAATAAATGTCAGTTTGAAAGTGGAAAAATAATACCAAAATACATCCCATTGTTTAATCTGGGAAGAGCTCTGCTACTTGGTTTCAATCTCTCAGTCTTTCCCATGACTATTATGTGTTTTGAGGGTAAAGTCAATATTGCATTATTTATTTCTTAAATTGATTATCCTTCAGGAGCTCAAAGCAACATATATAGCAACCCATCTACCCCCCCCTTGCCCGTTTTTTCAGAGCAATTCTGCAAGGTCAGGTGGGCTGAGAGAGAATTCTGCCCAAAAGTCACCTAGTGAGCATTCATGACTGAGAGTAGACTTCAACTGGGATATTCTCCAAATCATTGTTTATCAAATTTGGCAACTTTTAAGATTTTTGGACTATTAGTTCCCAGAATTCCATAGCCAGTAATTCTGAGCTGGTCCGGGCATCTTAAATCTGCCAAGATCATATGTACAAACTTGTTCATCTAAAGGGATTCCACTATGAATTCTACTAGAAATAAATTTAGAAATATTCCCAGCAAATTTCACAGTGGCACGAAACTAGCAATGTTACTCAGTCTACATCCATTTGCTTTTCCCCAAATAAAAATATTTCTGCCCCCTAAAAGTCAGAAAAAATATTATTAAAAAGTAATATTTTTGGAAATAATTTAATATATTTTAATGAATCAATTCATTAAAGTAGCTGCATCTTTAAAACTACTTAGTAAAGCACCTGTGCTTTTTACAGGTTTTCATAAAAAATTGGAAAAAAAATGTGGCTACTTTAAAGAGGGTCTATACTTATGCCCCAGCACATTCCAAATGGTCTTTTAAATTTTGTAGCATCCACAGACCTAGAAAAGAATAAAATATCTAATATTTAATAGCCATTGTTATGCTTATGTACCACAGAATCTTAAATTATTATCTGAATCATAAAGTAAAGGTTTGAAGTTGGCCAATGTCACAGAAGTACGACTACTAAACGGATGTTTTCCTATAAACCTTTTCATAGTAACATGAGAAAATAAGCCTTGTTTGTACATCTGAATAAACTTGTTCCTGTATCTGTTTATGTTTAAACACATCCAGATATCCAAATCATTTATGCAAAATACTTTCAATATTGCTTGCAGGGAACACAAGCAAAAGACTGGATGCTTTCTGGAGGCATCTGACTGCTACTGTGAGAAGGTCATGTGAGACTAAGTTTCGGATGACTTTTTCAAAATTCTCAGTGTTTATGTAAACCTGAATGTTTCTGCAAGCACCTCCAGATAAGGATTAAACAAAAACAGCATTTAATTTATTCATGGTTCTTTTTACTTTTACCTAAAGTTGCCCTAAAATTCAGTGTTGGTAATTGCAGTTGGTGTTCAGTGAACATTCAGTGATATTTCAGAATCATTATTATTTTTTCTTTATTGACTACATGGATCCCTCTGGTTTGATTTCTTTAATTGTGAGAACATTGTGATGCCATCCATTGCTGTAGAACAACTGTCCTCAAAGCATATGCTATGTATTGATGACATATGGACCTATGTGCAGTGGTTAAAGACACTGAGCTTGTCAGCTGATTCAAGCATGGGTGAGACTCCTGTTCTTACCCCAGTTCCTGCCTGGTTTGAAAATATGCAAATATGAAATAAGTACCATTTTGGTGGGAAGGTAACAGCGTTCCATGCACTTTGGTGTATAATCATGCTGGCCACATAACCATGGAAATGTCTTTGGACAATACTGGCTGCTTCAGCTAAGAAACAGAGATGAGCGCTGCCCTCTAGAGTCGGACATGACTGGACTGGGGAAATCTTTTTAATCTTACTGCAAAGATCATGATTCTCACCTGAATTGCTTTATCAGATGTTTGAGGCAGGGTAATTCTGGGAACCACTGGCCTACAGGAAATAAAGAAGGCAATCCATGAGATCATGACCTCTGTCCACTTTTTTATACAATAAATTGAACTCTTTCAAGAATAACTCCAATAAAGTAAGTAAATAGCTAGCTGAGAAAATGAATAGATATTTCAGACTGGGGAGCTTCCAAGACTCAGAATACATTGTTGAGGCAGTCCTAATTATGAATGCTGGGCAATTGGACCTGGTCACAATTTAATCTCCAGCAGGCTTGTAATAAATGGACAATCCTCCATTCCCAGTTCCTTCTTTCCCCCCTCGTTAAGTTAAGAAACAGAGACTCTAAGTGGACATAAAAGCAGAGCTACATGTCTGGAGGCGAAAAAGATGCTGAAGTGTGACCCTGAAATCTTTAAGGGAATTTGCAGGAACTAAACCAAAATAATCATAAAGCTTTATTTGAAGATTTTAACCTAGGGGAGTCAGGGTTGGTCAGGACAAGTTGGCAGGGGAGAAATTCATTTTCTGAGAGGTAAATGTTCTAGAAGACATTTTGCCCAGCACCCTTCATATATGGAGGCCACCATCCTTAGATGTTTATATATACATATTGAGTTGAGCAACCTGCTGTGTACAAGACACAAGTTATCCTAAGATTATGATACCAAAAGATATTAATTTTCAGTGATACTCTTCTTTTGTTACAATACATCCTAAAAGAGGACCTCATGTAAGTTTAACGAAGCTATTTTGTATAGCACTTCCCCAAACTCAAAAAACATCGCCATCATATTCTGAGGATTTTTTGTAAGTTCCTGTCTATGCCAGTTTGTCAACAGGAATCTTCAGTTTCAAATACATCACATTGTGGAACTCATCTAGTAACCTAACTCTAGTTTTATGACAAGGACAGACAGAGAAGTGGAGAGTGTGGTCTTTTGTACCAAATGCCAACAAGAATCCCATGGTACTGGCCCATGTTGTGACCTCAATCAGAATGTTGCATATTCAGAGATGGGAAAGAGGCTTTATAATTTGAAGCCAAAAGTCCTATTAATACAAGTGATAGCCGATGGCTCACATTACTGTTACTGATAGCCGATGGCTCACATTACTATTATGTGAGCCATTGGGATACACAATTCTATTTTGTGTATCCCAAACTCAATGTTTTCCAGATTTGAGATTATAGTTCCTATGATTCCCACCCAGCACCATCATTGGATAGGTTGTTATATTCAGTTGTGGTAATGTAGCTCTTCATACACTTGATAAAGAGAGTTCAGGGACAAAAGCTTGCTTGCTTGTTAATTAGTCTGTTATACTGTACTTAAAATATACTCCACCTTTTCTTCAATAACTCCAAGTGTCTTACAAGGCAGGTTCTGTTCATTTTATTACCACAACAACAGCTCCATGAGATATGATGGATTGAAATAGTGTAGCTAGCCAAGTGAGAGTGGATTTGAACCTGAATCTCCCCACTGCCACTAGGTGTTGATGACAGGGGAGATACTAAGTCCAACACTCTGCTTTGAGGGGGGCTCCAGGGCTGTCCCCATTTCTAACATTTATATGAAGCCACTGGATGAGATCATCAGACATCATGTGAAGCATTATAGGTCTTGTCTGAATGTCTACAAGGGTCTGAATAGAAAAGAAGCTTCACCTTAACCTCAGCAATACTGGAATGGCTTTAGATTTTTAGGGACTCCTAAATCCATCTTTTCTGGATAGGTAAACAATTTTGGAGTCCTCTTGGACTTGTGACTCCTCTTTGAAGAGTTGGTGACATGACCAGGAAAACTTTTGTACTTCATCATGTGTGCCTGTTGCTTTTTTCTTGCACTGGGAACTCTGCTCATGGTCAGCCATGTTTTAATCACCTCTCAAGTGAATTACTGCATTGCACTCTATATGGGCTGCCCTTGAAGAGAATCCAGAAGCTACAGCTGGTGAAGAATGCAATGATGCCGGCAGTTATGAGTGTTAACAACTTGTTGCAGTTCCACAAACTGCACTGACTTCCAGAAACGCCTGGGTGCACCTCAAAGTACTATTTGTTACGCATAAAATGCTTTATGGCATAGGGCCAGCTTAATAGCCGAACTGGCCTTTCCAGATTGTCCTTAGCCATTCTATTAGATTGTGGAGAACCAGGGAGAAGACCTTGAGGGAAATAGGCAAGAAATGTTATGTAACAAAAAGGACTGAAACATTTCATAAATCCTAGGAAATAGAGTAAGATTGCATTTGGAAGACACTCAGACAGGTCTCTTCCTGATTACTGGGATATAAGAGAGAAGGAAAGTAAAGTATAATTAGGTTTGCAAGTTTTTATTATTATAGCCTATCTCAATAAAATATAGTTCTAGGCTTCCTTCTAGTCTGGTCTATCCTGAAGGCTGGCATAATTTTAGAAGGAGAATATGCTGTGGATCCTGTCAATAAAGGAGGTTGTCTTGCAGAACCCAGGAAGTGAGCCTTTGTCCTTGCCCTGTAGAATACTGTTTCCTATGAGATTAGATGGGTCCCTATCCTGCTGGCCTTTGAAAGGGATATGTGCTCACCTTGCATGGTGATCAGAGAGTTAGCTCAGGAATCTGTGATGTGCTTTTTGTTTTAACTGGTTTCGTTCTCAGCTGCTGCATCTGCTGCTGATGCCAGCATCCCAAGGAAGACCAGACCATGAACACAACTCCAGACAAAGGCTCAAACTACTATCAAGATTGACTGTAATAGCAGAAACCCGCAAGTCTAACAGGGAGTATAAGTAAGAGAGGCATCTGTCTCAGCTATTTCTAAATATTATCTCACTGTTCTGGATTTAAAAATAATAATAGCTCCTTTTGCTAGATATTGATTCCTTGACATGTATTTGTCAAGGCCATCACCCGTACTCTCTATGCCTGTGTTTTATATTATGTTTTGTAGTGTTTTTAAATGTAAGCTATCCAGAGTTGCTGTTGTGAAATGAGCAGTCATATAAATCAAATCAATGAATAAACTATCCAACCTGAAGCCAGTTTTCATAATGAGCAAGAAACTACATACTGAGGATGCTTAACAAAGAGCCAGCATCTTCACCAAACCCTTCGCAAACATTATTATCTTAATTGACAAGATGCTTGTATGCTGTCTCACATGTAATCTGCCTCTGCATAAGTACTTTTCCTTCCTTCCTTGTCCCAACTGAAATCCTCTACCAAACCTCTCCATTGCATCTAATGAAATGAGTTGCCGCTCTTGAAAACACATACCTTTTAATAAAATTGGTTAGTTTGAAAATTTGCTACTGGATTCCTTCTGATTTCTGGGCTTCACTGGGAAGCCATCTTAACTCAAAACTCATTTGTTTGCTTGCTTACTTGGTATGCTGATAGTAACTTCTGGGAATAGGAGTACAGCTTTCAGTTTTAATATTAGTAGATTTCTTTCTGGGTTTTAGTGATGATGCTTCAGTGGCAGGTTGATAATGCTCCCTCTCCTTAATTATTTCTGAGAAAATCTTACTTCTCTTTATATCTTGGATTTTGCTGTCTTTTTTTTCAAGTCGAGTACTAGTGAAAGAGAGGAACAGATCATTTTTCAGAGGGGGCAATAATATATTTAGAAAATATATAAAGAGAAATCTAAATACACTATATTAAACAAGTATCTTATACTTTAAAATGTTCTTTCTCAAGTTGTTTTGCTATTCTTTTCAAAATGTTGCAAGTGGTGTAATTATTTAATACCATCCAATGCTGAAGATGAATTCTTCACTCCACCCAGACTAATTATCTGAGAAAGAGTTTAAATATGATATATGCATCCATCTATCCATATACTGCAAGCTTTCAAATTCAGTTGTATTTTAGGACTGAGCCTTTAAAAAAAATAAAAATCAAAGAGCAACATTCTACCTGAATCCTGAAGGGAGGAGAAAAACAAAAATTTACTTCAATAAATTTCCTTAAGCCAGAAGTGGGCAGCATGCAGTTCTACAAATTTTGTTAAATTGTCTCTCTCAGATTCTTTCCACGTTGGCTATGTTGGTTAAACTTATGGATGGATTTCAATGTTATGCCTTAAAACTTGCTTCACTGGGACAGTTCCAAACCCACTCCCTGCATTCTATGTGCTAAACCTGGCTAGTGTTAAGCTTAGTCAAGTGGTTTTCTTTTGGTGGTTTAGTGTCTCACGTGAATACAATACCAGATTTTTGCTGAATTGCTTCAGTACATTAGATAAATGAGTTAATTCAGGAACAAAGTTAAATATGTTCTTTTAAAAAAGTCAATCTTTACTATACCTTTACCAGAAAACATGAAGGTGAATACTTAATGAAATATTTTGAAACAAGGTTAAGAAAATTTTGGATGAATAAATTAAAATGGGAGGTTGCACTGAAAACATGGGTACTAGTTCTCCCTCAGCTGTAGAAATTCATTCAGCAACTTTCTCTCAGCCAATCTGCTGTATTCCACAGAGCTTTTAGAGCATGGTTGGCTGGAAAATTCTGGGAGTTGAAGTCCTTAAAGTTTCTGAGACTGAGAAATACTTTTCTAGAAAAGAGGTAGGATATAAATCCTATTACCTATCTCTATCTTTCCCTTCTCCCCCACCATCTATCCATCCATCATGGGGGCAAAAATGAAAATAGAAATAGGTAAACACTTTTCAAAAGATCATGGACCAGAGTGGCAAGTGGGAAGACATTTTAGTATTGCACTGATTATCCTATTGACTACCAAGGTCCATGAATAAATAATTCTTTCTTTTTGCTTTTTGCTTGTCCCTCTGCCTGTCTATGACATTACTAATTTCAGGCTACTTCCTTTTGTTTTTGTTCTCAAGCACCCACGCACAGAGTTTTTACTTTCTGATTCTCTTTCTTATAGGGTATGGTCAGCTCAGGCTTTGCTTATTCCTATCAAGTACTTTCTTAATTGACCCCTGTTCTGTTACACTTATAAAATCTCTTTCATTATAGTAGTGATCAGATTTTCCCTCCAGGATTGCTTATATCAGAGGTCCCCAACCTTTGGGGCACCAGGAACTGGTTCCACGGAGAAAGGTTTTCCATGGACCGGAGAGTGGGTGGATTTGTGTGCAGCCTACATCCCATGGACAGGGCTTTGCTTGTTTGTGCGGACCAATTGCTGGCATGCCGTGGCCCAGTACCGGTACACAGACCCGACATTGGGGACCTCTGGCTTATATACATCCACAAATGCCATTCTTTCTTCTTAGCAACCAGACATTAAGGCTAAAATCTTAATTTTGCAATGCCAGAGGATTACTTACATATCTAATATGGATTCTGGAGCAGCTGTTCTGCCCTGTTCATCCTGCCTTCCAGTAATAGAAATAGCTAGGTAATCAATAAAAGAGGGTGGGGCTGGCTGATCATAAGGGATTGTCTGTTCTTGTATCCTTATTGGTTCCACAGCCAAATATGTGAAATCTTGGGGCTCATTGTCCTTGACTTGCTCAGTTAAATCTTGTACTTTGCTACTTTCATCTAGTTCACTTATATCTGAGGGCTTGCCCTCTTCATCTGGCTCACTCAGTTCTTGAAGTTGATTCTCTTCAGCTGTTTCACTCAATTCCTCAGGTTGTTTCTCTTCACCCTGCTGACTTGGTCCTTGAAATTGGCTCTCTTCACCCTGCTCAGTCAGGTCTTGAAATTGGCTCTCTTCACCCTGCTCGGTCAGGTCTTGAAATTGGCTCTCTTCACCCTGCTTGGTCAGGTCTTGAAATTGGCTCTCTTCACCCTGCTCGGTCAAGTCTTGAAATTGTCTTTCTTCACCCTGCTCGGTCAGGTCTTGAAGTTGGTTTTCCTCACCCTGCTCGCTCAGGTCTTGAAGTTGGTTTTCCTCACCCTGCTCGCTCAGGTCTTGAAGTTGGCTTCCTTCACTCAGTTCACTTAGCTCTTGGGGCTGGTTCTTTTCCTCTTGCTCTGTTAGCTTTTGAGTTGTGCTATCGCTAAGCAGCTCATCTAGGCCTTGGTTTTCATTTTCCTCAGTTTGTTCATTTGGGCCTTGGAGATGGATGATCTCTTCAGCCTGCTCATTTAAGACTTCGACTATGTTGTTATCAGGTTGTTCATCTGGGCCCGTAGGCGTGATGTTTTCAGCCTGCACAATCTCATTTTTGGATTCTCTATGAGAAAGTAAGCACAGCACAATGCAGAAGAAAACACAATAAATAGACAACAATAGAGGCATCCTTGTTTCTCTTATAGGAAATGCAAATAAATAAAAAAATAGGTACAAATAAATGAATTGATAAAAAACATGGTTTAGAAATGCACAGGATGCTTCAATTATCCTTTAAATTATTAGATTATTTTTTCATTTCTTTAGAGTAACGCTCAACAGCTTTAATAACTCAAGGTGGCTTACAAAAATACAATTAAAAAAGGAAGTAATTAAAACAAAACCTAAATAATAATAAAGCAAGAAAACAATATCTTTGTGATTTAAAATGTTAAATACGAAGACAGATAAACTGAAATTAAAAACCTGGGTTTTAAAAAAGTACAATTTGAACTTTTTCCACAAATCCTTTGTTTATTCCAGAATATGGATCTTGAACTGAGAAGGCAGAATTAATTGTAGATGTCAAATATGTAGATATTTCAAAATCTATATATTATACCCACTATCTACAGTATCTATCTATCTATCTATCTATCTATCTATCTATCTATCTATCTATCTATCTATCTATCTATCTATCCATATAGATATGTAAATATGCAGATGTAAAATATATAGCTGTCAAATATGGCTCACTAGCAGTAACTGTGAAAGGGATCTAGATGTCTTAGTGGACAACCACTTAAATACCTTTACTCAATAGAGGAATAGTATCAAGAAATTATACCAATATTAGTACAGCTTTATACTGCACTGGAAAGACCACACTTGGAGTATTCTGTTCAGTTCTGGTGACCACAATGCTAAAACATGTTGGGTCTCTAGAAATAGTGCAGAGAAGAGCAACAAAGATGATTTAGGGGACTGGAGGCTAAAAGTGCATGATAAACGGTTGCAGGAACTAGGTATGTCTAATCTACCAAAGAGAAGGATTAGGAGGTGACATGATAGCAGTTTCCCATATTTGGGGGCTGTCACAGAGAAGAGAGAGTTGACTTACTCTTCAAATCAGCTGAGGGCAGGACAAGAAGTAATGGATGAAAGATTATCAAAGAGACATCCAACAAAGAATTATGGAGAGGCTTCCTGACAGTGAGAACAATTAATGAATGGAATAGTTTGCTTCCAGAAATTGGAGGCAACAGCCTATAAAAAGCATCACGCTGTTTCTTTCATATAACTTTCCATTAGGGTACTCTACATATGGGCAGAAGAACTTGCTTCATCTCCAGTCTTTAAATACGAAGGATGGACATCTTCCTTGCAACATCTTCCTAGCAACTGTTCCCATGAAGAATAACGTATGGTTAGTCAGCAACTTTCAGGCAATGAAAAAAATGATAGGGACAGTGGCAAGCAATGTAGAGTACAAATCCTCTGTATTTATTTATTCAGGTCAGCTATAAAGTGACTTGAATCTTGGACTTCAATTGGTAAACCCAATTAAGAGTCTGTGCTTTTGAGAAACTTCTTAATCATCTGGGCAAAATTTAGATTACCTTCCAAGTTCGTGCTCCATTGTTCAGGAATTGTAAGTGAGATTCACTCTTTCCATAAGAGCACAGGTGCAAATGTCAAGAAGATTGCATAAAGATCCTTGCTGGAAGAGGAAAAGAAATAATGCTAACAACCGATCACATAGAGCCACGCCCTCCCAGTTGAGGAAAAAGAACATGAAAAGATGCCAAACAGTGCCTTGCTCTTTTTCTAACCCCTTCCCTGTATGACTCACTTATGACGCTGTAGGGACCAGCAGTACAGTTGGCAATGCCAGAGGACCTGGGATGAAATAGCCAGGCTGGGAGAAGGCGCAGCTAGAATCACAAACATAGAGAAGGACAATCGTTCAGGACTTCCATTTTTTCAGCTGAGCCACAGAGGTTCAGCTGAGATTTTAGATCTGCTAAGGGGAGGGCTTCAGTTGTTAGGAGAGGGGGAGATGATTCTCAGGTGAATTGAAGAACCATCTCTTCCCTTGGCCAGGGTCTTCCTCCTCTGCCTGGATAGCAATTGTTGTATGAGAAGTTTCAGCCTGATGATGTCACAGAGCAGCTGGTGATTCCAAACAAAGATTACACTGTAGAAAACAACTCCCCACCCCCACCCCAAAGGTGCAGGTTTCTGCCAAGATGCCGATTATCATCCTGGGAACAAAGCAGTACAGAGGGACCAAATAGGGCCTCCTCCGCTGTCTGACAAGGCCAGCATTGTTACTTGATCCCACACATTAAGACACGTGCCTGTTCTAACCAAAGACATTAGTGGACCTTAAAATAAATGAAAAAGCTTGGGACCAATGAAAACAAAACAGCTAGCAATGAAATTGTAATTTAATTAATTGTTCTCATTCTCAACATCTTTCAGGATCTTTGTAATAGCAGTGGCAGAACAACTCCTAGCATTTAATTAACAAAGAATGTCACACTGGATGATTTTGAAGGTTGCAACCTAGTGGAACTTTTGCCTGGGTAGATTTCTGGCAATTACAATTATTATAACTGTGACTAAAGTTCAGTAAAGGATAAACAGAGTAATATATGTGTCACATGGATGTACGAATAACTGTAACATAGCATTTAAAAGACTTGGGCCAGAAAACAAAATATCTCTGCAACTGTGATTTGAATCTCCTCCTAAAAACTCCCCTTCCCCATCTGTAGTGCAATTATGCAGCAGAAAACAGTAGCTTAGCTTTCTCTAATTTAGGACTTACATATATGCTAAGACTTCGACACCCATCATTCTCAACTAACAAATCTAGGAAGGATATAGGTTCCAACTTACATGAGGTCAGTAGGTTGGAGAAACTCTGCATACCAGTATATAGTGGTATGCTCTATGTACATCAGTCCTTCAATTATAATATTCATTTAAGTGCCCAAAATAAAACTACGTGGTTCTTTTCTGTAATGATCCAACTGAGGCCTGGGTTTCCCCTTTTTCATCTCCAGCTCAAAGGCAAGGATCTGGGCATCCAAACTTATAGAACAACCATAATGTTATATTTGGAGCCCATTTATTGCCCCACCCACTTATATTTTGTTTAATATTGATCATGCAATTTACCTTTTATATCCTGAATCTGATCTTTAAATAAGTTCTTTAGCACTCACCTTTCCATTACATTTTCATGTTACGCAGATTGCTGCACTTCCAATTGTTCTTAGGTTTTCCATTTTATAGACATACTGTAGGTCATTGCCCTTTACCCTACAACTATGGTGTTGAAAACAGTGCTCTAAGTTTGACGTTTCCCATGTGCTGTGGTAGCTACCTATATTAGGACTACTGCTGTAGTCCTAAAAAGGGCCTCTAGATGTCACCGTCCACCCAGCACTAGATGTTTAAAAATCTATCTGGCTTCAGCTAAGGGCCTCAAGCTAATGGTGCTTGCTAAAAGAAGGCATCTGAAATGCTAATGAAAAAAAGGGGCGCATGTAAGAAATGAGCTAAGTTTCATGCTGATCTTTAGTCACTTTATGACTGCCATGGAGAACATGGGTTGTGTGTTCTGTGAAAGTGGAGCATTTATTTCCTTTGATAGCTATCAGTTCAGATTTCTTTCTAGGTTTATATTACAGTACAGGGAAGTGATAGGGAAGACAAAGAAGTACATACAAAAATTGACGATATATTCCTGCCACCTTTAATCATTGTGCTGAAAGAAATGATTTGATCAGGGCATCATATCAAGGAGAGAAGGAAAAAATAAAATGTATTTCATAAAATTCCTTCTCCTAGACAGCTGTAACTCTCTTTCTGTAGCTGGCTGATTCTTCCATGTAAACAATAATACGGGATTACTTTCTAATTTCAGCTAGGGGGGTCTCGCTATTTCATGTAACAAATTTTGTAAATATATGCCATAAATAAATTTTCCAGTATAAAAAAATGCTGAATGTTTTTACTAAATAAGCCCAAGTTCTAGTATTATAAGAAGGAAAAAATATTCATTATTTGTACAAAAAACATTGATATGTAACATACATGGATTCAGGCTTTATTTCTCATTTTCCTCTAATACAGGTAAAGCAGTCAATGTTCTAGAGCAAAGGTCTTCAAACTTGGCAACTTTAAGACCTGTGGACTTCAAGTCCCAGAATTCCACAGCCAGCCACACTGCCTGAGCAATTCTGGGAATTGAAGTCCACAAGTCTTAAAGTTGCCAAGTTTGGAGACCCTTGTTCTAGAGGGATAATAGAGGGGAAGAAGGCTAAATTGAGGCTCAGTCCAGACAAGGCAGAGATATTGCCTATGTGTGGCTCATCAGTCCAACTCAGTAGTGTCCATTCTATTCTGGAAGGGGGTACATACAGGATGCTAACAAAAAATTAGCACTAGAAAATTAAGAGGGCTTGTTGAATGCTTAAGCTGACCTTACCTTGACAGAGGTATCTTATAACCATTATTCATGCTCTGATAAAGAAATTTAGAACTCATCTTGGAAAAATCTGAGGGGGTGGAGAGGGAATGGGGGAAGGTATAAGATGTTAACGTACGCTTGAACAAGTCCAGAGGTAGAAGGAAGCCTGCGAGACAAACTAATCCCATCGTGATTTTTGTGGTTGTTAGCACAAGATGGAATATAAAGAAAATGAAAAAGTTTTTTCAAGATTGATGTCTGCACTTCGAAGTAGACCAGATCACAGGAATTCCAGAAATACTGCCTTGTTGTTGTAGATTATGAGAGAATCTTGAAACCTGTTCAATTTTTTTCTCTGTCACATTTTTATAGTAAACAAAAGCAAGGCATATTTAGAGTTTGTTTCTCATGTTTCCTTCAGTCCCTCCTTAACAGCTGACTCCCTATTGCACCACTCCCATGGTTCTCACTCCATCCCCAAGGTCAGCCCCATGTTCCTTTACTGATAACCTCCCATCTGGATTGTTGTTGTTGTTGTTGTTAATTGCGAAGTCATGTCCGACCCATCACGACCACATGGACAACATTCCTCCAGGTCTTCCTGTCCTCTACCATCTTCTGGAGTCCATTTAAGTTCACACCTACTGCTTCAGTGACTCCATCCAGCCACCTCATTCTCTGTCGTCCCCTTCTTCTATTGCCCTCAATCTTTCCCAGCATTAGGCCCTTCTCCAGTGAGTCCTTCCTTCTCATTAGGTGGCCAAAGTATTTGAGTAATCCCATCTGGATTACTGTAATGAATTAGAGAAATAGTTCCTTTGGAAAATTTAGATAGTTCACAATAGACCATTGGGTTTCACCAATCCAAGAATATTCGGCCAACAGCCTACCAGACCAGTTTCAGGCCTAATTTAAAATATGGGTACAGTCTATGACACACAAATGACTTGGGAACAGGTCACTCAAAGGAACCTCTCTTCAGGTATTATCCTACTTTGACTCTGAAATGTTCAGCAGAGGCAATCATTCAATTTCCTCTTGAATGGTTACCAAAAAAAAGGGGGGGTGTCTTTTTGGTGATGGCAGCACCAGGAACCTTAGAAGTAATTGACTGCTGCTATTAATGATGATTTCATATTGAATGTGCTATGCTATTCTCTGTGTTAGTGTTTGTATTATTTAAATCATTTCCCTCCATGATTTATATAGTTTTTATATTTTAACTGAACTAAAATAGAACTTCTATCATTTTACAATAAAGTAAAAGTAAATACTACAATGAAGTAAAAGCAAATACAATAAAAATAAAATTGAGAAAGATTAATCAAACAAGTCAAATACGTTAGTGAGACTCTTTATTTATATGTGCCATAGGCACTCTTTTACCTATACAAATGGCCACATTGGCCTTACTTTTAACCAACATTACTCAAAATAATTCTGCCCTTCATTATGATCTCAGTTCAGGAAAGAGTAGCCTCACTTCTTGGCCTCTTTCCTTTTTTTTTTTTTTTTTGAACCAACGTAGTTAGGATTCAACAATTTTGGAAACGAGAATACATTGACTTTGGGATAAGGGAACTAGAAGAATGACTGGGGAAAATAATAAAAGGAATACCTCAAAGTTGGAGAACGAAATCTCATTTTCTTAATTATGGAAGCAGCTATTTCTAATGGAAAGGTGCTACTCTTCAGCAGAGAGATCTATGGATGCTACGTATATCTATATAGGAAGTGTAGAGCAGTGAAGGTGCTAATGCAGTTGCAGAAAACAAAAGAGAAAGGAAAGGCACATATTATATTATTCTGCTCCCAAGTTTAGATATGGCCATAAGTCTCTAGATGGAAAAAACCACAGGATGGAAAGAGCCGTTGAAAGTCAGATATGACAATTCTTCATCCTGCCAAACATCTTCCATTCTTTACCTACATTAGAGACTCTATGATACAAAAGATCTCAAGAATTTAATCAGGTTGTTTCAGCAAGTCCCCCCTGCTTCAGAAAACTTGAGGGAGAGTTTTCTGGTCATCTAGGACAGTCACTTAGGTGAGCATTGATTCCCTGAGTGAAAAGCAGGACCTGAGAAGAACCTATCCCAAAGTTTTGGGTGAAGCATTGTCAAGCAAGTGGCAAATCCTACCTATTATGTCATTTACTGATGAGGAGATTTCTGGGTTTACATGGTGAATGATATGAATTTATGTAGTTACCTTGCACTGTACTTGTAGGCAGCAATGTTCAAAGGGCTCACTCTTGCTGGACAATAGATTTCTAGACTGACATGCTGGAGATTAAACATGGGCCTTCTGGTATGTAAACCATATGTTCTATGGCTGACCTACATTTTCTTCCTCAACCTCCCCCAAGAAGATCAAGTATATACTCATGCACTCAGGTGCTGAAGTCCACATGTTGCAGTAAGGATTTTAAAATTATGGTTTGTTAATCAGAAGCATAGGCTATAAGGTGTGAAAGGCTCTTTGGGCATCATCTAGTGCAACTCCAGTGCTGTTTCTATAGAAAAGTTAAATTACAGTGGCCAGTTTATATACAATATCAATACAGTGAATGGATTTGTACATGATGCTAAGCCAATAACAAAAATTCCACACTAGAACTTGTTACCATGTGTGAACCTACCAAGATACTAATGTTATGTGAAATATTATCTAGGAGGAATATAATCTGAGCTAGAGGCCTAGAAATATGTGAAGTCAGCATACAAAAGAGATTAATGCTGAGTGCTTTTTTTCACTAGAGAAAGCAAATCATCTATACACACTAGGAACTCTTTCCTTCTAAAAATTAAAAGCAAGGAATTTATTATAGCATAATCTTGGGATAAATATAACAAAAAGAATAGTCTAAAAATATTGGAACTCTGATGTAATATGCAAAATGTTGAATTTCAAAATGTATTTTTCTTTAAGCCTCCAATAGAACATGCCTTATTTCTGAATTCATTTGGAAGTTCAAGTTCGCAATTGCAATGACAGTAAAATAGAACTGGACAGGTTCCTAAGCCTCATAATGAACTCCCTTTCCTGTACTCCCTTCCCCTAAGCAAACTTTATTAGGAGCAAGGATTTTTGAAGAAAGTATCTCCCTTGCTTCCTTGCACTATCCATGTTAGACAGCAGTGTGCAGCACACTGCTCCCTTGACCAACCCAACCAGTGCCTTGTATGTTTGGAAAGTTAAAGGAAAGGGGCAGTAGCAGCAGCACCAGCAGCACCAGTAACCACCTGAAACTCTGCCTGGGTGAAGGACTTTGGGTTCAGCTTGCAATAGGCTTAGATAACATGAATCTTTCAAAGCTCCTCTACCCCAAATTTCACTAGTTCACATCTGAGTTAGATTATAAAGCTCAATAATTATGACCCCTGATTTTGTTCAGATAGAATCTTCTTTTAACCCTGGATTTATGCAGTGCTGTTCATACTGAAGAGCAAGTCCTGCTTTCTCCTTCAGTATATGTGTCCAGGCCAAAGCTCTGGGTGAGCTGAGGTAAAAAAGAGAGTCTTGGAAGAATCACAGTGCAGATATTTTCTTGTGACAGCAGAACAGTGAAGGCTCTTGAGCAATGGCTGTTTTGTTTTTGTTTTTTTGGTTTTTTTTTTTAAAAATCTCTCACACCCACAACAGAGACAGTTCTGTAAACATGAATGGAGAAGACCTTGGAAGACTGTAATCTCATGAATTCCCACGGTATGTAATGTTGGTGAAGGTGGAAGTAGCCCCTTTGTACAGGGGATTGTTGGCCTAAAAGACAAAACAGAGTGTAAAAATATCGAGAAGAATAATTGTATCTGTTACTTAATAGATACATGGTGATGCATGTATACTTGGCAACTGATTTAACAGTTGCTAAGGCATCCTCATAACTCAAAGTAGGATTCTTTAACAGGTGAGTGGATTTCTGGTGCTCTCAAAAGACATAATTCCAGGATTATTTAAGGAATTGCAATAGGCATATAGGTCTATGGTGAAATTGTATATCTCCTAGGAAGATGTAGAAAAACACATTTCTCCATAGTGTGTGTGTGCGTGTGTGTGTGTGTGTGCTTGCGTGTGTGCGTGCGTGTTTTCATAATCACTTCTGCGCAACCTTTAACCAATAAAGCAAAGGAGAGGGCAGGAAAATGCTGATGCAATGAGATTCAGGCATCAGGTTTTTTTAATTAACAACATACTATTGGGAGAATGCTAATAACACACTCTCAACAACACACATTATAAAACTGATATATATATTGTAATATGGATGATTCAGAGTCAACAATAGGCTGCTATGTCAGAGAAATAAAACAATAACTCATTGCAACCTCCCCTCCTCTTAGGATGAAGCAAAATATTTGCTCTTTCTGTCCCCTCGCACCACTATAATATTTCTTACCGTGTCCCATCTAGCCCTGGCTCGCTCTTCTTCAAATTTGGCAAATTCTCGTCGGTCGTGGATGGTAATAAGCAGTTTCCAGATGAGCAAAGCAGCCAAGCCAATAAGTAAGATGGCTCCAGTTACTGAAAGGAGAACTACCAAGACATCAGGTCCCTTGGGACAATCTGTAGAAAACATCATAAAACAGAACTGCAAAGTTACAAATTACCACTCTGACCATTAAATTCTTAACTTTTGCTGCTGTTGTTGTTAGTTGCGAAGTCATGTCCGACCCATCGTGACCCCATGGACAACATTCCTCCAGGCCTTCCTGTCCTCTACCATCTTCTGGAGTCCATTTAAAAAGACATTTATCCATGCATTTGATCAAGCTGCTGTGCTAAAGGAAATCCTTACTAAGGAGCAGCAATCAAAGATTACTGTTTGATTTAGGAGCATATAACTAGTCAGAAACAACCAGAAGAGTTATTTTGCAAGCATCTTTTTGCAGCACTTGTTCTCTAATTTGTGCCATGAATACCTGACACATAATTGTTATGGTGGAAGGATGGATGTTCTGTAGCAAGAATGAATCATTTATAAAAATTCTTTGTGTTCAGCTTACATGTCAGACTTTCCTTCATGCTAAGTGGCGACTAATAGGAATAATAGCTGCACAATTATCCAGGAGGTAGCCACTATAAGATGTACAATTTAAGTACATTAGTTTTAACATCTTTTTTTTTTTTTTTTTTACAAAATGTTATTCTAGAGCTATCTGCTCTTCAGCCTAAAGGGACCATTATAGAGTAGTTTGACAAAAAAAAGTATATCTTTGATCTGATCCTCAAAACATAGTTGGAGAAAACTTCCAATTTTGATATTAGCAAACTCCTTCTGACAGCAAAGTCAATAAAACAATAGAAAAAAATATGTCCAAGATGACAGCAGCACATACTTCCTGTGAGAATTTAAAGCGAAGTTGGGAAAATCATATACTTTCAATGACCCAGGAAGGTTGCAGGTCCCAACAGTTTGCATCCTGTCAAACAAGTTTTGACAAATCAATTCTTCCATCATTTCATTTCCAGATTTTTTTTCCTAGTTGCTGAAATATCTCCTACTCTCCTAATTACATCATTCTTTTTAATATTCGCTTAAGGATAAGAGAGGGATTAAAGGCCCTAGGCTGTGATAGGAAGCATGGCAGCTTTTATGGTTCCCCATGAGGTATTAGCTGGATTCAAATTGCTGTCCAAGGAGGTCTGGCTAAGCTCCTTCAAAATCTGCCCCGAGACTCCATTGTTGTCAACCTTTTAAGTGCAGTCTGAGTCATCGGCCAAGTTAATACCCTGCGGTGAGGGTATATCATTTATTGCATGCTTCTGGCAACTAATGAGAGCTTTATCACCCTCTTTGGGTTTAGAACACTCTCTTTGAAGGTTTCTAGTGTCCCCTTCATGCTGGCAAGCACAGAGAAAGAAATATTACCTTATTGGGGTTTATGGCACAGTCAGTGTCTGTGGTCCTGTTTGCTCATCTCTCAGCAAGTAGAGACAGGACTCGCATTTAGTCACTTAAGTCAAATATCAAAGCAGACAAATCCAGCAGCCTGCTTAAAGCCATGAATGACAGATGATATTTTTAATGCTGAACTGAAAGTTGCCAGATTGAATCACTGCTCTTTAGTCAGAACTATATTCACTAATATAGTGAACTAAAAAATGTTGCAATAAAAAATACAGAATCCTGCCATCTTTATGAATTATTTAAATCAGACATACTACTTAGGTAAATTTTGTTTAAAACATCCAATAATTCAGATTTTTTTCCAGTATGAGTTCAGGTTGAGGAATGCCATTAACTTACCTTGACGTCCTAGGCTAAGGGGAAATATCTCTTCCAAAAAATTCTAGCAATGATCTTTTTCTGAATTGATTGGCTACAGTTAAGAATGATTGGATCTGTCTCTTCCTAATCCTTTTATTCTGCATATATTAATTCATGAACCATTCCTATATTGCTCTCACATGATTATGTACTTTGCCAAAAATATAATTGAAACATGAAAAGCAAAGTATTTCATCCCGTGTCTCAGAATCTGGGTTTTTCCATAACCATATACTGTTCTCAAATAAGGTACCTCTAAATATGAATGTAAGAAACTCACCTTGTCACTATAATTATGATCATCTCTCATACATTCCAAATTAATATGGAACACCTAGCATTGTTCATCCTGCAAAGAATCAACTGGTCATCCAAAATGAAGACTTATTTTAGTGGCCCTTGACCCTCACCTGGTTCCTCAATAACATAGAGGATAGATTTGCCACTGGAGTCCTCGTAATATTGGAAGTACACTACACAATCATTCTCATCCTTGTATGTACAGTTCACAGCATCTTTCCCCTTGTCTCCTGCACAAGAGGACAAAGGAAAGAACATTTAGTCCCCTGACACTATTCAAGAAATTGTTAGCATTTAGAGATGTCACTAGGGATGTTAAAAAACAGGGTGACTCTAACAAATCTCACCACCTATGTAAAGACTATTTTGCCAGACATGTGCCCATTATCATTGATCCATGTGGCACATCACATTTTGTATCTGCTATTCTCAAAAGAAGCATGAAAATACAGAAGAATTTTTTAAAACCCCTTCTCAAATTGCAGATCTTCAGCCATCATTCACTTCTCCCGAGGCGATGGGCCCATTAGGATGCTTCACCCATAGGCCAATTAAATCCAATGTATTCCTGTGTGCTATTGGAACAGTTGACATGATTGGTACTAACATCAGTTTTGCTACAAAAGATGAAGCTGACTTAATAGGAACAGCCTGTATTTCTTCTTGTGTTCTGCAAAGCTAGGATAGCTTTCTGGTTTTCCAAAATGCAGACTAAAAATGAAAGAAGTTAAGAGTAGATCAAAATTCCCAGGAAATTATATTCATTATATAGTCTACTTTCCAGCGACAATAATCGTGAATGCTTCACCGACATCCTTTCCTTCTTACACAGTAATATTTTCTAATAGCGTTTTCTCAATAATTCTGGCCTTACTCTGGGTAGATAGAGTAAGGCATTATTAAGAAACCTTCAATAAGTGGGCATTGACATATCTGAAGAAAAAAATCGTGCATATCTGCCACAAGCAAAATGTAACATCATTATTTATTTCATCCAAGAATATGTCCAGAACATAAACATTTCACCCTCTGTGGGGTTATTTATTTTATTCTTGGTTGCTACAGCACTGTGGCCTAATTCCTGACTTTTAAAACCTTTCTTGACTAATTACATGTAGCTGAAGGGGACTGATTGACTGCTTCCAGCAGGCAGTTAAAATGCCTGTAAATTTACTTCTTGAAACACCCTCCCTTTATTTTAATCTTTATCAGCTAATGTGTACTGTTTTATTTTTAGTAAACGTCTCAGGCATTTTCTTGTAGACTGGACCATTTATCTGGATCCATTACCAGTTGGTTTCAGGCTGGATTCTAGCATGGAAGTTGCTGGAGTTGTCTTAATGAATAACCTTTTGTTGGAAGATAACAACAAATGTATTTGGATGGGTGCCAGTTCCATGTTCCAGCCTCCTATGCATTGCCCTGGTATTCAGTCATTGGATTGTAGGTGGTTCTGGTTTCTGCTGCTGCTTTTTAATGCCAAGTCAGCCTGCAATAAAGCCTAACCCATTCACAACTTAATCACAGAAGGCAGCCAACTTGATATGTTCTACAAAGATTTGTTTGTTGGACATGGGGAGCCGGAGTTTTCTCTGAAATGTGCCCACCTAGTTTTGGGTATGGCATCAGCCACTGGCACCTTTGAGGGGCAGACCAGACAGGAAACACATAGTCAGATGAGCTAATTATATTTTATTGTAAAGCTATATTAACAGAATCTTGCAAGTCTGAAAGTACATCCCCCCCCCTCCCATGTTCACTGAGAGTGAATTCAACTAAGCATGGAGAAAAGCCTTTATTGATAGCTTCAGGGCAATGGAAACAGTGAAACTTAGTATTTCTTCACCCTTATTGTTTCACATATTACTGGATGGTGACCAACTTATTGCTAGAGAGGGAGGGAGTAGGAAGCACCTGCAAAGCCATGAGGTCTATTCCAGGCATCATTCAGATAAAGTTGTTCTGAGAGTCAGGCAGCCTATTAATCAATCAGATAAATAAATAAATTGGGGAGCCATCTCTCACAGTCAACTTTGCCCATCTCATAAGGCTACATAGGGTTGGCATGCTCTGGTTCCCTCTCTGACCTAGGAGGCATGCCTTCCCTGTTGTGGCATCTGATCTTTGGAATGAGCTTCACCCAGGGTTCTAATAGTAATGGGTCTTTTGGCCTTCGGTAGATCTGTAAAGACCTGGCTCTCCTGTGCATTTGGGCCAGGATGGTAGATGAACCTGTTCTGTTACATGTGTGCATATTTTTACTGTGGGCCTCAATTAGGGGCTTACATTTTTTATTTTGTTGGTTTGGGATAGGTTATCATTGTATTTATTCTCTTTTTAAAAGAAGTATCTTTTGTATGTCACCCAGAGGTCACAAATTATGAGAAAGGCAGTTTTATAAATCTTTTGATTCTTTTTTTTAAATAATAACTCCTGTTGAGTCTGCTCAGTTTTCAGTGATCTCTGGTACTATATATTATGCTATCCTTCTGAATAAGTTCTGGAGGTGGGAATTGATGGAATAATGACTCTTAAACTAGCTATGAAGTCCCAAAATAAAAGACTATAAGATGATTTTAAAAATCCTTATTTCTGATGCAATTTAACATCTCTATGGGGAACTGATGTGACATTACTGTTCTATTTTTCCTTAATTATGAACAAGGAAGAAAGACATGCTGGTGAGAGTTTTCTAATATTAATAAAGGAAACAGTAGTTGCCAACTACTGGAAAATGCCCCTCCTTCATGAAAAAAGACAAACTTCTTCCTTTATTATGTAAAAAAGCAAAGGGAAACAGACCGAGCTCTGCTTAGGTAGTTTGTCTATTTATAGGCGTCTCATTTAAAATAGAGTTCTTGCTTGAATTCTTGTGTTAAAACCTTAATTTTCTATAATGATAAATTCTCTGAGATTCCAGTCCAGATAAAACCGAAGCCTGTTTTATCCAGATAAAACAGAAGCCTCAGAATCTTCTCTGAGATTCCAGTCCAGATAAAACAGAAGCCTGGCACATGCATGGTTTATTGTTTGGGTAGATGGTACTGAATCTGTGTTCAACACTACAGATAGTCCTCAGCATACAACCATAATTGGGATAAAACTTCCATTGTTAAGTGATGTAGTTTTTAAGTGAGTCCTCATGTGACCATGTGACCATGCCTGATTTTACAACTCTATCTTGTCATGGTGATTAAACAAATAATTTGGATGTTAAGCAAATCTGCCTCCCCTCCCTCCATTGACTTTGCTTGTTGGAAGCTAGTTGGGAAGGTCCAAAATAGCAATCGTGTGATCTTGGGACACTGCAACCCCCATAAATACATGCCACTTGCCAAGCACCTGAATTGTGATCATGTTGTCATGGGAACACTGGGTCAGTTGTAAGCCCAAAGACTGATCATAACTCACTTTTTTCAGCATCATTGTAACTTTGAACAGTCACTAATCAAATGACTGTAAGTTGAGCACTACCTGTATCTCAAGCAGGCAATATTCACAGATTAGTCACTTGGCTTTGTAATTGGAGATCTAAATGCTCTCAGTGATAAGAGTGTGTTCCTTTAACTTAGCAAATGAATCATCTGGAAAGTTTCTAAGTCAGAAAAGGGAGGAGGAGGAAGAGGAGTTTAGAGGGAAAAAACAATTCTTGCAAAAAAAAACCCCCACCATAACTCTTACATACCAAGTTCCTGAACCAACTCAATTTCATCCCGGCAATTGCGGTTGCAGGTGTCTTGTTCTATCAGGATTCCTCTCTCAAACTTCTTGCACTCCACACATTCCCTGTGCAAAAGAAAGAGTCATGAGCAAGGAGAACAGGGAGATATAGTGATTATTGCTGCCCTGTCCCATCCCTATAAAACCAGGAATGTGATATTTTCTCTCTAGCCTAGATTTACTCCTCCTCCTCTCACAACTCTGTGATGTCTTACTCTGTTACCTGTTAGTTTCCTGGTTCCATTTTATTTTATTGAGGATGCACTCTTTATTTGAAGGGCGACCCAATCAAACCTGGTTAAAGAACTTTTTGAAAGAACACAAGAAATCTCTGTGTTACATTCCAATAGCATTTGCACAGCATAGCCACATTTTCTCTCTTTCTCAGTATGGTTAGACGTAGTTATAGTACAGTTAAGTTATTACCTCTAAATGTGCACCATATATATAGTTCAAATTGTTATTGTTGTTGTTCCATGATTCCTAGCCTCTTGGTTAGAATTATTGAAAATAATCCAATTTAAAAATTGTGATATCTAATTCAACAGTAATAAAAATATAGAGTAGGGTTCCTGCCACACTTGACTTATTTGCCTCATTTTGGTGTTTTTTTCTGGTGAGGTAGCATCTATTTAGTTTTATCATTGCAAAATCTGGGAGAGAAGCAGTGTATTGAAATGAAGATGGGAAATACAAGTAATAGCCACATAAAGAATGGCTACCAAATTCAAAAAAGAATTACAGCACAGAAAGCTCAGAACCAGATGCTCTGAACCACTCAGAACAAAGGAACTGTTTCATTTAGAATGACAAATGAGTTGCAACTTTTTTATTCTTGAACAGTTTGCACTACTGGACTGGGATGGTGAAGATGCCAAATTTACCATGGTTATCCGAGAGGAATGCCTTGGCTTCCCAACAGAGTGTATTAAAGAATTGTATTAAACTTTTAAATGTCCTGCTCTACTATTGAGGTTGTTTGTTTCCTAAGGAGATTGGCAGATAACTATATACTTTCTTTTACTGAAGCATGAAAACGGTGGAGATGACATATGAAATGGGAAATGATATCTTATCAGGTTGAGTTAAGATATGGGTTATAGTCACCCTCAAGGGAGGAGTAAAAAGAAGCAAAAGAAACAGATGAAAATCCACTCAAAATTCTTTCCCACTTTGAACAGGAACAATAATAAAAAATCTTCATGAGTAGAGGCACTAAAAACTATGCTGACTCTCGTTGCAACTGCAACAAAAGCATTCTAAAAATTTTGTAGCAACAAGAAAAGAAATAAATAAGTGACAACATTCAATGATTATTAAAACTGTGAATCAGCATGCAGGATATGGCTTCCTATCAGTTAAAAAGAGCAGATAATATCCCAATGCAATCCAGTGGAGATCTTGACATAGGGCAGACAGACATGGAACAGGAAATAGAATAGAAAATAATGAGCATTCAGATTCATCCAGAGGGTAAACAGACATAAAAAAAAAAAGAATACATGCCTACAAGTGGCCACAAGATAATGATTCTGATTCAGCAGCCATAATTAAGGGATGGGAAAACCAAGTAAGAATCAGGTGATGTGATCAGACCCCATTTCTCATACAATTTGACTGGTTATGCAGCCAGCTCAAGTCCTATGAAAGGCCAGTAGATATGTAGTAAGGCATTAAGACACTAATTACTTGGAGAACAGATCTGCATGAATGGAGCAATAAAGCCTAACAGACAATCCTAACCAAAATGAGAATGAGCACAAGAGCAGCAGGTTACCAGTGTGCCTACTGCACTGCTGCAGCCACAGGTCCAGCAAACAAGCCAATGTCTGTTTAAATTACAAGTGACACATGTAACATATGGATTTAAACTTTCTGAATTTAAACGTCCAGTCCAGAGATGCACTATGAAGATCTTATACTTACCACCAGGAAAGGTTCTGTATCATACAAGCAGCAACATTACTGAAATAAACTTTGATAATAATTTCATTTATGCAAACATCCCCCACACACACATACTTTGATCAATAAAAGTAACAAAATCATGGACTGATGGAAGAGGGATGGGCTGCCACTGCTCACCTCTTCTCGTCTCCTCCCCCAGCCTCAGGACAGCCCAGCTGCCTACAAGCAGCAGAACCCGGGAAGGGAGAGGGACAAGATTTCTATTTTAGTCTCAGCCACAGAGTGAACAGACAGAATAAACAGATTGTTTAAACAGAATAAACAGAAACCAAAACGCCCGGGAATAAAAGTAAACTAGCCAGAAATAATTACGTAGAAAAAGTGACTGAATAGTAAAGACTCTGATGGAGTAGAAATAGAAAATGGAAAAGATAAAAGATAATTTGAACTCTGTACAGCTTTGTAGAGAGTGACAATAGGGATATGAAGAGTTTAAAACAGAAGAAATACAGATCACTGTATTTTTATTGGAAACCATCCAGAGCTGATTATAAGATGGGCAAGAGGGAGAGGGAGAGGGAGGGAGGGAGGGAGAGAGCGAGAGAGCGAGAGCACTGTTTTCTTCAGACAGTGATCCCTTTAAAAACTAGACAATTTGAACCATGGGACTCAGGTTAATGATGAAATCTTTTATCAACTTTATTTTTTTTTTTAGCAGAAAGCAGCACTTGTTCCTCCATGTGGACAAAGTAATTGTAGACTGTATTATTTCAGGACATTTCCAAAACTTCCTATCTTTCTTTGCTTTCAGCAGAACTTCCTGTTTCCATATGTAGCAAGACAGTGTAAGGATTACCAAACAAAAAACAAAAAAAAAACCCCAAAACCACCAAAAAACCGTTTAACCTATTTAACCTAACATTGCTAGTTCACATTAATTTACTCTAAATTGTGTGTTGAGCCAAAACAGAAAAGCCAAAAAAAAGCAAAAAGCTTTTTGCCAGCTGTAATTATAGTGACCTCACATCATTTTCCCCCTAAAGACTTAACGTTTTTCCTTTATTTTTATCATTTAACTTATACTGTAGAAACCACAATGCACATCCTTTCACACTCAGGTGAAAAATATAGAAATTGAACTGTCTTTTAAAAATATTTACCTATACTGTCTGAGATTAGATACTTTATTAGAATATGCATTTTATATATTTTTTTCTTGGTTTTGCTCCAGAATTTTCCTTTGTAAAGCATAATTATAAAGAAATAGTTTAAAATTTTGATTCTTTGAGATTTGCCCCCTTTTCGTTTTTTTTCCTTTATTTTTTGCCAAGAAAATATAGTCACCATAGCTTGTTATGCATGTGGAAAGAACACAAGAATAATGTACTACCTGCTCAGAATCTTCTTAAGTAAAACAAAAATCTATTAAAAAAATTGCTTCACTGCTAGGAAAGAAATACTATGAAACACAATTTGCACAGAACTTTTTCAGACAGTCAGATAAAATTCCCAGCCCTATTTTAATACCTCACTATAGAAAATCTGAGTTATGGGTGACAAAGACAGTTTCACTGTTATATAGTCGTTTTACAGTGAGATGGGCGGCAAACCATTTCAGTTAATTCTACAAGGAGGAGATACTGAGTTATGAATGTTCCTGGTAGGATTTAGACAACTTACCTGAGTGGCCACTAGTAATGTCATCACAGGCTAGGAATTTGATTAAGATTGTTAAGACTTTGGAAGGCTCCTGAGATATGATCTAACCCGATTTGAGCAGATAAAAAACAATTCAGAAAGTGCACTCCAATTTGTCCTTGCTGTTCACAAATATTGACATTCACAAGCATGGCCAGATTCCTGATGATCTGGAAATAGCAGTCATTGTTTTAAAAAGATCTGAGGGATGACCCTACAGATTTTATTCCCATTGGCCTGTCAAGTACAGGCAGTGAGCTTCAGCCCAGGCACTCATACGTCAAATTTAGGGAGAGGTGTGAACACAATCTTTTAGCAGAACAGGTCAGTTTTAGGGCAAATTGATACACCATTAATCAGCAACTTGTTGTCCAATTTTTGACAAATATTCTACGAGCACCACAATTTCCTTAAATACAGATTTTGGAGACAATGACAGGAATTCATTTTATTTGCTCAGTCACGTTATGGAAAAAGTTAAAATTCTCCACAACTGGTCATCACTTGTTATTATGCATTTAACCTACAGCTCACTATTGCCACATTTAAAGGAAGAAGAAGAGGTACAGAATGAAAGTAGTATTGCATCATCGCAATGCAAAGCCCGTGGGGTTTTTTTTTGCACACATGGTACCTAACTGTGAACATTGCTTTCCTCATTTTGACAAAAGCAGCAAGATCCTACAAAATTCCATGTGTCAATACAGTATATCCTTGAAAATCAGATGCAATCTTCAAAGAGGTTTATCGACTGCCATTATAACGGTTATCCTAAGAAGGTATTTATCTTATTAAATGCTGATATTACTAACGCGTGGATGCGTCAGTGTTCCTGATTCTGAAAAGGATTATTGCTAAAAGATCAGAAAGAAGTTTTCTGTGCTCACTCCAGCAGCACACACACTAAAATAAGAAACAGGCATGTAACACACATCTCATCAGACAATGCAGAATATTTAGGACTTTGCAGCTATAGGACATGTGATCATTTCAATTTCAAGGAATTTTGCTGGCCATGCATTATCACTGCCACTGGATTTATATATCACTGCCACTGGATTTCTCCCTTCCTGAGCTTGAACTGTCAGTGGAGAGAAAAAAAAGTGAAGAGGTTTTGACACTATTGTGCATTCCCTGAGTCTGAAAACCCAAATCATTAGTAATTCTAAATATCCTGAGTTTCAGACCCTGATGTTAGAGAAAAGCAGCATAACAGCTAAGATATAATGCATCTGAAAGCTTGGGACTAGAACTTGAGGACAAACCTGTGCCAAACGTAAGGAAAATCTTTGATTTATGTGTGGCAACCCTTGGGGTCATCTTCTGAGGACTGTAGGCCACATCACAGGCAGCCTCCTTACTGTTCTTTGCTGCTGAGGGGATCAAGATCATTTGGTCAGAAGCCCAAGGTTTGAAAATGTTTTTGAAATTTAGTTCAGAGAGCTAATCTTGAAATTAGGACAAGAGTAGTCAGCTTGTGGGCCTGAATAAAGATCAATTACTTTCCTGAGGAATGCAGGTACCATTTACCTAGGATTATGAATAATTACCCCGAGATTCAGGAGTGGAAGTAGATCCTAAGGTTCAGACCCCCAAGAACTGGTTTCTTTCTCATGAAACCAAATAGGAATTTGGCACTCACTTTTTGATGGTGCAGGCATCAGGGCAGGTTGGGCACTTGTCACAGGTATCTCCGTAAGAGCCAGGCTGAGTACAGACACATTTCCCACAGGCACAGTATCCTCGGCCTTGCCCACTGCACACCAGCCCATTGCTGGACATGCAGGTGTCTGTCCGAGTTGTACAGTTGCAATACGTTCCAGTCCAGTCAGGGTTGCAGGCACAGTCCCCACAGACGCATTTCCCATGTCCTACAGGCAAACAATCGTATGAAAATAGGTCTTTATTTTTAATGCTGTCAATTTTAGCATTAAGGAGCCAGTCCCCTTCTACCTTCTCAGCCTCTCTCCCCAAACACATGGAAAACAAATACAAAGTTAAACAGGATAACATACTTTCTGGAGATCACTGGCTGATTTTAGGGAAGTGGTTCTTATTTTCTGACCTCTTTTTGTCATTCAAATGTTAATAACCAGAAAGTTTTCATACTTTGTATTATTTTATTATAGGCAATTTCTCCCCATTTTCTCCAAAGAACTCAAGGCTTCTTCCAAAGATTGGCTTCAAAGCCTGTAGGGATTCCCTTCAGACATTCCAAGCAGGACCAAACAAGTTTCCCCAGGGATCTGGAGAAAGATTTCTGGTATTTTATCAACTCCTCATCATTTTATGCATATAGTTAGATCTGAGTCATACTGTATGTATATATGCACAATTAATTAAAAATACAAAAAGGCTGAAAAGTCAGATTCTCAAATGTGTAGGGGAGACCTTTTTGCCTCACTTGAGACTCACCAGACCACAAGATATGACTGTCAACTTCTACCCACCAAAACATCTGTAATGGTACAATAAGGTCACTTCTTTTAACAGTTCTGATACCATTCCAGAAAGGTTGAAATATAATTGTTAATTTAATCATTGTAGATAGTGCAGATTGTGTCTCTAGAACAGTGTTTCATAACTTCCTCAGCAAGTTTAAAATGTGCAGACTTCAAATCCCAGAATTCATCACCCAGCACACTGTTCTAGGATAAGGAAAGCTATAGGCAACGAAGTTTCTGCTCTTAATACTTTACTTCAACGTAGCCAAATAACTAGGACTTCTCCTTGCATACACTTTGTTCAGATGTGCACTGACCCTTGAAACTACTGGAGCAGTGAAGTCATTAGAATCTGATGATTATTGCCTTATGAGAGAAAAGCTTAGAGGCCTCAAAAAAGCTGCCATGGAAATAACCAGCGGAAGTATTTTTCTATAGTATTGACCTACCTTCTAATACAAATTCATGAACAGAGGGAGGGAGGGAGAGAAATACAGACAAATAGATTGACAGACAGCAGAGAATGAATGATAATGAAGACTAGTTGATGAGAAATTCCAGTGAATCATGGGGATGATGAGCTGAATGAGGGGCTGGCTGGAACAAAATCTCTAGCAATACCAGGAAAATATATACAATATTAGGAAACAGTTTGTGAATTTGTCACATAGCTAAGAAATAATTACTTGTCTGGAAAAAAACAAGTAATGGCTTCATCAAAGGGTATTGAAGGGGAGGGTTGGAGTAAGTAGAACAACAAAAATAGAAATGGTTCTTGGAACACTTACAGATGTCCGATTAGATTTTGGATCTTCATGCTAAACTCCACATCTCAGAATTAATTTGCAAGCTATCTCATCTCATACATAACATTAATTAAAGTCCCATGTCACAAAGAAATATAATATGGTAGGGAAATCTTTCCAATTCCTTGTTGAGGAACATCTTCATCTGAATGTCAGGTTACTCTTAGAAATATACAGTAACAGCAGGGCCAATAAGGGATATGGCAAAACTATTCAGAATCCACATTCAGTTTTGAGCAGATTCCACTTCCTACTAGTACTGGTGATGTTATCTAGTTTGGTAATGAAATGTTTGCAGGAAAACAAACAAGTCCTGAGAGCATTAAGAACCCCACATTCATTTTTTAAATCATATTTCTATGACAACTAGTGCCCTGTAGCATCTTTCTCAGAGCAAGTTAGAAATGGTTGCACAAAGAGTTCTTGAGAAAAGCAATTACTTTCTTTCCCTTTGTAGTACCAAGTTGAAATCCTGAAATTACTGTGTACAAAACTGTGCCCTCCAATTGCGTCCTGGCTGCTTATTATTAAACAGAAGCAGCCATATCTGTGTTTCTCAAGTGGAAAATTAGGCCAAATGAGAAGATTGCAACCCAGATTAATTCTAACTATCCTGGTGGCCACTGAACAGAACAATTACAATAAGTTTTTAGAAAAAACACAGTGATTAAGTTCTGTGATGAGTACCTGGCCAGCCTGTTTTATCAATGTTTGAGGATCATCCTAACATCCCATATTGCACAATAGTTGTATTTTGTATCACGTACAGAAACTTCCCTGGAATTGAATGAGTTGTTGTTCTAGACACAAGCAAGTACAATTCTTCCACTTCTCATAATCAAATCACAGCAATAGTTTCCTTTAACACTGAGTCACATACACAAGCAGTCATGAGTTCCAAACAGATAGCTGCTTCTAATACTTTTTCCCTCTTTCATGAAAGTGAATTGAGTCCTATCTGGATCACCAAGTTAATGGTTATATTGCACGAAAGTGTTTAACTGTTTTTTTTCCTAAGCAGCAAGTTTTAGCTTGCTTTTAGAGGCATGCAAATACAAATGCTTTTTGCTTACTATACCAAGGTTTTGATTTAATTCTTTCCTAAAGAACAGATTTTTCAGTTCTTGCTCCAACAATTTTAGTAAAGCACAAGCTTGACAAATTATATGTGTTTATAGTTATTCCAACTTGCTCTGGCAAACATAAATAACTTTGCATCTGTATGTTTACAATCCCAATAGTAATTAAATATATGAGTTAACCTTTAGCCAGAAGGAGAATGAATAATCTGTGATATATTTACACTCCTGCACTTACTCACAGCCTAGACAAAAATAGAGAAATAACAAGATAACACCTTCCCTTATTTTTCAAACCACATGTGATTATGCCATAAAACACCTGAAATATACCCCAGAAATGAAGCACTTTAATTCTCCAAATGTTGCTGAATTATCCCTCTCAGGAGTTGTTATGAATTGGTTATATTAGCTGCTGAGGATGCTGTGAGAGATTGCTGTTCCTTAATAAAAATGTGAGTGTCTATGTACTGGAAATGTGTAATATTTTTCCCCTTTATGCTATCTTATCTTTAAAGATAAATTATTATATTTAAAGATTATATTGTTATATTATTATTGTATTTAAACTTTCTAGTTTTTTTTTTAAAGAATGGAGACAGAAAGGGGAGTTGCACTCCTTGGAATAATTGTTCTTCTTTGCAGGTATGTACAGCTCTTAGAAGGCCATCCCACTCCCTCGGGCTGATACCACTCACCTGAGCATAATTCTCCTTTGTAGCGAACACAGGAGAAGTCATCGCATTCACAGTATTTGCCTGATATCCTGCCAAAGTCACTGCTGTAGCAAACACATTGGCCACAGATGCATTCTCCCCGCTGGCTGCAAAGTGGTTGTCCCTGACCCGGGCTGCAATTGTCTTGGTGGGAGGGGCCATATTCTTCCTCAGAGCACTCGCACTGGGAACCCAGCCGGCCTGGGTGGCAACGGCACATCCCACATTCAAAAGTGCCATTCCCATTGTTACAGTTATTGCTGTAAGGTTCAGAGTAATTCTGGCAAACACAGTCACAGTTAAAGTTCAACAGGACAGTCAGGCTGTCTTCAAAGCCCACTGGCTTAATGGTGAAAGAGTTCTGCTGGTTCTTTGGACAACCGCGGACCTTTGCTTCCACACTGAAGCTCACCTGGAAAGAGGTTTAAAAAGAAGAATTGCTCAGGTTAAGGAAATATCCTAAATATGTCGCATTCAGTTTAGAAGCATACACAGAGAAAGAGAGAGAAAAACCAATCAGAATAACGTATAATTGTTTGGTAGAGTTACTGGTTGCAAAATCAGCATGGGGAGAGCTTCCTTGTAATGCCGATGTACCTGCAGCAGGCAATAGAACGTATCAGCTTGGATTAAACTTGCACAGTATTTTAATGAGAGACCACTAAGAAATCCAGGGCTGCAAGCTGTACAGTAAAGTTCAGAAACAACAAAAAACCCTCAAGAAACAATTCCACACAATTGCAAAGAAAACTATATGGATATCTTCACAGGTTTGTCTTTAATTAACCTAGTACTAATAAAAAGGGAGAGAGATATTCATTAATTTCAGGGGGGAAATTTGTAGATGGAAGAAAAATCTTCAACTGTTGTTCATCCTCACAACCCTTCCTCAAATCATTTTCAATTTCTTTTTCATTTTTTTCCCTAAGCTGGTCTCCAAGATCATAAACAAGCTGGGCTGAGACAATGAGGAAACTGGCTTTAGCGAAGGGTTTTGTAGTGGACAGCAAAAAACTAACATAAAAACCCAGTTAAATATTTCTATTCCTATAGTGATTTATTTTATTTTGTAAATTTAGACACCACCCATCTCACTATCCAAGTGACTCTGGGTTGTTTACAAATACAAACCATAAAACCAATTAAAAGTGACATAATTAAAAGCAAAATTAAAGCCAAGTACAGAACAAAATAAAAACAAAGTTTAAAAGGCAATTTAAAAGGTGGAGGGAGCATCCTTAGGCTAGCAACCAACCCCAAATTTCCCTGCTATTTTTTAATCCTTGCATTGATTGACAGAGCCAATTCTGTCTCTTCCAGAATGCCAAAAGAGTAGGGACCAACCTCATTTCTGGGAGCAAGATATTAATTAATTAAATGTATTTACTGTCCATCTCACTATCAAACGATTCTAGGTAGTTTACAATGTGATACAAACATTAAAACGTTGAATATTAAATTTTAAATTAACAAAAATTAGCTAAGGTAGGAACCAGTATACAATGGGGTAGAGATGAATCTTCTTCTTAATCCACTAGCCACCTCCAGTATGGAACACCCTTGTTGGAGGCCCAGGCCAATCAAAAGAGCCGGGTTTTAAGGCCCTTTCAGAAGGCCAAGAGGTGGGGGCAGCAGCAGAGAAGGCTTTTTTCTTAGATGTTGCTGATGGAAATTCTTTAACCAGCACTGTCCATACATGCCTTCCCTGCCTGACTGGGTGAGATGGATTAATGTAATTGGAACAGCACAGTTTCTTAGGTAGTCTAGTTCCATGCCATGAAGGGCTTTAAATTCAATATTTTGAATTGGACCCAGAACCAAACTGGCACCCAATGCAGCACATACAGCAAAGTTATTATATGTACAAGCTTCAGAGTGTGCAAAATTGCTAGTGTGGCCATATTCTGCACCAGCTGCAGCTTCCAGCTACTTTTCAACTATCTGTCCCATATAGAACACCTTCGCAGTAGCCCATGTGGGAAATGACCAAGGTATGAGTGACTAAGAGAAGGGTCTCCTAGCCATGATTGCTACCTGCTCCTTGAGCAGGATTCATGAGTCCAATGGTGAATTCTAAGGGACCCCCAAATTACTCACTGGCTCCATATGTGGCAGCACAACCCCTTCCAAGACCAAAGATGATAAACCATCAGATACAGAGAAGCAGCCCCACATAGCCACTCCATCTTATTGGGATTCAATTGATGCCAATTGTTCCTCATCCAGAACTCCCCCATCCAGACTCCCAGAGTCTCTGGGCATTGCAAAAAACATCCACAGTATCATTTAATTCACCTGAGATGTGGATGTACAACTGATATCATTTGCATAGTGTTGATACTCATCCCATGGTGATGCATGACCTCATCCAGCAACTTCATATAGATGCTAAGCAAGTGCAGAGAGAGCCTTGAGCCCTGTGGCATCCCACAGAGCTAGACCTCTTGTTCACGACCAACTAAGATTGGGACCAGCCACAGAAGAAGGAAATGAACCAGCACAAAACCATGCCCCCACACTTCTAGGTCCCTAAACTGACTCCAAAAGATATCATGACTAATGGTATAAAAACTGCTGAAATGTCAAAAAGAGTAACTATGGACACACGATCCCTATCCTGCTCCTGCCAGAGATAACCCAAAAACATGACCAATGTTTCTGTCCCATATCTGGGCCTGAAATCTGACTGAAAGGGGTCCAGATAGTTCATTTTATTCAGGATTCTCAGCAGCTGCAGATCCTCCACCTATTTTCTTTAAAAAGAGGGAAAGATGAGAGATTGAATGAAAAGTATCTAGTATGATGGTAGGTGACAACTTCTTAAAGAGAGGACACACCACAACTGCTTTAAAAACTACTGGCAACACCCCTCCCTCAAGAATTAATTAACTATCGTTAGAACTCAGCCATATGTCACCTTCCAGGTAACCATGAACCAGCCAGGAGGGGGCATGGATCTAGTTCACGGTCATGTTTACTGCCTTGAGTACCCTGTCCATTTCCTTGGGTCCAACAGGATCAAACTGTTCCCAGGTGACCTGGTAAGTCCACACCACAGGACTGCACCACACTCTATGTCCAAATGGGAACATACTGTTGCATTTATTCCCATTACTCACTTCAATCTATAAAAATTAGGGAATAAATGTGTGCCGGGTAATATGAAATCTTGGCTTTTCTTCTGCTGTAGCTACTTTCTGCTACTGCTATCCTTGTCTAGCATAGTTCAGACAGAGACAATGTACAGAATTTCTGGATTTGCAGAAAATAATTTTCTCTTCAGTATCTGCCCACAGCAACCTTTTCCTCTCACTTTGTGTCCCACAGGTATCCCAAGGCAAAAGCCACATACTGAAGGAGATGCTATTGACACAAGTGAATGTCTTTTTTCTAGCATAATTCAACCTCTCCAACAGGAAGAGATTGGATTCTTAAAGTGTGCATTCACCCTTGGAAGAGGAGACAACATGCCAACGAATTTAAGATTCATATAGCTCATTCAAACAACAAATGCTTATTCATTTTAGCTTTGACCACTACACAGACAAGAGTCTTTGTGGAAATAGATTATTTGGCTGCCCATGCCCAAAATGGCCATGAGGGGCAGTACTAGTGCATAGAAGGCAGCCTAAAGTAGCCAACAGGAGCTAGACAGATCACAGTTGGACATTGGCACATCACCAACCTCATTGTCAATGAAACACCCTACATTCTCTCTCCAATAACAATTGTGTCAGGAGAAGAGAGAAACTGCTTTAAAGCTAAAGTAGCTACATATTACTTTAAGCCGCCTTGAGTGTAAAGGAGAGAAGACAAAGGCACGAAAAAACATTGAAAGTATGTTTTAAATTGCCCAGATTCGAGGTCTATTTTATATACAACTTTTCCAGAAATAAATATATTGTGTGTCTAATTGTGCTCCTCTCAAATCTCTGAATTTAAAAAGTTGCCTTGTGTGTCTTCTTGCGAAACTTCAGAAATGTCAAAGTATTATTGGTTCTTTACAAACAGGTTGTTCATAAAGAAAGAAGGAAACAGGTTTATTGTAATTGTTGTAATAAAAAAGTACTGTCCTATAATTGAGGTCTTTTTGACCCACGATTCCTTGGCACTTATCTCTATTTTTTGCTTCTTCCTTGTGTGTATTTTGTGTGACTGCAAGAGATGAAATGGTGTTTCTTGTTATAGCTGTACATTATAGTGACACATTTGCTGCCTAGTCATTTGGATGCAGATACTAAAAAACACGAATTTTATGTTGGTTTTTTGTTACAATGCAGAGAGCAACTTTTCTGACCAGAAAATCTACATATCCATTGCAGGAATTTATGTTTCCAAATGTAATTAAAATTAATTGAGGGTCATAGCTGGGCATTTCAAAATAATGATGGCCCCTTTTTCAAGAAGACATTTGCTAAAATAGGACTGATATCAAGTGGTAATTTTCAGATTGGTGACTCAGGAAATAGAGACAAAAACCCAACTTGATAATGGAAAGATGTATATTCTATTCAGGAAAAGTTCCTTTAAAAATACCTTGGAGCAAAGCTTTTAATAAATGTTTCTCAGAGCTGTTGTGGGGTTAATATTTAACCCTATAGCATGTACTGCTGTACTGGTACAGTATAGCATGTTTGCTGTACTGACATTCCTTTTAAAAGTGCTGGGAAACCATCATCTTAATTGTAGCTTTAATTGCAACTCTCTATGATTACTTTTGCCTTAATATGGGGCCCCCATAACTCACTGTATCGCCGATCTTGAGTCCAACACAAGACTTAACTCCAGGAATGACTTCATTATTCAGGCAGGTGGCATTAAATGAGAGGGACAATTCCTCTGGGAGATTACGGACTTCTAATTCAACTTTGGAACGGATTTTCTGAGGAAGGACAGGAAGAAAAAGAAAATCAGCCTCCATCCAGTTGTGGAGTGGCATCTCATCTAAAAACCCAACTAATCTTCCCAATTTAAATTTGTCAGGCTCCAACTCACTTTAAAATAATAATAATAATAATAATAATAATAATAATAATAATAATAATAATAATAATAATAATAATAATAATAATAGTTCAGTATCTCCTTCAATCTACCTAAATTAGTTAGAGTTGATGTAGATCAGTTGGGAAGAGTGGTTCAGTTGAGCTTGAATCTAAGAAAAAATTAATAGCATTCCACAGCAGGAAAAGCTAATGGGAAAAGCAATTAAATATGGATGGGAGTTTCTAAAATAAGGCAATAACAATTCCAGTGAGAAAAATATTGGGGACAGTAGAAAAAGCCTGGTATGGTAAAGAATGGAAAACAAGAGGGGCATCTAAGTGGCCCAGAACTATAGACATGGACTTGAGGAGATTAAAGTTCAGCAGGATATTGGCAAAGGATGCTAAGAATAACAAAAAGAGTTTCTTCGATATACTCAGTAAAGAATGCAAAATGCTAACAAATAGCAAATAGCAAAATGCTAACAAATAGCAAATAGCAAAATGCTAACAAATAGCAAAGAAAAGGCAGAACTACTCAATTACTATTTTGGTTCAGTGAAAAACATCTTGGAATAGAAGTTGTTTATAAACTGAATATGTGTCAGCAATGTAATGTTGCTGCAAAAAAAAAAAAGGCAACTGCAATTTAAGGCTGCATTAACAGAAGGAGTATTTCCAAATCACAGGAGACAATAGCTTTCCCTTAACCTATGACAACCAAACCCTTAATACAGTGTTCCATTCTGAGTAGATGGAGCGGGATTGAGACCAGGAGGGATGAATAGGTAGCATATGGGGCAAGGAAAGCCAAATGACATGTGTATCATGTTATAATGCCAATGACATGACACCTGCTAGCAGTCAGAGGGAATAACATGATCGACAGAATCACATTATTGTTTCCTTTGCTCAGTGATGTCATGATGCACATGTTATCATTTTGTGGTCATTATGGCTTAGAGCAGAGCCTTATGATTTAGACAAACTAGAACGGATTCAGTGAAAAGCACTGAGGGATGGTCAGGGGTCTAAGTCTCATGAAAAGAGATGGAAGTAAATGGGGATATATGACCTTGAGAAGAGAAGGCTGAAGATATATATGATACCGTTCTTCAAAAGCCTTAAAGGATTTCAAAGAAGAATCTGTTGAAAAGTCTGCTCAGAGCATAGAACAATGAATAATAGATTTATATTACTGGGGATGCAGATTATATCTGAATGTAAGGAAAATCTTTCTATCAATAAAAATATTTCAGCATGGAACCAATTATGCTCTTCACTGAATATGTTGAAATAGACTGCTAGTTATCTGCTCAGGATGCTTTGAATTCCTGTACTAAGTAGGGATTGGATTCATTACCTAAATGGCTCCTTCCAGTTCTATGTTCTTATGAAATCAAGGATCAGATTGCTCAGCCATAAAGTTCCTAATGTAACTTTCTGTAAGTATCTGTCAGCTGACCACTAGGGATAGGAATCTTAACTATTAAAAGAAACAGTTCAGTGATTCAGTCGGTGTAAAACAAACAAACAAAAAAATGGTTTTTTGATTAAAGCATTAGCTCAAACTCAGGAAACTGTGAGTTCTAGTCCTGCCATAGGCACAAAGCCAGCTGGATGATCTTGTACCGGTCACATTCTTTCTCTCAACCTAGGAAAAAAGCAATGGCAACCCACTTCTGAAATCTTGCCAAGAAAACTGCATAGGCATGCCAGCCAGTTGCCAGGAGTCCAAAGGAACTCAAAGACACTCTCCAAAGCAGGAGATGGATTCAATGCTAATAGAAAAGATAAGAAATATAAAAGACAACTTTGCTTTGAAAGTTTTAATGTGAAACTAGGGTTTTATGCTAACTGCATCTATATATTTAGATGCCTATATAAATGAATAGCCATGAGACCTGCTGCTATACTCAAAAGAAGGCAATGCCAGAAGTTTTGTTGAAGGGCCAAAGCCCTTAATAAGACTTCATTATCCACAGTAGATATATTGGTAACATAATTTTGTTTTAGCAAATAAATTTAAGAAGGCCACAATTCAGGAACAGAAGAAGAGAACGCATGGGGGACAATGCAAAAGAAAAGAAAAGAAAAGTCCCAAGTGCAACAAGTGCAGTGATTTATCAATTATTTTATCTGGTTTTTCTTTTTTAAAAAATGACTAAATTCCAAATAAAATTACTAGAGTTTTTCAGAAATCAACCCCTTATTTGCACCTCCATTCATCCTCTAAATTAGAAGGCTCTATGTTGTATCTTTGGTACATGACAAATGTTAGTCAAGCAGTGGGCTGAGAAGTACAAGCTATTGCTTTAAATTCCTAGTTATGGCTAAGAACATGTCAAAAAGGTCAAAAAATTCAAGATGTTATCTGTGAGCATGTGATCAAAGTTGCCATTCTTTTTCATTGTATATCACAATTATAATATTAAATAAGCAGGCTTTCAATTACATAGTTATGCTCCTTCCCCATAGGCATTTTTTAACCACCCCCATCCCCACCAGTTTGATATTTTGGTATCTACAGAAGTTACCTTTTGCCAGACAAATCCTCACAATAACCCAGTGAAACTTTTAGACATTCCTATTCATGGACTCACCCCATAGGAATCCAAAATGAGCTGTAGAACATTGCTTGAGTCCCTTGACAAGGTCCCTACAGTAGTGCCTGGGAGCAGCTCACTGTAGTTCTGAAAAGAAAACAGCACAGATTTCCCTTAAATGGACAAATACAAGCTAAGAAAATTGGGATACAGTTTTTCTATGTCAGACTGATTTTTTTAAAAAAAGTTTTAAAAGGGAGCCAGCACTACTCTCTTCCTATCTCTGGTAGAGTTCTTTGACTTCTTTTTCTAATAAAGAACAGCAAAAAAGGAAACAGCAACCCAACATCTAGACAAACTTTTTCTTGTTTCGACTTTCCAGTCCCACAATATTCCCTAAACATAATGTGGATCAATGTGTCTTCTTACCTGGTAGAGACCAACTATGTTCTGAGTCACTGCAAAAATCAAGTTAATGTTTTTCTGTGAGAGTTTGTCTGTCAACAGACCAAGGGATGGGTAATCCTTGGGAAGAAAAACCAAGAGAGGCAAATGAATAATCTGCTTGCCTATCATTGCACAGAAAAAAAATCATAGCTTATAATTGATTGAACATAAAAATATGCCACTTATTAGTTATTTTATGTACTGTACCTAATTAAAACATTGGTATCTCACCTTCTTTCCAAATCTTCAAGACATTTACAGTAAACCTACCATCATGCTAAAGATATTCCCATAAATGTTATCTATGAAAAAGCCAGATCTCGAGACCTCTTTCCAATCTACAGTCGCCTTTTACAGTATTATAAGCACATCAGAGAATCTAGGATGGTCCTACGGGAATTAAGGGATTGCAGAGCAAAGTAATGTGGAAGAATTATTAGGAACAGAACGTACTGTAAATAAGACTACATTCCAGCATAGTTTTTAGGCACACCACCTTTACTTTCTTCCAAATTAGTGTAAAAATGCAATTTATTCCAAATGGGAAATTACTGCTCTTGAGAACATTGTTAAAGTTAAGGCAAAGCCTGCTTTTTTCATGGGACAATGAATGATCTGGTCTCAGTTACAGAGTACCTACACTGAGGGTGCAGTACACAATATACACTCCAGAAAAAAGCTTCAGACTGTAATATTGTTCAGAATTTGCTGAGAACCTAGGGCAGTATCTCACTATCATTAGAGAATCTAGGGGGTTTTGGTACTGTCTGATCTTGATTGTTTTCTTGTAGACATTTAATTACCCAGATTATGTAACATCATCAGTGATAGTAAGGAGTGGGGTTTGCTCTCAGTTTATATTCTATTCTAATGACTTTTGCTCTGGCAGAGCAAGCCACTAGAATATAAACTGAGAGCAAACCCCATTCTTTACCAGCATTGATTACGTTACCTAGTTTGGGTAATGAAACAAAGGAAACAAACAAACCGAGATAGCACCAAGAACCCCTCATTTCAAACCCAAGCTATAAATATTCTCCTTTATCGGTACAGAGAATCTCAGAAGGCCAAAAGCAGTGGGAAGAGTCTGGGATTTACATGTCCTTTTCTTTCAAATTACAAAGCCCCACTGACTACCTAAACACTCTGCATTCTCATGCCATCCTTCTTTTCATCTTCCTCTCCTTCATTAATGCATTAATGTCCTTCTGAAAGCCCAAAACACCCTAAGCCAAATTTTCTTTATCATCACTGGGAGAAAAAAAAGCTAAAGGAGCAAGTACTTTGGGTAGCTAATGAAGGAGGAACAACAATACCTTTACTCAGTAAGAAAATATTTATTTATTTATTTATTTATTTATTTATTTATTTATTTATTTATTTATTTAATATGCTGCCTCACTCATCAATAAGATGACTCTATCTGAAAGTTCAGATAGTTCAGCTGAAAGTTATTTCAAAATGGCAAAAGCCCCATTGTTTAATACGACTAAGCACATTTGCCAAACATGGAGTCACATTATTGTTCCTAGTGCTAGTGATTAGTATACAGAAAGCCTCATTGACTGAAAATTCCAGCATTTGTAATCTAGCTTATCTGGAGGACACCAGGCTAGGGAAGGCTAAACTAACTTTTAACTTAGATAACATAGAGAAAGTAAACCTAAGGTCATGGAATTTTAGCCATGTGTATCATCAGCTATAATGGAACAATTTTTGTACTATATTAATCCTATTCCTGTGGCTACGACATGAAATACCCTCACCAGTGTGGTAGAAGCTTCATAATAGTTATTGCTGTTCATGTGGCACTTCCCATCATTGGGTATCACAATTCCAGCCAGTCTCCCATCTAAAGCAATATGTGTCTTGGCATCTGTAGTGAAGACCAACAAGTGGGAGGCATCAGGTCTCCAGCCAATTTTATCCTGTAAGAAAATAGTCTCCATTATATGTTCAAAACAAAATCAAAACTCCATAAAGAAGAAGTCCACAAAGATATTCACAGCACCAATCAGAGGAAATTACTTAACTCTTTAAGGCTGAAATATAAATGGTGGAAAAGAAGTGGTGTACAGGTAATCCTCGAGTTACAACTACAATTGAGCCCAAAATTTATGTTGCTAAGTGAAACATGTGTTAAGTGAGTTTTGCCCCATTTTTTTTACTTTTCTTTCCAAATTGTTAAGTGGATCATTGCATTAGTTAAGTTAGTAACTTGGTTGTTAAGTGAATTTGGATCCCCATTGACTTTGCTTGTCAGAAGGGTGCAAAAGCTATCCCGTGACCCCAGGACACTGCAACCATCATAAATATGAACCAGCTGCCAAGCATCTGAATTTTGATCATGTGACCATGGGGATCTGCAATGGTTTAAGTGTGAAAAATGGTTATAAATCACTTTTTTCAGTGCCGTTGTAACTTTGAACGCTCATGAAATGAACTGTTGTTACGTCGAGGACTACCTGTATGGGGCTGACTCATGCCTTTTAAAAAAAAATATTTTTATTATTAAATTCAATAGTAAAAATCAGTAAGAGTCATATATAATAAAACAAAATGTAAAAAGTCACAATGCAAAATAGCAACATATATATATATATATATATATATATATATATATATATATATATATATATATATATATATATATATATATATATATTTCTTTTTGCTGACAAAGAGTTAAAGATTTAAGTGGGAGACTAGTATAGCTATTTCAGACTCATTTTGTCCTCATCAGCTAGCCACACCCTTTATGGGATTCGAACCAGGGCAGTCTGCATGCTAGGCAGTTGTGATACATTACAAATCTGAATTTGTAATGTATCACAGTTGCGATTTGAGCCTGCTTAATGCCCCTAGTTGGGGGGCTGCAAGGCAAAAGAGATTATAAAAAAAGTAGAACTACAGTATAGCAGTCAAAATGCAAAGGTGCAATCAATCAGACTGGTCTGTCTGAATCATCCAACAGGTCACCCACTCCCATACTCAATAACTGAGAGAAAAAAATCTCCAAGTGTTTAAAGGCAGGCCGGCCAATTGATTCTTGGGTTAGGGGATGTTCCTTCTATCCCTTTAATAACTATATATGACAACCGAAGTATGGTTGATTTCTGAAAACATAAATTTGATCGATGTTTAGGAGACAAAATATCTCAGGCCCCCAAAGAGAAATCCAGCCCATACATCTTTGCCCACTTAATTAGCACCAGAGTAATGTTGAGAAATAGATTTTTCTCCTAAGATACTCTTAAATTTCTAAAAATCTGTCAAACAATAACAAATTTATAACAATAATAATAACAAGATTATGCTGAATCCCCCATAATAGAGATGGCCTCTTACATCACAGACAACTGCTTGGATAATGGCATCAAATCCTCCTTCAGGTGCATCTCGATTCTTAGACACACTTTGCTTCTTCACCTCCTCATTGAAACGCTTGACCTCATCTGTGAGAGCTAGGACATGCTTGTAGCCAAACATTGGCAGGCAGTGATCATTTGGTGGTTTCAAGCTAAATGATAGCATATTAAGCTTAGAAAAGGTAACAGGAAACTAAAAATCCAAGGAAGTCCACAGAATTTAGCACAGCTATTGGCCTCAAGTTACACACCCTCTCAGCTAAACAACCCAATCAATTAAAGGTTCTTTAACCCAATTCTTCCCCTCTGTCACAATAGTTTCCAAAAGCATATGGAAGTTTGGCAGTGCTCTCATTAGATACATTAGCTGTTTAGTGCCATTAGAGTTAAGAATAAATAGTTGAAACTGCTAAGGAGAAACCCAGCTACTACTCATTCCTGGAGTTACTTAGCCTATATAACACCACTACTTTGTGAGCCAATGTGGTTCCAGACATAATTGGTGGTTTTAGGGGTGGGGATTGGGGGAGGGGAGTGTGTTTGGGGATTATGTGTGTGGGACTTGGTTTTTGGGTGTCAAGTAAATTTCGTTGTATATGTATACTATGTACGCACATACAATGACATTAATCAATCAATCAATCAATCAATCAATCAATCAATCAATTAATTAATTATTAAAGGTACTGGATGACACCTTTACAGCCCTTCAAGGTTTGAGACTGGGTTACTTGAGTGATCACTTCACCCTGGTTTTTTCTATCTGCCTGATGCAGTTTGGCAGGATGGGCATGCTTTGGATCCCATTGGCTAAAGACTGTTGGTTGGCAGGGTCCAGAAGGTGTCCCTTTGTGTTATGGTGCCCACCCTATGAAACCTTATCCCACTGGAGACAAGAAGGCCCCAATCCTCGTGGCTTTTCATAAGGCTCTGAAGACCTGGTTCCATGTCTGGATCTAGATCCCCAAGTGTGTGAAGGAATCTATCTCCTATTAATGCTATATGCTATGATGTTTTCCTTTGCTGCTATGCCTTTTTAAATTTTGTATTTGTGGTTGTAAATGTTTTATTTTTATTTGTTAAGATGGGCAGCTATACAAATGAATAAAATGAAATAAACCTCATGAAATTCCCTAAATTTTTTACATGATATTAAGAAAGAAATATATCATTCTGTCTGCACATATTTAAGATGAAGAGGGAACAGGAATACACATTTAGCAATCTTTAGAATTACAGTTTATAAATTTTAGCATTAGAGATAGGGGATCTGAGGTGTTTGAGATGCTTCTAGGCTGCCACACCCTTCATCTCTGATTTTTGGCCAAGTTGACCCAAGATGATGGGAGCTAAACTCAGTTGCAACTGGGGAACTCAGGTTTGTTTAACAAAGATTGAATCATCAGTATTTCTTCTGACTAGAGAACTTACTCATAGCATGGGTTTTCAATGGCCTCTGGAGGAGAAATGTACATGTAAGGGGACAAGGGTTTGTCCACAAAAGCTCCAAAGCCAATCCTCAGGTTGCTGGTCACTTTGCGCATTTTCATGGCTAGATTGGTACCTAAGTTCTGGATATTGTGGAGGTCATCCTTCATGGAGTTAGACAAATCCATTAGATAGTAGATGTCCACGGGATAATCTTCCACCTGGCGCACTTGTATTGAGAAAATTTGGGAGTCATCTGAAACAGCAAAAATAGATAAGGGCTGAAAGACTAAAGATGAGGGATGTTTTTCCAAAGATTTCAACTTAGTCTACTCTTTCCAAATGTTTGATTTACTAAAGCCACATTGTCACAGGCTTCGGTTATTATAAACGAACCCAAATATGCACCATTCGTTTTCCCATGACTGATATTTCTGGCCATATGGGATCAATATTTCAGATCAGATCAATTTGATGACCAAGCACAAACATATCTGTAGACATCTCTCTTTTTTGTCACTGCCAGACTTCTAGCTTTAGCCAATATCTTTTCTTTCTCTTTATATTTTAATAAAAATCAATGTAGTAAGTTGACATGAAATAGTGCAAACTCACATTATTTCTCATTACAACCATATACTCCAGATTTTTATTTGCATATTGGCTTACAATATTCAAATACATAATTACAAATAATTAAAAAAGACATATAACAAGGCAAGGCAGCAATAATGGTTCCAAATACAAGTTAGGTCTCATAGGCATCCCTGGGAAATAAAAGTAATGGGTGGCTGCTAGCAAATGCTTTGCCAAGAAATATGTCCACATTCTTAACAACAACAACAACAACAGCAACCTTGTTTAAGTCTGCTTTTTGGCCTTGAAAGACAAAGAGCAGTAGGCCTTTCTAGTAAATGAAGGTTTAAAGATTGGACATACCCAGTATAGTAGCCATTTTGTAAATAGCAGCTGCAATTTGTCCTCAGATTCCCAGTATGCCCATAAGATCTCAAAAGTTGACTACCATTGCTGGAAGGTAATATGTCCATCCTGAATAAATAGCTAATTGTCAAGTCAATGAAGCTATCATAGGACAATTCTGAAACTATCAAGCTATCATCATATTGTCTATGAGACCATGTTTGCAGCATTATCAATCAAGTGAAGCAATCCTTCAAACTCTTAGTAGATGCTTTCTTCTCTATTTCTTACTATTTCTCTAGAGATGGTGAGGAATTAATGCAAGGCTTTCTGTGGGTAAATCAAGTAGTGTATCTGGTTTTACCTGGACGCAGGTGGAGCTCAATCTTCTGTGGAGTCATTTGGGTGATGTCACTCCCTGATCCTTTGGCACTGAGAGGTCTGGCCTCCCGTATGAAGGTCCTGCTGATTGGATACTCTATAAAATCTTTTGTGCAACCATTCTGAAGGATATTTTCCATTAAGTCACAGCGAGAGAAAGCATTTGGCATCTCCTGTTGGAGGTTGAACTGAAAGAACAATAAGATTTTGGAACTGAGAAGTTCTCAAAGTCCAATCTAATGATGTTGATGCTAAATATATTTTTTTAAAATAATATTTGACCACAATCTGCTGCTTAGTAAGCTAGAAAAAGGTGGGATAGACAACAACACCAGATGGATTTGTAGCTGGCTGACAAACCATACTCAGTGAGTAGTCCTCAATGGTACTACATCCACATGGAGATAAGTAAGCAGTGGGGTACCACAAAGCTCCATCTTAGGCCCACTACTCTTCAATATCTTTATTAATGACTTAGAAGGGGAACTCATCAAATTTGCAGATGACGCTAAACTGGCAGGAATAGCCAACACCCCAGAAGACAAGCTCAGGATCCAAAAAGATCTTGACAAACTTGAACAATGGGCCCTATCCAACAAAATGAGTTTTAATGTGGAGAAAAGCAAAGTTTTACATTTAGGTAGGAAAAAAATCAAAGATACAAGTACAGATTAGGCGAGACCTGGATCAGAAACAGTAACTGTGATAGGACTTTGGAGTCCTAGTGGACGATCACTTGACTATGAGCCAGCAGTTTGCAGCAGCAGCCAAAAATGCTAATACAATCCTGGGTTGTATATAGAGGCATAGAATCAAGATCATATGAAGTACTGCTTTATAAAACCCTAGCAAGACTACACTTGGAATACTGCAACCAATTTTGGTCACCATACTATAAAAAAGAGACCTTTGAAAAAGTTCAGAGAAGAGCAACTAAAATGATCAAAGGCTGGGAGACTAAAACTTATGAAGAATGGCTGCAGGAATCAGGTTTGGTTAGTCTAAAGAAAAGAAGAAATAGGGGAGACATGTTGGCAGTATTCAAGTATTTAAGGGGTATTCAAGAAGAGGGCATCAAACTATTCTCCAAAGCACCACAGGGCAGGACAAGAAACAATGGTTGGAAACTGACCAAAGAGAGAAGCAACCTGGAATTAAGGAAAAATTTCCTAACAGTGAGGACAATTAACCAATGGAACAGCTTGCCTCCGGAAATCGTGGGCGCTCCATCACTGGAGATTTTTAAGAAGAGACTAGATAGTCACTTGTCTGAAATGATATAGGTTCTCCTGCTTGAGCAGGGGCTGGACTAGAAGACCTCCAAGGTCCCTTCCAGCTCTATTCTATTCTATTCTATTCTATTCTATTCTATTCTATTCTATTCTATTCTATTCTATTCTATTCTATTCTATTCTATTCTACCCTACCCTACCCTACCCTACTCCACTCTACTCTATTCTATAACAAATGATGTTCTGCAAACTATACTCTCACATAATATGCATTTAATTTCAGATTATGGCTCTGCCATGGAAAATTTAGGTTGCTTGTACCGAAGGCATGCTTTTCCCTCTATAACAGTGGTCCCAACCTTTCCAGCTCTGCAGACCAGCAATGGCAGCAGCAGAAGGGGGGGGGGAGGATGTGCTTTGCACCCGTGCCTGCTGTTGCACAAATGGAGCTTCACACACTTGTGTGCTCGCCTGCCGATTGCATGGACTGGTTCCCAATGAACCGCGCCCCACTAGCTGATTGCAGACTGGGGTGTTGGATTGCCCTGCTCTATAAGCCATCTGCAGATAAACCCAGAAAAACAACTGGAAAGCCTAATTTTCAGAGTTGATTATCATCCTTTCTTTGCTTAATTACTAACTTTGGTATTTGTATACTATAATTTTGTAATAAAAAGTAAAAATATAGAGCAAGTATTTTTTAAACATTAACAAGTATGCATTTATTGTAAAAGAAAACCACAAATAATTCAAATGAATAAACCATTTCTAGGAAAATTATGACGGAAGCAAATAACTGTTTCAATTTTTCTGAAGTAAGATAAATGATAGTATTTAAGGCACATGAGATAAATAATTTTTAGATTAAATATAAAAAGAGCTATATTCCTTAGCGTATAAGATCTGCCGTAGGTCTTTTCTGCCACAATCAGTGAGGCAGGCCAATCCCATTGGAAAAAGATGGTTCCTCAGATATCCTGGACTCAGGCTATGGAGGGCTTTAAATTCAACACTTTGAATTGGATCTGGAAACTGACTGGCAAGTCAACACCAACTTGATAGCATATAATGAATTAATCCTTTGAAAACAGATATTATATACAGGATAATCTAAGACTTAGTGATCAGTAGACAAGAGAGAGAGGGGGGGATAAATAGACAGACAGACAGATAGATAAGCAAACAGACACACAAAATGAATGAATGAATGAAACCTAAAGAGGGGCAAGATTTAACTTCAACAAGAAACTAAAAACCAATATCACTATTGAATAGTGATTATAAGTTATTTATAATGTCTTAAGCAGATTGTAAATAATTCTGAAGAATTTATTAAAGAAGATCAATGTATATTTTACAGTTTAAAAATAATGCCAGAAAGATGATGGACATTATAGAACACTTGGAACAGCATAATAAAAAACAAGTTGAATTATTTTTTTAAATGCAAAGAAAGGTTTTGACAATTTAAATTGACTTTTTTATTTAAAGTTTTGGAAGAAGTGGATTTGGAGAGAATTTTATAAAATGGGTAAAATCAACATACCTCACAGAAAGAACAAATAATTTTTGTTAATAGAGATCTAACAAAACCTTGTGAGAGACAAAACAGAACTACACAAGGTTGTCCATTATTTCCGTTTTTGGAAGTTTTAAATGGAAATATAAGGTACAATGAAAGCGCATAGGAAAATAGATGTAAAAAGTTTTAAAAATACAAGTTGAGAGCTTTTACAGATGATTTAATGCTGGTTTTGGAAAATACTTTAAAGGGATTGAATTATTAATGAGAAAATTAAAAGAATTTGTTGCTTTAGGTGCTTTTAAAATTAATAAACAGAAGATGGTAACAAACATATGAAGAGGTAAGATTTAGCTGAATTGATGAACAATACATGTTTTAAGATTGAGAAAAATGTAAAATATTTGGGTATTAATTTGACAAATATAAATTATATGTTGTTACAAAATAATTATGTTAAAATATGAAATGAAGTTTAAAAAGTTACATTAAGAAAGGAAAAATTAGAATTGTCGCTATTGGGAAGAATTTCTGTGATTAAGATGAATATTCTACCTAGAATGTTGTTGTTTTTTAGACCATACCTGTTTTGACAATTAATGTATCATTTAAATAATGGCAGAAAGAAAGAAAAATTGCATAAAGGTAAAAAGAGTGAATTAAATCTAAGGTGTTACAAGATGCTAATGAAAAAGGAAATTTGGCTATATCTAATTTGAAATTATATTTTGCAGTTTGTTGATTAATTTATATGAGAGATTAATTTATATGAGAGATGCTGAGAAATAGAAAATTATTGGGAGTTAGAAGGAGATGATTTGAGGTTTGGGTGGCAAAATTATTTGTGGTATGTTAATGTAGTTTTTAAAGATCACTTTGTTAGAATGCTATATTGAGAAAATGGAATAGATATAAATCCAGAAAGTAGTTTTCATTACAGGAAGCATATTCTAGAAAAGAAATGATAATTAAATATAAATATTATTTTATAATAACATAGTAATATTTTCATAGGGAGAGGTCAAAATAAAATCAGAAGATCTGACCATAAGAGGGATATGCATGTTAATATTTTTCTTAGGTACTATTATTAGAAAGGTTTAAAGAAGATAAAAAGAAGTTTTGATTTTGAATAGTGTAAGAATTAATCTGAAACTGAATTATCTATAAATGATGAATATGTTATTGCTAAGTGAATGCTGTTCTAATTTTCAAAGGATTATTTTCTGTACTAGACATTCAACCCCAATAGTTTACACTGGAAAGAAAACCAGCTTAATTTCAATCTTAATTAAGAGAATTTCTCTAATTAAGGATAACATTTGGAATAGAAATTTAGAGGGAGACTTGGGAATACTCTTATTGCAATAATTATATTCATTTGTGCATCGGATTCTAAAACAGCTTCTCACAAGCTGATAAGGAGTGCGGCAGCTCACGTGATAGGCCACTGGGTTGGAGATTAGGAGACCCACGTTTGAGACCCAAGTGCTGTTGCATGGTGGGTGAGCTCCTGTCACTCGGCTTCGGCTCCTTGATGGGGACATGAAAGGAGCCACCATGGGCATCCCCTAGGCAATGGTGATGTCACCAGCTAATCTTTTCAACCCAGAAGTGCATACAACCTGATAAGATAATCCTTGACTTATGATTGCAATTAGAACAATAATTTCAGTCAAAAGTCATGACTGTTGTAAATCAAGGCATCCATGTGACTGGACCCAATTTTACGACTGTTTTTATATGTTCACTAAGTGAATCATATAATCGTTAAGTCCAAATCCATTCTCCTGAATGGGTGTTTTTTGTCAGAAACTGGCAAAAAAACTCACAATGTATGTTCATATGACCATATGACCATATGATGCTGCAACCAGTCATAAATGTGAGCTGGTTACCAAGTGTCTAAAATACGGTCATGTGACTATAGGGGGGGATGGAATGACATTTTACAATGGCCAAAAATGCTTTATGGGCTGAAAAGCACCCTTTTCCAAGGTCATTGTAATTCCAAACAGTTGAATAATCAGATGTAAGTCAAGGACTACCTATATCTTCCAGATGTGTTCACTACTTTATCCGTTTTGGAATAAAGAATATTTGTAAGAGGTATTTCCAACGATCATTAATATTGAGTTCATGAGCACAGATTCTTTTGGAATGATTTGAAATTCTTCTTTCCAGTTTTCTTACCACAACACGAATGGAAAAGCCGATATTAGAAAATAATTCACATATTAATTTAATTAAAATCAATTTGATTTTATTAAAAATAGCCATTTCTGCAGGCATAAAATCATAAAAAAGTGAAACAGAATTGGCTGAAATGTATTCAAATACAAAATTCTATCTGCATCCCCATATGTGTCTCTGTGCTCTAGTTATAAAGCATGTTGTAACTTCTCTCCCCCCCCTTTTTTTTTTTTGGCAGGCTTTAATAAACTGTACTGACTTGCTGCATCCTATTAACCTCTGGAAAAATGCCAGGAAATTTTGCTTTTTTTGGAGGCAAAATTCCCTAAACCTGTATACTGCAGTGCTTAGTCACCATTCCCAAAAGCTGGCTCAAAACAGAAAACTGTCTCGCCCAAAGACTTATCATTTCCTTCAGCACAGAAGGGAGAGAACAGAAGACCAAAAAAGGAATAAGCAGCAGAATGTAGCAAGGCAGATACTATGGAAAGGAAAGCAGAAAAGCAGAAGACATGGAAAGGAAATACAGAATCAGCCTGAGACTTAGAGATATTTGTGTGGTTCCTCAGGAAAAAAGAAAACATCATTCAGGTTTTCAATTACATTTTTCCAAGAATAGACTTACACTAAAATAGGTTTCGAATTGCCAATATTTAGTTTTTAAAGAAATAAACATCGTGGTACATTTAGTAGATTTCACTTGTGCACTAGGAACTGAGGGAGCTCAAGGCATGAAGAATGAGCCAGACTGTATTGAGGTGGGGACGTTCCTGCTTTTCCCCCACTGATCCCTCCAGGCAAAATTACAGCATCTTGATCAAGATTGCTGACAGGGGATGGAAGGAGGCAGAGTTTATTCTTGTCTTTCCTCATAAGTTCATGCAGATAATGGTGTAGGAATGAGCTGAGTGTGAACTGTATCCTAGCCCAGTCTATGATTCTTCAGCAAAAATTCCTTCACTCAGAAAAGGTTATTCTTTCACTCTTCCTGAGGATAGGTAGTCCTTGACTTACAACAGTTCGTTTAGTGACCATTCAAAGTTACAATGGCACTGAAAAAAGTGACTTATGACCATTACAACATCCCCTTCATCATGTGATTAAAATTCAGGTGCTTAGGCAACTGACTCACATTTATGAGGGTTGCAGTGTCCTGGGGTCATGTGATCACATTTTGCGACCTTCTCACCAGCAAAGTCAATAGGGAAGCCATATTCACAGAAATTTTGGGCTCAGTTGTGGTAGTATGTTGAAGACTACCTGTATCGGGATATTGACTGCCTGTCCCTTCTTAAAGGGCACATTTTTGTATTTTAAAACCTTTAAGGTAAAGATTTCAGTAGGTAGGTTCAAAAACTATTACAATGAGTGGTCCTCCAAGGATTGTTAGGCCATGGGGCTAGGGAATTGCAATAGATCTCAGAAGAGAGCAGTGGGAATTCACTTCTATATTATTGTCAAGAAAACTACATGGACATGTCCATGAAGCACCAGGAGTCAAATTTAATTTGAAAATAACTTTAGGATAAAGATTGAGAATTCTGGCTGGGCCAAATATTGCTCCTGAAGAATTCTTTTAAAGAACACATTAAATACATATTTTACATAAATTAGGGACATATTTACAAAGATCATTCTTTTTTCCTCTCTTTGTAGTCTCCTGACTAGAAAAATGACATTTGGGCTGTGGCTAGGTTATTGAGTGGTTGCAACCTAATGTCTTGTTTCTTTTTTTTAATAGAAATTTTATTAAACATTATGATTGAAAGCATAAAAATGAGTTCAAATTAAAAGAATAAAAAGAAAAAATAAACCTGTACAAAACAAAAACAGCAAAGAAAAAATATAGTAAAGAAAAAAGAAAAATACATAAAAAATTACTTCCATCTTCATTACATCAGTGTAAACAATTTTAGCAAGATGTTATCTTCTCTTAAAGAACAAAAAATGATATCAAGTTCTGATATCTCTTTTCTATAAAGAAATCCTTAAAAACCTCATTGATCATTCATGATCAGTAAAAATCCACTAGAGATTGTATAGTATAGTATACTGTATAGTACAGTACAATGTATAGTATTTAATTTAACCTTGATCAAATAAACCAACTTTATATTCCTCCCTTTTACTTTTAACAATCTTTATTTTAATTCCTTCAAATAATATTCTAAACTTGATTTCTTTTCATTTTTTTTATTCCTTCTCACAAAAGTCTTCAAAATTTTAACAACTCTCTTTTGTAAATCCAATAGAGAAAAGTTATTCAGATCAATATTTTGGTATGTTCTTTGTATATTCCTTTTAATTATTAAGACATCAACTAGTTACATTTATATATTTGGTATAGCATTTCCCCTATATCACTCTTGTAGCCTGTCATTTTTAAATCCACTTTCAGATGAAGCTCAGTCTTCTCTAGTAAAACTGTTCTTCATTGTTCAAAAATATCCTTCAATATGTCCAATATTAAAGTATTTTGCTCCGTTCTATATTAGAGTCAAATTTAAGTGTTCTTCTCCTTTAATCCTAATCTTCAGTTCCTTTGGGTTTCTTTTAGTGTCCAATCTTCATAGTCCCACCTTATTATATATATTTTAAAGAACTTTCCCATTGTTATGGATTGTTATGAAAAAATTCAAACTTTATTTCAAATCCATCTGATCCCTTAGTTGATTTGCAACTTTCCAAAATCAATGTTCTAATCATCCTTCTGCTGTTTAAAAAAAAGTCCTTAAATTTATATTTAAAACTTCTTTCACTTAAAAATGTGGTTAAAAGAATGTATTGCTTCAAAGGTTCCTAATAGCTGAAACAAGCAATTTCCAAAAGTAATTAGAAAAGGAAACTCTGTGTCCAGAAAGACGCCAACTTCTGGGGAAGAAGTTGAACTGAAGTGAACTGAAGACAGCTCTGTTGAGAATGAAGCTGATGACCATGGTGGAATGAAGAGCTAGAAAGTGGATTGGCTTTTTGTGATTAATCTCAGGATAATATATTTTGGATCAAGTGCCTCAGCAATTGCTCCTCATGAGGAGACTACAGGATAGCGATCTCCAGTGGGCTTAGAGCAATGGGAGATGAGAAAATGCCATCCTAGCACAATACACTGTTTCAAGCGTGTCCATTCCCCCTTGCTTACAAAAATAAATAGGGATAGTGAGAAGAACTATTAAGAATGATAAATTAGTGCATTATTCCCCATGGCAACAAATGTATGAACGGGCATGTTTCCTCAGCACAGCCATTTTGTGAGAGTAGCCTTGGGTTAATCTCAAAATTCTAGAGATGTCCATTTGTTCAAATCATTCAAGAATCTCTACCCTAAACTGTGATACTGTAAAAATAGGTTGGTTGAAATGTTGTATTGTAAAGAAACAATCATATTCCATAGCAGCCATGAGCAACTGAGCAACTTTGCTTTGCATGTGCATATCCAAAATATACATAGAATTGGAACTGAACTGATCATAAAGGAGTTTTTTAAAGGCATCTGGATTTATACATTGTACTAAGCTGTGATTTGCTAGCTGGCTGTTGACTATATCACAGTTGGATGAACGGTGACATCCACAGCTAATAGGCCCCTCTGTCACCATACTGCAAACTTTTGGAATCTATCCACCCAAAGATGACAGCAGTGTGTGTGTGTGTGTGTGTGTGTGTGTGAATAAATAATAAAACCTTTTTGCTTTAAGATAACCTATCATCCCCAATGAAGAATGTAAAATTTTCAACCTTAGCCCTCCACTATTGTCACCAAATTATTATTCTGCTGCAATTCTCAGAGGTTTTTTTAAAAAATTAAATACAGAAACAGCAATCTATTTACATTTTGAAGCATTCAAAGCATTTCATGTACATTATAATTGTAAGGCTTGCTCTCAAACTGTTAGGGTGAGTGAATATTTATTATTTTTATGTTTATAGCTAGGAACAATGAAGGAAAGAGCAGCTGGGAAAGTGACTTTAGATCATTTAGAATACTTCTAGATAAGATTTGTTTCCCCCATATACAAGTAGTCCTTGACTTACAATCACAACTGGGACCAGAATTTCATTCACTAAGAATGCAGTCATAAAGTTAGATGTCATCTGACCCCATCACTTAGCCACCACAATTCCAGCATTTCCATCTGGTGTTGTTTACCAAGAATCACAAATTGATGGATTCCTGGGGTGCCACAGGGAGATGGGAAAGTCCTGGGAGGCCAATGGAGACCAGTTGGAGATGCAGTGCGATGCAAAGCCATAGCTGCCAATCGAAGCTTCAGTCAGCCAAGCAGTATGGTACAAAGCTGCTCTGCCCAATGAAGCCTCAACTACTCCACCCAGCTCAGCAGCACTTATGAGTGCAGGGCACTGCAACTCTCCCCACCTAACTATCCTCCCCTGACCTATGTCCTTTTGGCTGCCCTGTACAGTGACTCAGTGCCTGTGCTGGGGCTGAGTCTCAACCAGTTGCCACTGCCTGTAGGCTTCTACTTCATCCCTAGCCCCACTGAGAAATGCTATCTCAGGCTTCACATTATGGCCATTAATGCCAACACCATTATGCAAAGTCCTAGTTATCCTGCTGCTCTGTGGCTCACCAACTCTGCTGCACCCCAGTGACTACTATCATCTCATGCTGTTCTCCAAGCCACATGTCCCATTTTTTTTCTTCAAGATGTGCATCCCATTCCTTCTCTGAACTGTGGGTCCCATTCTCATAGTCCTTCAAAAAGGCTATGGCCTTCTCCTAGTGCACTATTTGGAGAATGGCAGGGGCCATTTCCCAGGAGCCCCTGGGAAGACCAGAAGTTTTCCAAAAGATCATGAAAATGGGATGCACGGCTAGAAAAAGACATGATCAGGGAAGATAATTAGTTGGGGGGCATTGCAGCACGTCTGGAATCACAAGTCACAAGAAGAAGTGCTGCCAAGCATCAAAATTTTGACTATATGATCATGGGGTGCTGCAATGGCTATAACTTTGGACATTGTTCATAAGTCCATTTGACTTTATGAGTGAGATGGATGGTCTCTAAATCTGATAAATAAATAAAAATACTTTTGAGTGATTCCCTGCACAAAAGTATTAACTGGATTACTGTATTTTATTCTAGACTGTTCATCATGGCAATGGCTCGGAGCCAAATACTACTAAAGCAATTTCTCCAATTTCTGAGCTCTTGCATCTATTCACATCACTGTTTTATGATCTTTTTGTGGGGAGGTGCTGTAAGGAGCACTTTTGAGCAATCTTAGTTTTCTCTTTGATCTGGAGAGGAGTTCAGAGACCCGATTCCATTTATCAATTCCGCTTTTTGCCATAGCTGTTGGCTCCACTCTCTTCAATTTGTAATCTTTTCTCTGGTTTCCAACAAAGTCTCAGAGCACTGGGAACTGGGAGAAAGTCGTCTCACCTGAGTGGCAGTTTGGAACTTTCAAATAGTCACTGGGTTCAGTCATTTCCTCTCTTAATCATTTCTGGAACTGGCTTGTTAACTGGTTTATAGACCTTAGGGGCAAGTTTCACTATACTATTATACTGATTGTCCTTTGAGCCTTAATGAAAGAAGTTCCATGTAGGTTTAAGGACTTAAAGAAAAAATACTCAGAAATAAGCAGCAAAAGGTTGATTAGAACAAATTGATTTTGGAAAGTTACAAATAGACTAAGGAGTCACATGGACTGGAAATAAGATTTTGAAACTAATTCTAAGAATGCTTCCTGTGAGTTGTTTTATATATATAAAGATTTTAAATCTAAGGGTAAGAAATCTTTCCAATGGAAAATGTGAATTAGAGAAAAATGTGATCAGAGGAGACCTTGAAGGCCGGTCACTAGAGGCAACCAGAAAGAACTAAAGAGTGCAATAAAGGAGGAGAAAAACATTAATACAGGATGGAAAAAAATATTTTAACTGGAAGAATTCAAAGATACTTGGCAACAGTGTACTCAGAACTTTCTCTTAAGACCATCTGCTACTGTAAAATGGGTTTTAAAAATGAGATAGAAGAGGCTATAATTAAGAATCAGGCTGCTTTGGATATGGATTTTAAAATGACAGACTACAAAAATACAATGACAACGATGTTATACATGACTTACAAATGAAACCAGCTAATGTTTTAATAGCTAAAAGGGACACATACAGATAATAAATCCCAAGAGTGACTTGGATATGTGGATTTCAACTCAGAAGATTTACCGGGACATCTTTTTTTTACCTTGGACTTATAAAAATGATATGTTATACTTATGAAGGGATTCCTGGGAATAGATAAAGACAAAAGAAATCAGCTTTTGAGACATTGCTTTAAATGAATAATAAATATCAACATACTGAAAGACAAAAAGAAGGAATATAAAGTTGTCTTATTCAATCCTTATTAATTTTTTCCTAGTAGCTTTTAATGAGCTTTTCTTGACAGGGACTGAATGACAGGGCTCTAAAGATTTGTTTATAGATAAGATATGAGAAGAATAGGGTTTTTGTTTTGTATTTTTAAAGAAAGTGATAAGCTGCGGTATTAAAACTGAAAGAATGGGTTAATCATGCAAAGGAGTTTCTGAGAGGAGATGAAGAGAACATGATAAGAGATTGACTTGTGGGATAATATTTGAAGGGCTATTAAAGATCGAGATTTTTAATAAGTTGCAATTTTTTCTTGATTAAGTTTGAATGAGGAAGTTTTAAGGATTTATTTATAGATATTTGATATGGAAAGAAGGGATTTTATCTTGTTCTTTTAGAGAAAATAATAAGTTATTGTGTAAAATAAAGAAATATGAAATTGATTTAGAGAACTGTATATGTATGTTTGTGTACTTATATATGTGTGCATGTATATGTGTTTTTTTTTTCTTTTAATGGACTTTTGCTGATTAAGATTGATTGATGAGGATTTATTTGTTAATAGATAAAAGGTGAGATATAGGATGAAGATATCTTTGGCTGAAATGTTAGAAAAGGTAATAAGTTACTGAAATTGTGAATGATTGAAGGGAGAAGTCATTTCTTTATATATCTTTTTTCTTTATATTTTTCCCTTCTCTTTTTTCTCTCTCCACATGTTTAACTTTTCTTTTTCTTTTACATATTTTTCTTAGTTTATATTTTTTATATTTGTATTTTAAATTTTAATAAAAAATATTGCCACAAATCATTGTTTGTACATATATTTAATAAAATCCACAATTATTGTATATGAGCCTAAAATTCACATTAAGATAGACCTTTGTTTATAAATTTTAGTAATTGGATTCACATAGGACCTTAATCCCAAATCAAACAGATTACAATTCAGTTTAGCATAATCTGGGAACCCAACCATCAAGTGTGTGTTTCTGCAGAATTATTTGCAAATATGTTTTTTTTTAGGACACTTAATTCCAACAATAAATATGTTATTTTTACATATTTATGTAAAAATTTTGTTATCATTGGTGGTCAAAACAATAAACATACTGATTGATTGACAAGGAAAAATAAAATCACAAATGCTAAAATATTCTGTAGAGAAACACACTAAGAGCATTTCTGAGGAACTTTTCTGAGATTAGTAGGTCAAACATTTCTACAATTGCTATCTCTTTATTTTGTAAAGCAAAGTTTTTCAAACATTAGACTGCTGTTTCCTTTACATTTTTATGTCTCAATTGCAAAAATACCCTAGCATATCAGTTTCTGCATATCTTAGTCACAAAGTGCATTGTGGGACTTCATTACAGCCTTGCATAAATTGAGAATGCAACAGAACATGCTGCTCCTAGTATTATTGCATTGTTTCCTTTTTAATTTTTTTTAATGGTAAAAGAAAATGGAAGGTATCCCAGGGAACTACAGGAGAATTACAAATGGAAAACAACATGGTCAACTTCCTTTGTAAAATCCTGTGAGCAAGAGCAGACAATTACAAAGGGAAATTATCATCTGGAAACACTTCTGTGCAACTGAACGTTGCAAACAAAGCTATTCAGAGCTAAATAGCCGTTTCTTGTCTGCCACTGAGGAACATGCTTGCAAGGAAATTGAGTGTTCCCAGATACCTCATGAAATCCAGAATTCATTGTCAGATCTTGCTCTTACTACTTAGCCTGCTCAGATCAATTGCAGTTAAAGAGCTTTCCAAGAGAGAATTTATTTTTCTATGGTTTCTGCCCTAGTATGACCATGCCCTTTTCCCATTTTTATCTCCATGTTTTATTATTATGTTTGGTTTTAATTCTAACATTTGAGAAAATGTGGATTGTAAACTAAAAGAAGAGCAGAAAATCCTGTTCATCCCCTCATTCTTTATTTTAAAATGTTAGCAATAGTATTTTTATTGGAGTGATTTTATTAGGAAAAAAAATATGGAAAAAAAGAAGGGGGAAATCTCATTTGTTAAATTAAATCAACATGTTAGGAAATTGCTTGGCTAATACGTTTTGCATTCGGAAGGGCCTGGTTTTTGGCAAGAAGCAGGAGATGCCTCTGTTAATTCTTACATCTCTTCAGTGAACTGTCTCGGGACCCAGCCAGAAAAATATTGCCATTTTTGGAAGCTTTCTCAGAGGTAAAACAACTCTGTAGCCATAGCTGCTGCTGTCTAGGAAGATGAAAAATGGAACCAGCTGGCAGAGTAGGCAGAAGCGTTGATGTATTGGCCTGAGTTAGTCAACTTTTTTTAAAAAAAGAACTTCTCCAACATGTTATATAGTAAACTGGCAAATAATTCTGGCATAAAGCCTTGCGGTCCAGCCATCACAAATCCACAAATATCTCTTCTTGTGAACAACAGCCAGAATGTCTCACAAGCTCTATTAAACCCATGAGATGCTCAAATTCAAATTTATTTATTACAGCCCTGAAAAATAATAATAATTTTAAATTATATTTTAAATAATAATTTTATTATTCAAGATATTGAACAAAAGAAGTACTATATCCTTCTATATACAGTATATGTTTATATTTATGAGAAAAACAATATGTATAACTGAGTCTAAAAATAAGTGAAAATACAGAAACTAAAATAAATCCAAATAAAATAGCATTGTAAGAAGTTCTAATCCTAAGTAATGTTATAGCATATCATATGAATAGAACTGGGTGATGTAAGAGGATATTTTTGAGTCATCTGAGAGTAATAGCATTAAATCATACTCCCTACCTGAAAATGTCTTCAAAATAGGATATATAAGAGTTTGCTAGAGTTATATAGGTTACAGTCTAGAGATGGTCTAGAGATTCTGTTGAACTATCACTACATGATCATAATCAAAGATGCATAGGAATATCCTTAAAACATCCAAGAAGGACTGCTAAAAGCATAATATCCAAAGTTGCTAAAGTGAAGGCCTTATGAAATTTTAAAATTGGAAGGGATAATAAATGTGGCTGGAAAGGACCTTTTAGGAAGCAAATAATAAATATTGGGGTGTGATACTTTACTTAGGCCTGTTTGGAGATCTGTATTTCAGATTCATTGCCTAAGGGCAGTTCTAGCATTATTAAAGTCTAATATACACTGACTTTCCATAAAGAAGTCCAGCAAATGAATTTTACCTAGGGCTTTTCAAGCCATGATTATTTAAAATGATATCTAAATATTAAAGGGGCCAAACCTATAGGGAGTAAAAATTATTTTAGCCAGAATTTAAATAGGAGAAAGCATGCCCTGGCACCACTGGAACTATGCCTGTTTCCACTTGATAATATTTGAAACCATCAAAATGGCTCCAATAAATACATTTTGGATTATTTCAATAATATTGAGCTGTGCGGGGGGGAAATTTGGGAGCCATAGGGAAACTGTGGAATTACCTTGGTTTGGAAGACCTTGCAGGCTGCAGGAACATAGTACCTTTTGAATGGTAAAATCTTATAGAAAGAAAAAAAAGGAGCATTCCAGGATAAGGAAGTGTGAAATTGTACTCCAAGATATTTAGAGATGCGCATCTGTTCCATTAGAATCCCATTTATTTGGCATTTGTAGATTTTATGATATTGTTGGGCAAAAACTACGACTGTGGTTTTTAAATAATTTGTTAATAATTTTTAACTCTGTAGAATAAAGCTAGTGCTCTAATTGTTTTTCATATTCCCACCTATGAAGTAGTCATAATAACAATATCATCGGCATACAGTAGTTGCATGAATGGATGGATGGTGAACTGGAACAGCGAATGCTTGAATTATTGGATTTAGATATAAATTGAAGAATAATAGGGTTAATATACAACTTTGTTTTACACCTGTTGGAACTGTTTAGATAGATATCCCCACATCTAATTTTCAGAGAAGTTGAAACAGAGTGACTGGATAAACAGCCTTTCCCTTTTCAGACTGTCCCACAGTCTCTTCCTTGGTATTAAATCAAAAGTTGATTTAAAACCAACAAAGCTTACAGAAAAAGGAGTGACAGGGCGCAAGTATTTTTCTGCCAGGTGGTATAGAACCAAAAAATGATCTAGTGTTGATCCTTCCTCTCTAAATCCACCCTGTTTTTAGCAATAATATTTTTATTTCGTACCCAATCCATGAGATAGTATATATATATATATATAGATTATAAACAGGATTTTCATAAGGCTGCTTCTCATGCAGGTGGACAATCGCCTCAAGGTTGCAATTAATTTTGGAATTAAACAAATTCTCTTCTTCAAGCAGTGAAAAATCTATCTAATCTTCCTTGGAATGGTGATATTAGTATGTAATATGAAAATGGTTCAATATGAGTCATGCCAATCCTGATCCTCTCTTTGAGGAGATGTTGGATGGATAACTTTCTAGAAACTATAGTACGTCTAGAAAATGACCTGTTCAATACCATAACAGACAGATCAGTGTGGTCTGGAAGAGTCTCTGGACTACTCTGTTTCTGGAATGTTTAGTTTTATAGATTTCTACTTGTACTCTATTAAAGTAAATAAAGGATTATTGGATGCTTCCTATTAGGAAGGAGCTCATGAAACTGGAAAAATTTGGAGGGAAAGAAATTAAGAGGAAGGCAGTTAACAATTGGTCGGGGGGGGGGGGGGAGAAAACACATTAACCTTTTGTAACCAGTATGTATAAAATAAAGGAAAAAGAAACATTGTAGGATATACTAAACTATAAGACCAATATATATAAGCAGGTTTTTATTAATATGCATATAAAAATCAATTTGAGTTTCATAGTAAATCTTCATACTATATTATTTTTTCAAGAGTTAATGAGTTTCTCAAGGAAATGTGCTGTCAGGAAAAAACAAATAAGAGAGAACTTCAATATGAAAATGTTAATTTTATCATTTTAGGATACTGATAGGATAATCTTAAACTATAGTAGTATACAGTTTGTACATAAGGGAGGGGAGAAGAGCAATTTACAATGTCAGCAGGAAAATGCACCTGGTGGTGCTTTGCAATGGGAGTAGTAGTGTGAGTGCAGAGCAACAGGATCCATTCCTGGTTCCTTGTTCATTCCATCAATGGGGCAACAGGACAGTGAGGATTTATTTATTTATTTATTAAATATATCTGCTGTCCCTCTCACTGTCCAGAGGATTAGTGGATTAGATGACAGACAGACAGACATGGATAGAGATATGCCACATTGTGGCCATGGATGCTAGGTGTGCTGAGCATTTAGAGCAGAGGTGGGGAATGATGATTGTGGACCAACTCTCAGAATTCCTCAGCCAGCAGGAATTCTGGAAGTTGACGTCCATTAGTCATAAAAGAGCCATCATTTCCCACCCCTGATTTAGAGGATGCTGTGATCAGGGAAAGAGTCCAGGTAAGACTGGTGCTTCAAAACAAAGACGATGGGCTTCAGAATTTATTTCTTTTCCTACTAAACCCAAGAAAGAGATTTAAATCCTAAAACTATTGGTGACATGAATCCAACAGTTTTAGTACCTTAGTACCTACAATTTAGGAGAGGAGAGTGAATTAAGGTTTTATTCTATGTACCATTTTTGTTTCTCATTCTGCTATTCTGTCTAAGAGATGAGTAATCTCATATTTCCAGGCTGAGGAATACTCATGCACTATCATGGTAGACTAGGACAAGAAATAGATACTGGAATGGTACTTTATTGCTGCCATGTATAATAACAGAATTTTGACTTTGAATCACTTTCATAACTCCCCTCAACGATTCTTTCATAACTTCCCCAAGTCACTTTTAAATTCCTTTACATGTGCACTTGGACACGACTGTAGCAAAAATCTCAGATCTGCTGCAAGTCTGAGAGATGGCAGCCTGGACTCAGCCTTGGTCTGGGAAACTCCTATCCTTTAACCAGACTCCTAATTAATAATGCCACATACTCCTCACATGGGCAATCTGCATATTTGGTTTACATATTGGCATCCTCCATCCACAAGTAAATTGCAATTCATTTTCACATTTATTATTCAGAAACCTATAATTTTAAGATTAAATTGTGAGGTTTCCAGGGTAGACAGCAGTACTTTTCTAATTTATGGAATCTACCAATTCTACTTATTAATATAAAATGATTGTGTCTTCTTCCTTTGTCAATATATCAGCAGGCACAGATACTGCTCTCTTTAGAAATCTTCTCCATGTAATCTTGTATTTAAAGAACTTTGAAGATTTTCCAGAGATTATGAGACCGTAATGTTTCTTTATTTGGGTCATCATTCAGTAATCTATAAGCCTTAAAACACCAGGAAATAGAACCAGAAAATGCACGTATTCACAGGAAGTAAACTTGTATGATAAATACCAAGTTTGCCTAATTACTTCTCAGTGATAAAGAAATACTAAAAAATGCATTTTTTTGTCTCCCAAATGATACCAAACAGCTTTTTGGAGTTCACTAGTGGCTTCTGAAATTGCCTATGTTTTCTGGCTTCTCATAAAGAATGAATGCATTTTAGGGGTCATTGTGTATGATTCTTTTAACATCTCACTAGTGGGATATGCTTGCCAAATGCTCTTCAAACTCTGTGTTCTGTACAATATCATTGAGCTTTTATTCCATGGTGTTTAATCTTGGGTCTAAAACAACAATAAAGCTACTTGGTGAAGCAACTTACAATTATTCGAGCAATAAAGAAACTTTCAATGAGAAGACATGTTTTTTTAAACTGAAAAAATTCTGGGAACATAATCAAAAGGCTCTACAGAAATGGGTAGGGGGCACTTTGCTTCTCTTTTAAAATCTTCTCCTATTCCTGGCAGATTAGAGCCAAAAGTCCTTCCTTCTTGGGATTTAACAGCCATGGAAAAGCATTCTTTAAATACTTTAAGAGGACTCCACTGTTAATTGGGTTTTCATGATTTAAAAGAAATGCATTCTTCAGATTTTTTTACATGTAGCATTTCACTCTCCTTTACCATGTATTTTTGAGAGTTATTCAACCATAATTCTTCTACTGCAAACTACAAGACAGTTGCAACTAATTTTTTATATTTTTTCCAGTGTAGACTTTCTGTAATATTCCGTTAATACTGTAGCTTGTTAAATTGCCACAGTGTAAGGAAAAGGAAGATAAAATCTGGATGCTTGGGTGATTTAAAAATGTTTTTATTTGTTTGTGAGATACTTTAATCAAAAGAGCAAGAAGATTGGTAAGCGGAATAAAGATCAGGAAACACTGTACACTAATGCACATATATATTAATATATGTTAAGCATGGCTGAAATATTTTACCATTTTAACTGAAAAAATAATGAAAGGCTGATAAAATGGCACATTCCAGATTGATTAATAATATAGAACACTAGCTGATGATAGGTGTTGTAAGGTCACTATGGTATATATAACAACTGAGCTATAATGGAAAAGAAAATAGCTGGGCTCTACTGTGTAAATTTATTTATATATCAAATGTACATAGCTATTTATTTTACAAGAATAGTCTAGGTCAGGGGTCTGCAACCTTAAACACTCAAAGAGCCACTTCAACCCATTTCCCAGAGAAAAGAAAACACCGGGAGCATCAAAACTTGTGCAGGGAGCTTGATTGAAGAGTTTAATTAAAAAGAAATAGAGGCTGCTGTGCATGAGTTCTCTCTCTCTCTCTCTCTCTCTCTCTCTCTCTCTCTCTCTCTCTCTCTCTCTCTCTCTCTCTCTCTCTCTCTCTCTCTCTCTCTCCTCTCCCCCTCTCTCTTTCTCTCTCTCTTTCCTCTCTCTCTCCCTCTCTTTCTCTCTTTCCTCTCCCTCTCCCTCTCCCTCTCTCTCTTTCTCTTTCCTCTCTCTCTCTCTCCTCTCCCCCTCTCTCTTTCTCTCTCTTTCCTCTCTCTCTCCCTCTCTTTCTCTCTTTCCTCTCTCTCTCTTTCCTCTCCCTTTCCCTCTCCCTCTCTCTCTTTCTCTTTCCTCTCTCTCTTTCTCTCTCTCTCTCCTCTCTCTTTTTCTCTCTCTTTCACTCCCTTTCTCTCTTTCCCTCTCCCTTTCTCTTTTCTCGCTCTCTTTCCCTCTCTCTCCCTCTCTCTCCCTTTCTCTCCCTCTCTTTCTCTCTCTCCCTCTTTCTCTCTCTCTCTTTCCTCTCTCTCTTTTTCTCTTTCTCTCTTTCCTCTCCCTCTCTCTTTCTCTCTCTTTCTTTTTCCCCTCTCTCTTTTTTCTCTCCCTCCCTGTCTCCTCTCCCTCTCCCTCTCTCTTTCTCTCTCTCTCTTTCGCTCCCTCTCTCTCTTTCTCTCTGTCCCTCTCTCTCCCCCTGTCTTCTCTCTCTCTCCCTCTCTCTCTCTTTCTCTCTCCCTTTCTCTCTCCCTCTCTCTCCCCCCCTCTCTCTTTTTCTTTCCTCTCTCTCTCTTTCTCTCTCTCCCTCTCTCTCCGATCTTCTGCTCACCTGGCAAGCTGATTTCAGGCTCTTCTCCAACAAGCTGACACACATTATTGGGCTGGCTTTCTCCTGCCCTTCCTGCTTCCTGCAGAGACGCAGCAAAGGGAGGAGCCCCACCCAATAAGCTTGTCAGCTCGTCGTAGAATAGGGTGAGGCCACTCTCTTTTTTACACACACACACACACACACACACAGAGAGAGAGAGAGAGAGAGAGAGAGAGAGAGAGAGAGAGAGAGAGAGAGAGAGAAGGGAAGCACAAGTGCCTTTCTCTGTCTCTGTCTCTCTCTCTGCAAATGGCAGAGGAGGCTGGGAGCCACAGGAGAAGGCTCAAAGAGCCACATGTGGCTCTGGAGCCGTGGGTTGCCGACCCATGCTCTAGATCAGGGGTAGGCAACCTTGGCTCTTTTATGACTCATGGACATCAACTCCCAGAATTCCTGAGCCAGCATGGCTCAGCTTGGAAACCTCTCCCTTTCCCCTCAGCATGCCTGGCTCAGGAATTCTGGGAGTTGAAGTCCACGAGTCATAAAAGAGCCAAGGTTGCCTACCCCTGCTCTAGGTGATCCACATTAAGCAAAACAATTAGAATGCATCTTGAAATCACCCCGCAAAAAACAAGAAACATACATCCAACATGGGAAATGCATGTTGTTTTAATGCAGGCAGTAAAAATTCAAACATAATAGAACCATCTCATGGGGTCCCTTTTCCCAAAGTCTCCTGGAAAAAACCCACATCTTAAGACATTTCTGAAAGACCTAATTTGACCTAGAGGGGGATGTTCCAAAGTGCAGGTGCCACGTCAGAAAAGGCATGCATCCTGAGCCCCATCAAATGGCGTTCCTTAGCAGATGCGACATGCATCATGTTCTTCCCACCTGACCTAATGGGATTGGTAGATATAATCAGAAAGAGGCAGTCCCTCAAATACATTGGCTCTGGGGTTATGTAGAGCTTTGAATGTCAAAACCAGTACCTTGAATTGCACTCAATAGCAAACTGGCAACTAATGCAGTTCACAGATATGTGTCATGTCATGTGTCTGATTAACAAAACACTTCAAAGAACTTTCAGACATTTTTTTAACCTAAAAAGCCTTTATTAGTATTACAGAGTGTCAGCACAGCATGTTGGATGCTAAGATCTGAATTTTCCTTCCTTTGCACATAACATTCCAGGCATTTCCCCTCCCCTATTTTGGGGTCATGATTCACATCTTCCAATTAACTTGGAGGGCAAAGATTCACTTCCGTTTCTTTTTCCCGGGCTTTCCTTCTTTTCTCCTCCCCTTTCCCTGTCACCTGATTTAACTCTAAAAATACCAGACAGTTCTGCATATATTGTCAAAGCAAGAATATTCAATATTAGCAGCGTTGACATGCCACTCTAGGGGCACCCATAACTATCCGTTCTGCTACATTTTGTACCAGGTGAAGTTTCTAGATACTCTTCAAGGGCAACCCCATTTAGAGTGCATTACAATAGTCCATTCAAGCAATGACCCAGGCATGAATAACTATTAGCAAAGGCTACCCAATTATGGATGATTCAAAACCAATACTGATGAAATACATTCTTCCACAATCTCTGGGCATCTGAAATATAAGCTTTTTGAGGTCAGTTTCTTGTCCTTAGAAATACCGTCAAAGGTCTTGTATGGTAACTCTCCAATAACATTTGAATATTTTAATCTGCCCAATGTTTTTATCTGGCTTCTCCATCCTATGGGTTTTACCTATTACTCTGTTATTTAAATATATAATTTACTACACAGTTGGTCAGCAGGTTTCACTACAGATAACTGAATCTGGGCATGCTTCCATACAACGGTTTTATTGTGCAGCAGCCTGCCTGAAACTCATATTTTTTATCAGAGGTCTAGATGGTGCAATATTTCACCAGAATCTCTCTTATTTCCCCACTCTTTCTTTGGCACTTTTTCCACCATAAAAGAATCTGAGGCAAAGGCTATAGGACAGCATTTTTCAAACTTGGCTACACCCTGCTTGTTACTGGTAGCAGTAATTCAAAGCCTTTGTGTCTGTTCTGTTCCATGTACAAAAAAATAATAAACTTACATTGAAGTATCCTTTAAATATTTGATGACAAGTGTTTATTATGCTATAGTATAGGTTTGGTTTTGACTCACCACCTCAGAACACCAAGCACAACGTGGATTTACAGCCAGGCACTGTTGACATGAACTCGCTCCTCTTGTGGTACAGATATTGTTACCTGAAATACAGTACAGAAAAATTGACCCATAGGCCTCAAAAGCATTTTCCTTAACCCCTGGTAATAACAAAGCAGCTGACATAAACAGCTCTTCATTGGTTTTGGCATTGAAATTTACTGGCAATTTGTTATTAGCTGCCCTAATTAAAAGTTCAGCCATCTGCCATTTGGTTTTCAAAGAGTGTTAAAAAAATTTTTTTTCTGATACCTACACAGCCAATATAACACACAGTGTTTGTTCTCCACCTCTGTTCTTATCATGTGACAATGGAGATTTATTAACTCTGCTTGCTGTTGGTTCTTAATACTTTTGTGCATTTAAATGAACATAAACAGGAAATATGCAGACCATTAAGCAATCTGTGCTCTGAATAAGCAGACAGAATCCAGAGAGACAAACTGGAAAACTTTGCAGTACTTGCTTTTAAAGTAAGGCTGATCAGCTAGGGATTGGGGCAGAGTCTATTCACACACTCAAAGTTCCAAATTTCTGATTTGCATCTGTTAATATACAGTTCAAATGACAAAATGACAAATCTAAAACTGTAATATCTAATTCTATTTCTGAGCAGATTTCTTTCTTTCGAAAGTGGAATTAATGTCTGAAGTCAGAGCTGACTCTTGAATTCAATACACACAACTACCTATATCAAAATGTGTACAGGTTTGATGCAATATGAAAAAAAATGACATATAGGGATATTTTGGATATTGAAGGGAAAATAAAATCTAAACAAGAGCTTTTAGACCAGGGCATTGAATTATCATGGTGGCCTCAATTGCAAATGCAACCGAGATGTGATAAAGTTGCAAAAATATATGGCTTTTATAAAGAACAGACAATATTTGATCAGATATTGTTGATCTCCGATGAAAAACTGATTAAGAAACTATATAACTTTCTATTAAATTTGAAAATGGAGGATGAACAAGTGAAAGATATAATGATACAATGGGCAAAAAAGTTTGAATATAATATAGAATTAGAGAAATGGCAAAATCTTTGGGAAAGAAATTATAAATTGACAATTCAACTTCTTATAAAGAAAACTTATATGTTTTATAGATTGCACTTACACCTGCTAGGTTAGCAAAAATATTTAAAAATATTAGTAAATGTTGGAAATGTAACCAAAAATCTGGCACATATTATCATTTGTGGTGGACCTGTGTTAAAGCAAAATAAAATTGGACAAAAATACACATTTGGTTAGAAAAGATGTTAGGAAAACATGTAGATTTTAAACCTGAAAAATAATACCAGAAAAATCTGATAAGCAAAGTGCATATTTAACATTGCATGTACTAACAGAAGCGAGGATAGTATTTGCTCAGCATTGGAAGAATGAAGAAACACCACTAGATGAAGAGATAATCAAGAAAATATTGGACTGTGTTGAAATGGACAGACTTACATTGAGAATCAAAGAGAAAGAAGATACAGAATATTTTCAAACATGGAATTTATTTTATCAATGGTTGAAAAAAAGAGGTAGAGATAAGAATGTAACTTGTATTATTAAGCAAACAAATTAACCCAGACATGATGTTTATTAAGCACTAATTAAATGTAATAATAGAAAATTAATAAATAAAAAATAAAAAAATATGTACAAGTTTTGTTTTTTTGAAAGAGCTAGTTAATATAATTATTTTTAACAAGTGGATGTATGGTAGCAGAAGAAAAGAAGCCCAGTCCTATTTTGCTCAGTAACATCTTTATAGGCATAAAATAAGCAGTATAGAATGCACTGTAGAAATAATTTTTATTAGATGCTGGCAAGTAATAAATCAAAATCTCCAATAGTCAAATACCAAATAGAAAAAATGTGCCCCAAATATTAATTTCTGATCCAATACAAAAATAGCCAGTTTTTGAATCAGACAGTGTTTAAATCATACAGTGTCTTCTACTGCTCCAATTCTCCATTGTACAAGACTGATCTAAGAAAAATATTTAAGGGTTAAAAGTAAAAATGCTAAATACTGCTTTCTGAAGATTTACACAGAACTTCAGAATAGCTAATGCCTACATTCCTTAAGGAATTATCAGCAATATCTTTACAGCAATGCAAAAGAAATGAAATGTATTAACATTGTTAACTTCTCTTAGTTAAATAACATCTCTTAAATATAAAGGGAAATATAAAATACTGGGTTGAAACCTATGTTTGTACTTAAACTATGTTTAAGTACATAGTTACAATATGTAATTAGAATTACATATACATATATATTTTCATATACACATTCACATATATCTACATATACACATATACATATGCCTTCAAGTCAGTTATAACTCCTGGCAACAATTTGGAAAAGTCTATGCAATTTTCTAGGCAGCATTTTTAAAAAGCGGTTTGTTGTTGCCTTTTTTCATTGGGCTGAGAAGGGTGATTGGCTGATATCACCCACTTGGTTTTCATATCTAAGGCAAGTATCTCCTGGTTTTTCACTCTTCATTCGGTATCTTCGTCACTGGACCAAACTAGCTCTCACTGGGGACATTGCCAAATCACAAATGAACTGTGCTTCTATAATACTCTGCTAACAAGAATGAATGGAAGAGTTGGTTCCTTTCTCCTGGGTATGAATGCCAAATCAAGGAAATGATTAGGTCACTCTGGCAGCTGCCACACTCTCAAAGAAAATAAAACCTAGACTATATGTGCTGTCTCAGGCAATTGGATACTGGCCACAATGTCATGGCAGTCAGGTGATAGGATACAGACCTGTGTATATTGGCTAGGAGCAGAAGATCAAACATATCCTATTTTGGACTGTGAGTAGAATCTGCATTTCCAGGTTTTCTCCTTTTTGTGGCTTTAATTTTAGGTGTGTGATAGTATTAAAACTAAACAAAGCCTAGTGTGCAATGTTCCCTCACCACCTGATCTCTATTTGTGCAAAAAGAAGTTGGAGGTTGTCAGCTTCTGCTTTAAATAGAGCTGGTCTCTGCATTGTAACTAGCCTCCTAGTAACTAGCCTCTCTAGTACCCTCTGTAATTTGCCATTGCGAAGGCTGAACTACATAGATGAAGACAGACAGATAGACAGATGGGGGAGGGGGGGAGAGAGAGAGGGGTTTGCAGAGTGCCTGGCAGTAAAAACAAATCCTGCTTGATGTATGTTGGTGGCCTGACAGCAACTAAAACAAAATCACTTCCTTTTGCAGGAACTCTAGGTGCCTACGCTCTTGTTTCTGTGTTTCCCAAGAGACAAATACAAGAAAAACCGAATCCAATAAAATCTGCACATATAATCTTCTATCTGCTACTACACCATAATGTTGGAAAACGTACGTATGGTTCTCTCACACACCATCAGGCTGTTCTTCATCTAATACCTTAGAGATACAGTGGACAATTTGCAAAGCTAGAAGCAGACTGTCCTCACCCCAAAGAGCTTACTATAAAAATAGCAAGACAAAACATGACCAAACTCTCTAATCAGCCTTCTTTCACATAGCAAAAAGTCTATGTAGATAAATCCCACTTCCTTGCAGAGTTTTTACACTGTCATATTTGAGTTTGGGTCCTTATATGTTATTTTTGATAGAGAGAAATAAAGTTCACAAGCGAAGACTAATTTGTTTTGAAAATCCTTTGAAGCCACTCTGGCCAGCCCCAACAAAGAACAACTATTTACACAAAGAAGCACCATTAACTCTAGAGAATACATTTTGATTACATTTATAACTGCTGCAAAGATGATCGAATGTTCTGTTTAGTTATTTATTTATACATCAATTTCAGGAACCGCCCATCTCCCTCATAGAGTGACTCTGGACAATAGAAAAACATACAAACTATGTTTAAATATTATAATATAAAACTGTTAAAAATAAGAATAAAATTTAAAAGGTGGGGAAGGGGCTTCAGGGCGCTAACCAGCCCCATGGCTGCCTGCATCTCTGAAGGCCCCAAGCAAGTTGACATAGCCAGGTCTTTAGAGGCCAGAAAAGTGGGAGCCTGCCTCACCACTGGGGGCAGAATGTTCCAAACAGCAGAGGGAATGGCAGAGAAGCCTCTCTTCCTGCTATCTGCCAGTCGGAATTCTTTACTGACAGGGTCTGCAACATACCTGCCTGACGAGTGGAATGGACCAATGTAATGGGTGAAATGGCTCCATAAGGTAAATTGGCCCCATGCCATGTAGGGCTTTAAAGATCATAACCAATGCCTTGCACTGGACACAGAAGCAAACCGGCACCAAATGCAGCTTGTGCAACAGAGGTGTTACATGTGCCGTCCTTTGGGTGCTCGCCTAGCTGCATTCTATAGTAGCTTCCAGGTATTTTTCAAGGATTGCTCCATGTAGAGTGCCTTTGGTATTTTTTCTTTTTCACTTTTGTCTTTTCTTTTCTCTTTCATTTATTTATTCTTGTCTCTTCACTTTTATTTTATTCTTTTTCCTTAAATTTTATTCTGTAATTTTTTAAAAAGTAAAAATTAATTTTAAAAAGTAGCAGCAGTTCCCCATAAAAAGCATGCCCTACTATGTGACTCCAGTAACTTCTGCAGCATCAGTTCTGGTAATAGATGCAAAACTGATGCACTGTCACCTTATAGAGGGAGAAAAAAATTCTCTTTGAACAGGAATCAGATCTAAGGGCCTGAGAGATCAGGCTTGCAAAAAATGCATATGGTAGCTTTCTACACCTCTTTCCTCATATTAGTAGTTGTGTGGATTATTGCATTACAAGGAATTTCTCCATAACACATTATTGTCATCAGTGGACATTGCCTACAATGATGAGCAACACGTTTCGGTCTTCTTTAATGTGGGAGGAAGGCAGCCTTCCATCTAGAGTTGCTGTAGCCCCTTCTGCAGCTCTATAATTTCTTCTCCTCCCTTGCTAGTGCACCCCCTCTAATAACCACATTGGTTTGCTGATTCACAGGCTGCGGCTTTTGTAGCTCCTAAAAGCTCAGAGAAACTGTTGATTAACCTTCCTGGGTTATTATTAACTCGATAGGGGCTTGTACATGGGAGCTGCCTTCCCTGTTCTCCCTGGAATGTTTTTGTCTCTGTGAGTTGGCAAAAAAGTTGGTCATCGGTTTTGGCAAAGTCCTCTCCCTGCCCCCCCCCCAGCCCTCACCCACAACTATCTCCGGGAGCTTGGGACACGATGAATGGTTGAGGGTCTTTATGCCTTATCAGAAGATAAGCAGGATTGAGCTTCTTTTGATAGTTGATAGGACAGGTTTGCTAACAGGAAATCATTTACAAATAAGAATGAGGACATATTTGATAGTCATTCATGGCCTGGGCACCTCATGATTAGACTACTGCAATGCACTCTACATGGGAGTGCCCTTGAAGTCCATCTGGAAGCTACAGCTGGTTCAAAATAAGCAGTAATTGGCAATTCTCCTTTTGCTTAGTGTCAGTATTGCTACTTGAACCACACCAGTTGCCAGTTAGCTTCCAGATGCTGGCTATTACCTTTTTTGTCTATTATAGAAGCCATTTCTGACTTAAGACCTGGTTATCTGAAGGACAATCTTACTCTCATTGTTTCTACATGTCCAGTATATTCAGACAAGTGGGTATAATCTTCTATTAAATGTTGTCATCTTATAGGACTGAGCAAACATGTTTTCTGTGCCATGGACCTCACCCTCTGGAACAGCATCCCTCAAATGTGGACTAGGCCCTTTCTCCCTGGGTTCTGTAAAGTTATTTAACCCTGGCTAAGCTAGATATCCTAATTTTACTATAGGGGGTTAATTAAAATCTGTTCATCTATACCCATCATCCCAAGGAATTGTCACTAAAAAGCAGTTTTCTAATAGTTAGTTTGTGAGCTATCATGGACTTTTATTCCCCGCTGCTGTAATACATTGTAGAATGCAATATCTGGTGCAGTTTTATCACCTTCTAACATTTAGTTCCTTTCTTAGGATTTAAATTCTCTGAGGACATGGAATCAAACTTATTTATGTTTTGTTCATTGCTAGATACAAATATAAATATTTGCACAATATATTTTACTTAATGGTAATTACATATTATGCCAAAATTGCACAATAGCAATAGCATTTAGACTTATATACTACTTATACACAAGACTATAAACTGACCATAAATAGTCATACTTGTTATATTGACCTTTTCCTTAAAAAAAAAAAAAGAAATCAAGTGGCATATGTCTTATTTCATTTATGTCACTTGTCTTATTTCATTTTCACAATCTTGTTTGCATGATTGTAAGATACGCCCAGTTTGAACATGTCTGAAGGCATCTGGGTTGATAAAATAATTTTAAGGAGAAGCATTAAATCTCCATTAAAAATTGTGATTCAATTCACACATTATATTAGGTCAAAGTGAGGGGAGGGCTGCAGCATCCCTTTCTTGGTACTTCTCCCAAGAACGATAGGGCCAAAATATCCCCAAAAGGAAAAATAATAGGTCAAGAAATAAAATAGCTATTTTAAATCCCAAATCCGTAGAAAAAAATTAGATTATATTTGGAATATGGACTCAATGTGCTATGAATTTTGGGTAGTCCTCAAGTTGACAGAAAGTGTTTACGTCTGCATTGGGCCATAATATAATTTCTTCAGTATTGGTTTACTACATTGTGTGACCATTGTGCAAAACCTTGCTTATCACTTGGTATGGTATGTGAACTTAACCAATCGTGGCTTGGTCAATCACTCATAGTTAAATATGATATGTGAACCAGACTGTTACTCCGGTTTAAACTAATCTTTCTCAGAAATGCTGTCAACAGACATTTTCTTTTTTGTAAGAGTGATAAATCAGGGAAACGCCTACCTGATACTGTGAGAGAGTAGGCTGCCCAGAAAATGGCCAACATCTGTACTGCTTTTGTCCTATCTCTTTAAACCCTCTCCCCAGCCAGCACAACAATTGTGGCTATAAAAGCTGTGCTGTGGATGTGGATGTGTAGGGAGGAAAAAAAGAAGGGGGAAGGAGGTTTTGTGTTCATGTGTGGAAGTAAAGCAGCCAGCAAGAGAATTGTGTACAGAAGAACTTACAAAGAATAGATGTAGTAACACTCACAAGGAGTAGTAGTTGGAATAGCCATAGTAGCAATAGGATATTGTTGTTGGCTCATTTGTGTTGGGTATACTGAATTGGGTATACTGAAAAGAATCTATGACAAAATGGTGGCAGCTGTGGGGTATCTGAAATCAGGTGACATATTGAAAATCAGGTAGGATATCCAACTCAGGGAAGTTACCATGCAAATGAAGGTGGCTTAAACTTAAGGAGTTCATTAAAAACTCTATGAAGAGAAAACAATCCCCAGCTGCAAAAGAAAAGGAGTTTGGTCCTCATAGGGCCAGACCTTGCAGGAAATAGCTAAAAATCAGACCTCTTACCAAAGCCTACACCAAACAAACAGATAGCGAAAAGTTAGAAAAGACATGCTCCCTGAGAAGAGACCACTACTTTGCTGAGATATGGGAATCCGTCCTACATCTGTAGTTAAGCCAAAGAAAAAAATAGCCCAGCTAGAAAATGGGCTAGGCTCAGATACTTGGCCAATACCATAGAAATATTAAAGTGGCAACAAGAGGAAAGACTTTGACTTTTGGGGGGGGGGGAGGAAAAAGAGTGGTTTGGAGGGAAAGATAGGCAAGAACAAGAATTTAGGGAATTGGTAGCCTTAAAGGGATCCAGTCACCTCTGACATTGTTCAGAATGTCTAGCAAGCAGAAGTAGTCCCAAAGATATAAAAATCCCTAAGTTGCCAGGGAAAGAAGACATAGAATCCTGTTGTACCATGTTTGAAAGCATTGCTACCTCTTGTAAATGGCCTGAGAGTGAATGGGTAGCCAGAATAGTCCCATGTTTAATGGAAAAGGCTTTCAGCACTTACAGTTGTCTTCCAGCAAGAGAAGCAATGGATTGTTCCTATGTCCTGTACAGGTTTGATGTAACCCCTTATACCTACAGGCAGAGATTTAGGAGATACACCTACAACAAACATGAAAGGGCTTGTGAACTGGGAGCAAGACTGGTAGACAAGATTGGGTCAATATAAAAGGGGGAAAAATGACACTGCCATAGGTATATACTATAGGCCAACCAACCAAACAGAGGAAATAGATGAACATTTTGCTAGTCAGCTAACTAAGGTATGTAGGAAGTACATCACCATTGTAATGGGAGACTTTAATTACCCTGACATCAACTGGGAGACAAACTCTGCACTAAGTGGAAGATCAAACAGATTCCTGACAAACCTAGCAGACAACTTTGTCTCCCAAAAAGTAAAGAAGGGAACTAGAGGATCAGCCATATTTGACTTAATTCTTACTAACAGAGATGAAATGATAGAAGGTGTTGAAGCTACAGGAACCTTGGGTGTGGAGTGATCATGCAATGTTGGAATTCAACATTATACAATAGAACATAGTCAAACTAGAGTCTTGGACTTTAAGAGAGCTAATTTCAATAAAGTTAGAGAGAGCTTGGGAAGGATTCCATGGATGAGAATCCTCGAAGGGAAAACAACTCAAGAAGCTTGGGAAATTTTGAAAAGTGAGATTATAAAAGCCCAGTCTAGCACACAAAGAAGTAAAATAACAGCTCTCAAAAGAAACCAGCATGGCTGCATAAAGTACTCTCTGATAAATTGAAAGGCAAAAAGGACAAGTTAAACAATGGAAAGAGTAGCACATAACTAAGGCAGAATATCAGCAAATAGCCTGAGCCTGCAAAGATGAAGTGATGAAAGCTAAGGCTTAAAATGAACTAAGGCTTGCAAAAAAGTAAAAAAATAACAAAAAAAGCTTCTTTCAACATGTAAACATTAGTGGGAGAAAGTGGCAAGAAGGTGACAAGCAACAGGAAGAAAGCAGAACTACTTAACTTATTTTTTTGCATTTGTCTTTACACAAAGGGAAAAAACAGTCCAACCTATCAAAAACAGTACCGTAAAAAACAGATTAGAAACACAAATTAAAATAGGCATGAAAATGGTAAGTGAACACCTGTCCACACTAGATGAGTTCAAATCACCAGGACTAGATGGATTACACCCCAAGGTTCTGAAGGAACTGGCAGATGTGATTTAAGAACAACTGAACTATAGCTTTCGAAATCCTGGAGCACTGGGGAACTACCAGAGGACTGGAAAAGAGCTGATGTAGTTCCTATCTTCAAAAAGAAAAGGGGGGGGGAATGGATCCAGGGAACAAGAAACCTATCAGCCTGACCTCAATACCTGGGAATATTCTGAAAAAGATAATCAAGCAACAAATCAGTGAACACCTAGAGGCAAACAAAGTCAAAACCAAAAGCCAACATGGGTTTATCAAATACAGATCATGCCAGACAAATCTTATTCCATTCTTTGACCAGGTGACAAAATTAGTGGACGAAAGGAATGCTGTGGATATAATTTATTTGGACTTCAGTAAGGCATTTGATAAAGTAGGCCACAACCTACTACTTGATAAAATAGAAAAATGTGGGTTAGACAGCATCACCACCAGATGGATTCGTAGCTGGCTGATTGGCCGTACTCAGTATGTGGTCCTCAATGGAACTGCATCTACATGGAGGGGGGAAGTGTGTAGTGGGGTAGCCCAGGGCTCTGTTCTAGGCCCAGTGCTCTTCAAGATCTTCATCAATGATTTGGATGAGAGGATAGATATGGAACTCATCAAATTTACAGATAACACCAAGCTGGCAGGAATAGCCAACACTCCAGAAGATAGACTTAAGATACAGAAAGATCTTGACAGACTCCAACACTGGGCACTATCTAACAAAATGAAATTCAATGGTGAAAAAAGTAGGGTTCTACATTGAGGCAAGAAAAACCAAATGCACAGGTATAGTATAGGGGGTACCTTGCTCAATAGTAGTAATAGTGAGAGGGACCTTGGAGTCCTAGTGCACAATCACTTAAATATGAGTCAACAGTGTGCTGCAGCTGCCAAAAACACCATGCTAGGCTGCATTAACAGAAGGATAGAATCAAAATCACGTGAAGTGTTAATACCACTTTATAATGCCTTGATAAGGCTATACTTGGAATACTGCATTCAGTTTTGGTTACCATAATGTAAAAAAGATGTTGAAACTCTAGAAAGAGTACAGAGAAGAGCAACAAAGATGATTAGGGAACTGGAGGCTAAAACATATAAAGAATGGTTGCTGGAATTGGGTATCTCTAGTTTAACAAAGAGAAAGACGAGGGGTGACATGATAGCAGTTTTTCAATATCTCAGGGGCTGCCACAAAAAAGAGGGAGTCAAGCTATTCTCCAAAGCACCTGAAGGCAGGACAAGAAGCAATGGATGGAAACTAATCAAAGACAGAAGCAACCTAGACCTAAGGAGAAATTTCCTGATAGTTAGAACAATTGATCAGTGGAACAACCTGCCTCCTGAAGTTGTGAATGTTCCAACACTGGAAGTTTTTAAGAAGAGACTGGACAGCCATTTGTCTGAAATGGTATAAGGTTTCCTGCCTAAGCAGGGGAGGGGTGGACTCCAAGGTTCCTTCCAACTCTATTATTGTTATTGTTTTGTTGTTGTTTAGGCAGGAAATGATTTGAGGACTGATGACAGGAGCACAGAAAAAGTGATAGAGGAAGCAATTTTAGAACAATGTCTATAAGTACCTCCTGCTAAAGTGACATTTGGAGTGCAAGAGCACAACCAGAAATTGGTCAAAGGATCGGCTGAGGATTACATGTCAGTAAAAACACCTGTCCAGAGAGTTAGGAACTCTTAAAGAGATAGAAGTGCAAAGGTGAAAGGAGTAAATCTTTTTGTTCCTGCTCAATTGAAAAGAAAGCATTGGAAAGTGAGAAAGGGCAAAATAGAACAGAAAGTAGTTCCCCTGGGGTATTGCAAGATGATATTGTAATTAGCCCATGGAAATCCATGGTCTGGACATGTTGGTAGGAATACGACAACATATAGAATCTTGGGTAGATTTTATTGGCCCATTATTAGTAGATTCTACCCTGTGTATCAATTGCTAAAACCAAAAGAGGAAGACAATAAAGTTCCTATGGAGAGAGTGCCTTTAATCCCTATTCTTTTTTTAAAAATAGATATGGACATCATAGACCCTTTGCCATGATCTGTTAAAGCAATGAGTCTATCCTAGTTGTTTGCGATTATGCAGCTTGGTATCCTGAAGCAGTTCCATTAAGAACAGCCAAAGGAATAGCAGAGGTGCTAGTAAAGATCTTTGGTATGGTAGGAATAACAAATGAGATTCTCATGAATCAAGGATCCAATTTCTAATTAGCACTGCTTAAATATTTATACACAGACCCAGAAATAAAAGGGGTGCATACTAGTCTTTATTACCCACAGGCAGATATTCTTACAGAAAGGATGAACCAGACCTTAAAAGCCGTGTTCAAGAAATACGAAGGCAAAAAAGCAAAAACAGTGGGATATATGGCTGTTTTTTTCTATTGTTTGCATACAGGGAAATTCACCGGGCATCCATAGGATTCAACCCTTTTGAGTTACTTTATAGGAGACAGCCTCAAGGCATCTTAGACATTACTAAAGAAGGCCCTAAAATTAAATTGAATATATTTTAATGCAGCGAAATAAACTAAAAGCTCTAGGGCTCATCCCAGGAAAGGCCAGAAAAGACACTATGATAAAATTTAAAGAAAGCAAATTACAGGCTACATGGCAGGGTCCCTATATAGTAAATAGAACAACTAGGCCAGGTAAGGTAAATTATGTAAATTATGGAATTGAATTGGAAGACAGGAAAAAGTAAATCTACCATGCTAACCTCCTGAGGAAATGACACAATAGAGTTGAACCTGGAACAGCTTTTCTTGTACTAAAAGAAAGACATCCAGAATTATTGGACCAGGCTTGGGATGCGATACTACAATCATCCCATGAAGAAATACCTATTAATTCTGACCAAAGAGATTAAAAAAATGTTATGAGATTGTAAATATATGTTCACAATGCAACCAGGGGCAACTACCCTAGCAGAGCATCAAATAGAAACAGGTGAAACCCAATCAATTAGACAGTGTCGCTATAAATTTCCTAATGGTTGAAAGCGATATTATAAAAAAAATAGACAAGATGCTCTAGATGAACTTTATAGAATCATCTATAAGCAACTGGTGTTCCCCAACTGTATTAGTCCCAGAACAAAATGGATATGTATAATTCTGCATAGATCTCAAGCAAATAAATCAAATGCCAATCTTCGATGCTCAGAGTTGATGACTTGCAGGATGGCCTTTGTGCTTATTTATCCAAATATTTATCATCCTTGGAATCAACCAAAGGATGTTGGCAAATACCACTGGAACATCATTCTAAAGGGAAGACAGAATTTGTTACCCCAAAAAGTCTGTTTCAATTCAAAAGAATGCCATTTGGTCTGCATGGCGCATCTGCTACCTTCCAGCAGTTAGTGAATAAAATCTTATCAGGTCTAGATGGTATCTCATCTGCAGCAGGGCCTGGGAAGGACACCTTCAACACTTAAGATAAATAGGAAAAATTGTAAATCAAGAAAAGTGTCACCTGGGATACCAGGAAACTCAATATTTGGAGTTCGGATTGGTAAGGGGGAAATAAAACCTGAACAGGGAAAGTTTGAAACCCTGAAACAGATGGAAGCCCCCAAAACAAGGAAAGATATTAGCTCTTTCTTAAGATTAGTAGGATATTATCAAAGGTTCATACCTCATTTCTCTCGTGTGGCTCAAGCCCTCATAGACATAATGAAAAAAACAGAACCCTCCAAGATACAGGGGTCTAAATTATACTAGGAGCCATTTGAGAAAGTAAAGAGTACACTGTGTGGGAAGTCAATATTGAAAGGGCTGGATTTTTCCCAGCCCCCTTTTTTTGGTTGTTTCTTTGACACAATCTTGCATAGGCTCAGACACAGCACTTACCTAAAATCATGAAGGAATGGACTATCCTGTGATCTACCTCTCAAAGAGACTTCTCTGAAAGAGCAAAAGTACAGCACTATTGAATAAGAAGCCTATGCACTAAAATGGGCAATCTGTATATATGTAGGGTCAGGAATTATCAATCAACCACCAACTGCTCACCTGGTTGCAACAAATGAAAGACACCAAATCATGGTTAACCAGATAGTTAACATTGCAATGGTACCATCTCATTATAGATAGAGTGGGGAAGCAAAGTGTCATTGCTGATTCCCTACTACAATATGGGAAAGACACAGAAATGACATTAGTCTCCTAAAAGGAAAAATAATAAAAGACTGTTGTTTTTTACCAAAAGAGCTGAGATATGTGAGGAAGCAGGCCCCCCAGAAAATGGCTAAGATATGTACTGCTGTTGTTCTGTCTTTTTAAGACCTCTCACCAGCCAACACAGCTACTGTGGCTATAAAAGCTGTGCTGAGAGACAACTGGTGTGGTGGTGTTGGTGGGTAAGAGATAGAAGAGGGAAGGATGTGTATATTCATGTGTGAAAGGAAAGCAGCCTGAATCAACTAGAAAGAGATAATTTTCCCTAGCAGAATTCACAAGGTGTAGTAGGACTCAAGGAGTAGTTGAAGTAGCAATAGTAGCAGTGGGCAAGAATGGAGAAGGGGTGAGTAGTGCATACCGTAATACCCTGTGGATGTTTGTGTGCATGTGTTGTCTAGGGACCTGTGTTGTTGGCTTGGTTTTGTTTGGAGCCCATTGAATTGAGTATAGTGAAAAGAATTCAGGACAGACAGATCCAAAATCTCTTTGGAAGGCATGTTATAGAGATTTGTGACCATTATGGGGTATGTGGATAATATCATAAAATAGAGATAAACTGGCAGTTTAAAGGGGTGTAATGGCTCAGCAGTTAAAGACACTGAGCTTGTCAGTTGGAAAGCTGACAGTCCAGGTTTGAGACCCAAGTTGTGATGGGGTGAGCTCTCGTTACTTGCCTCATCTCCTGCCATCTTAGCAGTTCAAAAGCATGCAAATGCAAGTAGAAAAATAGGTACCACTTCCGTAACAGTGTTCCGTGCTACTCAGCATATAGTCATGCTGGTCACATGAGCACAGAAGCATCTTCGGACAACGTTGGCTCCCTTGACTAAGAAATGGAGATGAGCACTGCCTCTTAGAGTCGGACACAACTGGACTGGGGGAAACCTTTACCTTTAGATAAAGCTGTATTTAAGTGGAATTAGGGGGTTTCTGATCCTGTTTTCCTTGTTAAAGAGAGACAATAATTTTATTGTTTAGGTTCCTATGTATTCTGTCCTCTACATACCATGCAATAATTGCAAAGATTTTGACAATTATTCTCAGTTATACAACATCTCATAGAATGTTGAATTTTATTCATGAGTAAGAAAATCAGCATTCTTCAAACTGGCCTACTGTACTAGGGTGTACTGAAGAGGTGTTGACTATAGTTTCCAAAATTTCAATTCAGTATATCCAGTGGAATTTGTAGTCCAATGCATATGGAGGTGGTTGCTGCAAACAGTCTCTCCATTATATGAAAGCAGGCCATTTGAATCTATTTACATATTTTTGTGCACTTCTCATTCTGCTAGTCTGTGAGTAAAAATGCAACTAGGCAGAGTATTGGAGTTTCCTACCAAAAATAACTAGAAATCCCAATGAGCAAATCTATAGAATACAGAGAGGAAAATCACTCCCCTGTGAACAACCCCTTGTCCACCAGAAGTCACTTAAACAGAACAGGGATATGATCAGTGTAATGAAAATATGTTTATTTTGTATTTGAAAATATTACTCTGGGGAGAGCTGGTTCAAAGGACTTGGAATGCTTATTTAAACAAATTTATAAAGCTGTCTAATCAGTGGTGGGATTCAAATATGTGAAGAACCGGCTCTCTGTGTGGATGCTGCTTCAGGAAGTCCATTCTGGGCCTGAGCAACAAAAAATTAGCTACCGGTTCTGCCGAAGTGATGCGAACTGGCTAAATCCCACCACTGTGCCTAATGCATCCAAAACTTTCTTTTAAAATGAGAGAGCCAAACCAGAATAAAAAGAACAAAAATCAAGCCTGTTCCTGCAAAAACATCCAGTGAGAAGAATATTTTATCCTACGGCCTGGGGAAGAGAGCCAGAACTTCAAGCTCGCTTAAAGGATGACAGGGTCAGGGCCACACAAATTCCTGGGGTTATACCATTGTAGAAGGCAGATGCTTCTCCAGAGAAGGTGTGCTTCCTGAGATCCATTACATATTGTTTCAAGGAACATGCTCACTTTGCCGGATCTGCCAGTGGGCAATGATAAAGGGAGAAAGTGGGTCTCTTGGGTAACCAGGTCCTACACATGAAGGGTTTTATAGGTCACCATCAACATCTCAAATTGCACACAAGTAGCCGTTACAGCTTAGGAAGCATAAGCGTCACATAAGTCTGCTTTCTGGACTAATCACAGATTCCAAATGGTTTTCAAAGGCAACCCCTTTGAAAAATGCATTGACAAAGTCTAAATGTGAAGTGTTTAAGTGTATAAGTAGTGACTGTGAGAAGGGATGCCCAGTCCAGGAGGGATATAACTGGCGCAAAAGATGAATCTGGAAGGCCTTCCTGATCACAGCTGTCCCTTGTTCTTTAAACAGGAGCAGGTAATGAAGGAGAACCTTAAAATTGCATTTCAGTTCTGTGCAATACCACCCAGAATTAAAGATGGCATACGTCTGATCTTGGGAGAGCTAAAAATCCATAGCCACTTCATCTTGTATTTATTTATTTATTTATTTATTTATTTATTTATTTGATTTATATCCCGCCCTTCTCCCAACGGGACTCAGGGCGGCTCACAACATATTAAAAAACATACACACATTTACAACCCCACCCAAGTAAAACCAATTAAAACCAAATATTTAAAGTTGTGCTATTTAAAATTACTCTTAAAATAAACCCAATTTAAAATCC
>NW_015386388.1:483318-540710 GCF_001527695.2 Protobothrops mucrosquamatus | reverse complement strand
GGTTGAAATCCCCCAAGACCATAAGTCTGGGGGTCCCAACCGCCACCCCGGCTATCACGTCAGCCAGCTCAGGCAGGGCTGTTGATACATAGCAGGGAGCCAGGTATATAATCAACAAGCCCACTTGCACCCCTTGCCCCCATTTCACAAGGAGGGACTCCGCGCCGTCTATCTGAGGTACAGTGGTCTCCCTTGGGCACTGTTGAATTAAAGCCTGTTCCTCTCTGTCTGTTGAATTAAAGCCTGTTCCTCTCTGTCTAGATCTTCAAAGTCTCAAAGCACTGAGACATGACATTAACAACATCCCTTGGCCAGTTCAGGTTTGAGATGTATGGCTGAGTATCCTCATACTGAAGAAGCAGACATTGTGCTGGCTATTGACCTCACTCGGAAATTTTATCTAGATGTTAAAACAGAGTACGAGTTTCAAGCCCTAGTATACCCCATATGTAAAGGCCAAAAGCTTGACCTCTCCCTCTCCCCAAACCACTAACACCAACTGGAACTTACTTAAGAGAAAGGAAAACCAGCACAATCCTACTCCTGGCTCCTACTCCTTATCCCCAAAGATCCCAGTCAATGGTACTGAAAGCAGCTGATATCAAGGAAGGCCTCATCACCACCACCACCACCACCACATCACCGTATCCTTAGAAATTGTCCACAAGCATGATCAGTCCTGACTCTGTACTATGTTCCAGCCTGAAAACTTACTGAACTGGTAGGTAAGCTTTCTTTAGTTCATACTGAATTAACTCAGATATTGACCAAACAATCTGGCTCCCAAATAATTTCTCCCATTCCTTGCCAGTCAAATTCAAATGCACTCATTGGTCTCTTCCACACGACCAAATCAGAGTAATATTGACCTCCTTGATCCAAGAGAAAAATATGCTGGCATGAATTGTGCTACCCTTACTGCCAATCCTTGTTGTCACATAGCAAGGTCAATGAACTAACTAACCATACTTACTTATTGCGAAGGATTAATAGATTCCACTGGCTTCATTTTTCCTCCCACCAAACATTCCATCTGCAGGAAAATAAACACTAATGCCTAACATAGATTGAGCAAATTTGGAAAGATGCATCAAGTGGTAGCTTTAGTCATTTGATTAACAAGGACAGAGAACAGAGAGAACAGAGAGTGAAGCAGAAAGGAATCATAAGGGTACTTCTAGATGGTGCAACTTTTGTTCCATGTCTTTTACCTATTAGGCCATGGGTATAGTGATTTTCTGAAAGAATGTTGAATTTGTATTTACAAATAGCCTGACCCACAAATAACAGGTGTAGAAAGTGTGTAGGGTGCAGCAAGAAGGGACAATCATTTGCTGTCAACAAATACTAAGGAATGATGTCCACTTCCCCCTCACTTGGGGGAGGGGGATAGAAATTGCATCCTCATTTTGCTGATTCTGAGACAACAATCCCACCAAGTTGCAACACTCTAGCTGCTTCCTCAGAGATAATTAACAATAATACAAGGATTCAAAAGAGCAGGCATGCAAATCCCTTTGTTGGCAGAAGCAACAAAAAATCTGAAATGAATCCAATGATGACAGAACTAGTAGCATACAATTGGCACCATCCAATTTTCTTTCCTGAATAAAAGTGATCTTCTGGTAGTACAGGCCTAATATTCTTTCAAAGGAACAATAACCCTGTGTTAAAAAGACAGGTCCAATGCTCTTTCAAAAAGCACTAAAGATTTGTTCATAAGAGGCTCACGTAAATCCTGCAAGGGTTATGGAAAGTGATGAGCAAGGCATGACATGGGCAAATCCCCATGGAATCCAACTGTTGGTCTCTCCTACTGTACTGTGATGGGCTGTGAAAATAACCATGGGTAAACAGGGGGGAAAGCAGTCTAATAAGAGAAATCTGAATCCAAAAGAAGGAGGGGTGTGGAAACATCATCTCAGATGATACCCTCCCTAGTTTTCTGGAGAGTAAAAATAAGTGAGGGGAAAGGTGCTTTCTATCAAGATAACTTTACAATAAAGATAGGGTTAATACTTGTACTTTTTGTCTCGACTACTTCAAAGGGCTGACCTCTGCAACTTCATACTAGAAGCCACCGAATGGTGCCCAGCAATCAGACCTCAGAGGCCATGTTTGTAGCAGCCTGAAGATTGCAGGAGATAGATTCCAAACTTTAACAGCACCACCTACCAAATGATGTAAAATATGCCAGAACATAGTTATAAGACAAGAAGTAAAACATGGTTTGAAAATCAGAAGAGCCAAATACAACTTTAAGCTTCTTTAGACATGGACTGGGTATGAGATGAAAACCATTTTAGAATTATTGACTCTTGCTTTGCATCTCTATGTGTCTGTTTGTGTAGGTGCATTTGAGAGAGATTTAATCTATTGTGTTTTCACTTTTTTTCTTCCTAAAAAGCTCCTGGTTTTATTATATATGACTACTGACTCTGGCTATGCACAGTTTGGAAACACACTAACTAAATACATAGTGAGCAGGATGAGGGGAGAAATGGAAATATCTTCTTCCTGGCTCCTCTCTGTGACTTTTTATACACACACACACACACACACACACACACACACACACACACACACACACACGTATTTAATTTTCCCAAAGGCATTATATCCCTTCTTTTTTGTTCATTTCCATGACTTGATGTAGCACCAACTAGGAAAGTGAAGTAGAAGGTAAGTGAATAGGTAGACAAAATGGATGTTTTGGATTGAAATCTGAATACAAGAGGAATTTGGAAGACTAAGACATAGACTGCATTTCTGCAAGCAATGTAAACCACTGGGATTTCTGTTTCCAGTCCCAGAAACTTGATGGTTTGGATTTCATGGTTTTGGCCTTAGTTGTGTGAACCTAACCAATTGCGGCTAATTCTGTCAATTGTTACTCCAGAGAAGATTAAACCCCAACATATGTTGAATAAAATTAAAGGAACTTTAAAGATCACATTATATCCATTCTTGCTGTAGAGAGGAATATACTATTTTCATACCTACCGGTATCTATCCGCAAGAATAGAGGCAATAACTCTATTGTATTAATTTCTGTCCTCCACTAAGGCCCCAGCCCAAATCTGGACAGGCCAATCGTACTGTATATTTTTTTTACCTGCATTGTTAAGGGGAAAAAATCAGTTTGGAAAAATGGAAAGTTATCCAGAGCAGCTCCAATGGTTATAAAACTAGGATTAGAATAATGTAGGAAAAAAAGCTAGCAACCTCTTTTAGGGGCTGGTAGTTCCCCATCCTGCTATCTATACATATCTCTGGGTGGGGCAGCATTCTAGTTTGAACTAGGGCGGAACTACGGTGAGAATCTTTTCCAAGCTTTCAGATTTGAGTTTATTATTGTATATTATCAAATTTGGGACAGGAAGAACCAGATATGGATGTTACTTGGAAACAAACTTGTCCTGTTATATTTTAAATATCATGCATGAAAGGCAGGCTTTTGTTTCAAAAGGTAAAAATATTCCCAATCCCTTTAATATAGGAAAGCAATCGTCGGCACATACCGACCTGAACATAAGGAGCACTGAACTCAAAACAAGCCTTATTTTGAGTACTGTAGTGTATGAAAGCATAAAAGTGCCTCAAGTTGTTCTGGAAAGTAAGGAAAAAAGGTAACGCTTGAGAGATTTTTCATTAAGTTTCGAACCTCCCTTTCGCAGCCAGCAAACGCGAAGGAAAGAGACCTCCCCGCTTTCTTTCAACCGGGTTGGGGGGGGGGAGAAAGAGGCGGAAAATCAGCAGTCCATCCAAGGCGCTCGGCAGCTGAACCGTAGAGGGGAGTGGCGGGTGTTCCCAACTTACCGCAGACTCCGGCGGAGAGCAGAAGCAGCCTAAAGACCAGAAGCACAGGGGAGGCAAATTTGCCCATCCTGGTCTCAACTTAACAAAACTGCGAAGCGGAGCGGAGCGGAGCGGAGCAGTCTGTTTCCGAAAGGTCCGCCCCGAAGACCAGCCAAGTTCTAGCAAGCGGTGTCACCGAGAGATCCGAAGACCGGGCAGACGCGGCCAGAGAGAGGAAACAGCTGTCAGATGGGAGCCACGGAGTACCCCAGCCGGTCGCCGAGGTCGCAGTTTCGTAGGATCCTTTTCTCCACCCCTCCCAGAAAGAGGGGGGACTTGGCAGGGGAGGAGACAACCTCTGCCAGCCACTGCTGTACACCCTTTATCCCTGGCAAAGATTTCCTCCCCCAGTGCCTAAATTCATTGGCCACTATTTTTTCCTTTTAGTGGCGGAATGAACTCTGAACCTCTCTATTCCTCCTGCGTCTAATTATCTTTACTGTAGTGGAGCTATTATAAGAAAACTACATGAATAAACAACGTGAGAAAGACCCCCCTCCTTTAAACCTACTTGACCCTTGGTTTAATGACAAATTTAAAGAAATAGCAGCAATCATCCCATTCAAACTGGCGCCAATTCCTCACCACAAACTATTTCTTTTCTTTTCTTTTCTTTTTTTTCCTTTTCTTTTCTTTTCTTTTCTTTTGGATTGGTTTATTGATCATTGTCGCAATTGATTCAGAAAATAGGAACTGTAGCTCTGAGGAAAGAGAAGAAGTTTAGAGGGGCTGTGGCATTTCCCTCCCAATCTCAAACCTCTCCCCCCCCCCACTACCTGCCTGGAGAAAGATTTAGCCTTAATCCAGCAAGTTATACCTTGGCCTTGCCCACCTTTGTATCATCTCCCATCATCCCCTACAAATGTACAAATGGCAAAAATCTCATAGAAGTATATAATCCTTGGATAAATATTTACATAAATGCTCTTCTTTTGAAGCTGATTTTAGACAGGTTATTTTGCATATCCACTTAGAGCTTTGCATAGCCCTCTTGGAACTTTTGATTTATCTAAGCATTTGTATAGCAATCATTTCTTTAGAGACAATTGCAGAACAGTTTTTAAGTGACCAAGAAGTATCAGATACAAATTCAGAGAATAGAGTTAAATTCTTTATGAAGCATAGTATAAGTAAGGTGTGATGTATAACATTACATCATGCTTTAAAAATTGCTTCCTGCAGTTCTAATTTAGAAAAACTGAATTCTACTAGCGGTATAAATCATATAAACTAAATCAAATTTAAATCTATTATACAATTTTACTGGCTACTTCTGGTTTGGTTAAACATGGGAAGCAACTGGTCCCTTATCCCTTCCTTCTGAGATTTCAGCAGACATTCCTTACAACTTTCCAAATCAAGGCAAAGGGACTAGATGTTAACCAAGACTGAAGAAATTTAATTTGGAACTTAAACAAGGAGGTGTGGGAGGGGGCTAATAGTTCATCATTTTCTGGATGATGTCCTGAATATTTTTACTCTACAAGGATGTCATCTGAATGCCTTATCATTGGAAAACAGAATGCAAGTAAAAATTCCTGGTGCTTGCTACCTATTTAATTAAACGAGATACTCTCAATACTTTATCAAAAAGAAAAGGCATAATGGGATGGGAAAACAGAATGTCAGGAATCTCTTGGAAAAAGGAGTTTCAAAACTGACTGAAAGCACTTGAGCTTCTTTAATGAACACGGGGATGAGTTTTTCACTTAAATGTAGCCTGCCTTGATCTCATTTGGTCTCTGTTGTCTTGCTGCCCTCTTGCGTGCAAAAATAAAATCCACATAGTCAGGCAAAGCCAATTTCCTAGCTACTTTTTTAAACATACAACTGATACTGAGAAAAATTGAATTGAATGTGGGTGTTCTAACACTTCTAATTCTAATTCCCAACCTGAACATGTTGGCAACTATTCCAAAATCATACCGCCTGATTGCTTATAGTGAACCAAGGTCCAAGCAATAAAAGATTTTTATTCAACCTGTCTATACTCTTGTAAGTATCTCTATACTCTTGTATCTTTGGCAACAAGGTTCATCTAAGGACTTCAAAACAGGAATCTCCTTGGGAGTGGAAAGGCTACTTGAGAGTTTCAGTTCTCCTTGTGAACAGGACCATTTGGAATATAGTGGATTAATTACAGCTGAGCCTTAAGTGAGTTCTGGCTATAAAGACATGCATGAGAATTGCTATTATGGACTCAGGGAAGTGCTAAAGAAATAGATTTATTGAAAGTCTATAGATTTTGGATATGACTCCTTCCTTAAGGCCATTTGTTTCTTCAGAACTTTTCTGCCTCAACGTGTAAAAAGTGAAACTAAGGCCATTGCCTGTTGGCCCATCAGGATTCTCATCTCTCCATTATTTAGCATAATTAAACTGTATATTCTAAATGTGTCCACACCAGTATTAGATACATTGGAGCACACTTTCCATTGTAATTATCCAGCATAACAATTTGTTCTTGCAGAATGAGGATTGAATGAGATTTAGTCCAATGCATAGAGGACCACCAGGTGAGAAAAGGTTGATCTTTAGCTCTTTTTTATTTTAAGATGTCAGGATTATTTATTCCATTCAACTAATCCCAGAAGCTCTGAAGGATTACTTTCTCCCACTTACAATACTGAATTATAAGGTCCTCTTTAGAGGAGCTGTTTCAGATGTCTCAGAAAGTGAAGGGTGGGACAAAATTATTCGAGGCAAAGTCCTGTTAGTGGCGACATAATCATTGTAGTATTCCTTTCCTGTAGCATTCATGCTAGGCACTTTGGCACTAAAATGTTATTTTAAAACATTTTAATGCTTTAAAAACATCAACATATACTCTTCTGAACACTATGTTACATATTTGGTCATTGCTTTAATTTTACTAAAAACTATTTATACCCCCCCCCCAAAAAAAAAATTACATCCCACATTATGGTATTAAGAATTTTACATTGTAAGAATATAAGAAGAACTCTGTTGATCCTGGATCAGATCACAAACAATCTAATCTACATTCTGTTTCTATAATGGTCCCATCTGTCTCTGGGAAGTCCAAGAGCAACATATAAATGACAGCACACAGCCTGATTCCTCTTCTGCAATTATAGATCTACTGGAATACTGCTCGGATTTAGTCATATTAATCAGTTGTACTACTATAGTACAGTAGTTGTCTCCTGTAGGGTAAAAATAGCCCAGAAAATAATTTTCTTAGGCTTTTCATAAACATAACAGATAAATAAAACAAAAGCAATCACCTACAAAGGTAGTGCTAGCTTAGGAAGAGTACCTGAATCTCATTCTAAACAGAGGCACTATTTGGGGAAAGCACTTTTTATGATGCATAAGAAATGTGGATAAATTCTTTGCATACTGTACTTATAACCTGGGGTGGACTTTGATGAAAGAATCCTCAGATCAGCTTCCCACCCTTTCCACAGTCCACAGCAAGGAAAAATGCTTGCAAATATCCATTAGAGACTATACTAATAAGGGATATTGAAACTAGACCAGGCTATTAAAAAAAAAACCACATTTCTTTTTAAAGACTGGAAAAAGGCTGACCAGGTGATCTTTGATCTCTCTCTCAACAAAGAGTCTGAGAAAGAAACTTCTCAGGCTCAAACCCCTGCAGGGTCTTTCCTTTTAAAATGGTAAGGAAAGATATTCTTTGCTAATCTCAGGGAGAACAGTTGTCAACTAGACTTGCAGCTGATAAGCTAGTGATTAGATACAGCAAAAGAATGGATTTATACACAGCACTCAGGAGCTCTTTGGAGAAAAGATTTCTATGCCTTTGGTAATGCTGGTGCATCCTATCAGCACATGAGCTTTGGATAGAGAAGGACTGTTAGCAGACTGGCAGCTCTCTGCCTGTAGTGGTGGATGAAGGTGGTGCTTAGGATCAGTTCGGGGTGGAGTTTTTTTCCCTGCAAGTTGTTTTTATCATGCTGCTTAGAGACTTTACTGTAGAATGCAACGTGCATCTCCTGAGATTCCAGCCTGTTTGACAGCACATGCTCCCAGCTGCTTGGAAATCTGACATTTGGAATTGCCCCGTTTCTCTTAAAGATTGGATGGTGTGGTGTTGGTGGAACTGTTTCCTTGTCCTTTTACAGCTGTCTACTTTCTTGTGCTGACAGTGCCTTTGTGCAAGAAGATCAAGAAGCCTTGCTGACTACTGAGGAGTCCTTATATTATTTAGGGTCACTCAGGAAAAAAAGCTTATTGTTCTCATTTTTCTGGAACTTCCATAGGATTGAAATACAGAATGAATGGGACCTTATTTAACCAAACACTGTTGGAAGAAGGGATGTACTCCAATCGATCCCAAGATCTGGGGATTTTGATTGGCTGCTGCAATGGGACAGGAACAATGGTGGCCAGCGATGGAGGGGCATCCGTCCTGCTCCCAGATGAAAGGAACCTCTTCATCACCCGAGTGGTCCAGATTGCTGTTCTTTGTGTTCTCTCATTGACTGTCATCTTTGGGGTGTTCTTTTTAGGCTGCAACCTGCTCATCAAATCAGAGAGCATGATCAACTTTTTGGTCAAAGACCGCCGGCCATCCAAAGATGTTGGCATTGCAATCATGGGACTCTACTGAGCAAAGATTGTGGAGCATTTCTCAGTGGGTGACTCAAGTAATAGCTTTTTCATTGCAAGTATAGGATGCTAATATTGTTGTGTCTAGAGGAAGGGGAACCCATAGTGGCATGTTGCTAGATGAAGTTACAAAAAAAGAAAAGAGGGGGGAGGAAGGGAGGGAGAAATGAGGAGATGGAGAGCAAGTAAAAAAAAATCTATGTGTATTACAGATGTAAGAGAGGAGGAGAGAGAAATATTCTTATAGCAAGTTTTGTGCAAATTTTAAATTTCTGCCTGTAGAAATGTCATATTGTTTGCATGACCAGTCTATGTACATAGTTAAGAACTAAGTGAAGATGTCCAAGTCTTTTACATTGTTTCCCTTGGACATAGGTTCATAAGGACATAAATAACTGGACATAAGCTTTTGTTATATGAGCTGGACATTCATATCTAAATACACAATTTAAAGTCAAAACTGTTCAAGGCAAAGACACTGTAAGTTCCTCAAAGTGATAAAGTAATGTGATGTTTTGTTTTGTCACTCAATGGGTGCTTTCAGGGAAAGCTTTTACTGAACCAACATACAATCTCATTTATGGAAATCATAGGAGAAAATATTGTTTTCTTTTAAATGTAACCCATCTCTATCTTCATTTTTCTTATCTCAGAAGTCTACAAGGGACATTGCCTTTGATCAACAGTGCTAGGAATAGTATGTTTGGAAACATCCATAGTCAAAGGATGTGCTTTTTAAAAATATTATGGTACAAGATCTTTTTCAGATGCAATGTAATGTTAGTTTCTTGCAATAAGGAAAAGGTGGTGGTGGGGATATTTAGAAAAAAAATGTGTTTTTAAAAGCCGCTGGTTTTTTGATATTTCACCGTTGCAAAAATTTATTATTTATTGCCCTAACAAACTTTAAAAAAAGGTTTTCCTCTGCTTTTTAAAAAGATATGCCAATTATAAAGCAACAAGAAACATGAGGAGGTAGCTCTGTTAACATGCTAGTAATCAGAGATTCAAAAAGTATCTCAAAATAAACAAAGAGTCCATTTAATTTTCTGCCGATTTAAAACACTATTTTAGGATATGACCGAACATAGCAAATTAAGCATCTTAGTCTCTTTTTATATTGCCATCCACTTGTTGGATGGAAAAAATTAATATATGTTTTGGCTCTTCTGTTACATAATTGTTAGAGAAAAAGGAGTGAAGGAACTAAGTCTTTGGTAAACAGAAATAAGATGCTCCAGAATTGTGAGATATACACACCAAGCAATTACAATTAGATATATGTTCATATCCCACTACATAAAAGAAGTGGCACCTGTTTTGAAAAAAGAGCACCTACTGATACATATATTACACTTTTGGACTTCTCATTTGCATAAAGCTCCTTAAGATGCAAAATTATCACATTTTCTTTTACATTTGTATATTGCCCTTTGTCCAAGAAGCTTGAAAGAATATATTCCCTGTAGCCTTAAAATCCTTGTAAAAGATTCACAAATGAAGAACAATTTTGTCTAAACTCATTTTGTGAACTTAAAGTGAAGATTTATTGGTTAAAAGTCAGGTTGAAAACTTCATTCAGCTATGGTGAACAAACTTATCTCCTTGGACTTTCCTTCTTAAGATGAAATTTGGGTCTTTATATTTCATTTTGGAAAAATATATTTAAATCCATTTTGGTATACAATCAGCTGAACTCTTATATTGTTTTGTATTTGTTTTACATTGCAGTATTGTCTGACATTTCTGACTGAACATTGTTTTGAGATAGTTTTTATTTCATTTCATTTATTTTTTTATACATGCACAGTCTTATAACTTCTCACTTTTACTTTGAATTCCTAAACATATAAATTATGGTCCATGAGACTTATCTCTAAACAGACATGTATAGCATTGTTTTTATAAGGCAAATCTTAGTTCAACTATCTGGCAAATTGACTGTGAAACCTCAATGTTTCTTTTGGGAAGAAAACTAATGGGTATATAACCATTCCATGAAATTGAATTGAATTGTATTCTATTTGGAGAAAATAAATTTATTTCCCAGTATTATTAACGTGTCACCTCCCCTACCCTACTTGACCATATCTTCTGATTATATGATCTCCTTCCAGGTTATCCATGGTTGCACAAATCTCACGCCCTAACTAGAATTGTTAAACTCATTCTTGAAATCATCAAGGTGAGTGGCCAGAACTCCGGTTATTGAGATATTGATATTAACAGCATCCCAAGCTCACTGATTAAACTATTCCCAAGTCTTACTTTCTCTATCAAGACTCTTCTGAACTACATGCTATTCTTCTAATTTCTAACCAAGGTGAAAAACTGAACTCCTAGGAGACCTAAAATATTTACTCTAGCCCAGTAGCTTCATCAAAGATTGATATTGAACTGTAATTTCAGAAGGCAGAAATTATTCACAGGTAGAAGCTATTCATAAGAAGCAATCATATTAACAGTTTGTATTTAATTTAAACTGTATTGATTCTCATCTACTCTTTAGTGCTGGCCTTACCTCAGACAATTATAAACACTTTCCCTAATTCATTATCAGCATTGCTCATATCCCAAGTCTACTCTCTATTTTAGAGATACCTGAGCACAAAGAGTAAATGTGCACGGTGAACACTATCATGCAATTTTACTAATTTAATCTCAAATATTTTCATTTAGGGCTGAAGAACAAAAGTCCCTGTATCTTCAAGATAGAATTTTGGAGCATAAGATCTAAGTTCTTCCCTAAAGAATCAGTAGGGCACCCTTCTTCATTTAGTATATAGGTAAACTGAGGAATCAAGAGCATAAGATAAAGTGATGGCCAGCAGCTTAGATAACTGAGATCTGCACTTGTCTCAAGCGATGTGCTATTGGCCAGAAATTGGATGGGACAGTAGAAAAACTAAACTGATATAATTGAAATTCAGATTGAACCCAAATTGAATGTTAACAAATCAAAATATTTAGTATGACTCCCTTGAGACAAGCTTGATCCTTGATTTTATGAACAGATCCATGTAACATTCTAGGTAACAATATGGAAAGGGTTTGTCGTTCTCTTCTTCAGGGACATTTTTCCATTTCTCACATGTGTTTAGCCAGAGATTTTCCTGATAGCCTCCAATCCAGTTAAAAACCAAATCATACTTAGCTTTTTCCAGAATTTAATAACATCTTTGTCCTGTTTCCTAAATGATTACAATTAATGACAATTTGTACACTGTCCAGGTTTTGGAGAACTACCCAGTCAGAGAATGAAGGTCCCATAGAACCCAATCAAGTTATTTAATTGATTAAAAGCCAGAAGTTCCTCATGTGTTCTATATATTAAAAACTGATGACTCTTATAGTATTGTGCTCATAATTAGAAGTTGCTTCAATGTGATCCCATTCTACTTCATTCAGCCATTAAAATATATGATGCCATCCAGGTGTATCCACAGGAAGGGGTTTAAAAACTTAAGATGGCCCTCCCTTTTGTGTATCTCTGTGTATGTTGCTACATACATAAAAAGGAATGGTGCTTTAATTGCATAATTGTAGTCACTTTTTGGGCACCTCTGCAGGCTATATCTAGTTCTGGCTATATCAGAACTACAAGCAGAGTAGTTGTAAAAAAGATGCTTACAAGATCTCATTGTATGGGGAGGGACCATAATCAACAGAGCCTGATCTAATCTGGGTTCTCATCCAGATCAGCTTTCCAGAGATTTCCTTCCAGATATTTCCTAACTCCATGATACTACTGAGAGACCTAAAATAGGGGTCTAGAAACTTACACACACACACACACACACACACACACACACACACACACACACACACACACACACACTTGCCTTTCCCGCATAGGTGGCTATTTTAATGCACATGTAATCAGTGTAGCTTAATGTAACATCTAATTTTGCTTTAATACCAGATATTTGGGATAGAAGAGATGGCTTAAATAAAGGGAGAACCCAAAGAAGCCAAGGTTTCTCTGCTCTGGAAAAAAAGTGCTTGCTTCTAATGAAAGAAGTACATTAGAGCCTAGGGTTTCTTTTCCTCTCATAGCAAATGGTGATGTTATATTGCAATATATATAGAAGATCTTATATGTAAATCTTATATGAAGAAAAAAATGATTAGAAATATATTGTCAAGAGGTTAATTTCCAAAATAAGAAAGGACAATATTCAAATAATAAGAGGAAATCTTTTTTTTTTTAAACAGGGGTCTTTTTTCATTAAACAAGAAAAAGATATTACTATCAAACTGGACTAGAGGTAATAGATGACGGGGTAATAAATGCAAAAGGACATCTGTAATTCTTAGCTAGTTAACAGCAGGGATTACAAATTCAGGCTTGTCATGTTGCATTTATAGCTTGAAAAAGAAGGAAAGAGCCACCAGAGAAAACACAGTGGCCAAATTGACAGTCTTTCCATAAAACTTATGAGGCTATTCACGTCAGTGTCATTCACTTGTTTATAGTAGAATTCAGTAATCTGAATTTCGTGCCAAGAAAAGTTAGATTTGGATATATAAATTATGCATCTCCAACATGTTTGATCATTTCTTTTGTTTTATATTGCAATGTCTCCCACTTTGCAATGTTTTTCTAGAGAGAGAGGGAGAGGGAGAGGGAGAGGGGGAGAGATACTGGGAAGTGCATGTTAAAATAGACAAGCAGTTCACAGTCAGAATCTATGGTTTGTTTCTATTTTTCCACATAGCTCTTTCTATAGTAAACATTTACAAAAGTAAATAACTGAGCAAACAAAATTCTTTAAAATGCTGGGAAAAATCTTTTTAAAAAATTAAGTATAGCCAGGAGAATCTGCTGTACCTAGAGGATACCTAGAGATGATACCTAGCGATAACGAGATGATGTATGTATGTCTTCAATGATTTGTGAAAAATATTTATATTTATGTATTTTGTATTTCCCTAAAGGTTTTCATCATTCATTTGAACATTTTAGTTATAATACTGTGGACAAAAAAAGCTGAATTGTTTTGCTAAACAATACCCCAGGATCTTTGGTGCTCATTCTTTAACTATCAAATATCTATTTGTTTTGCTATGATTTCAGCTGCTTTTAAATTGTTTTGTAGCTGTGCAATCTTATAAAAATAGTATGGTGATTCCTCGGTTCCCTATGAGTGGTCATTGTCAGCTTCTGCATGGAACATATCATTTAATTTCAGTTAGGGTGCCAGTCAAGGCAAAAGTTCTAAATTTTTGTTTCCTTTCAAAACGTTTTCCTGACTAAGAATATGATATTTTTTTGGCATTGAATTGCCTACTGCAGTGGTTCTCAACCTTTTCTTTACCACCATGACCGCCTTTAAATACCTTTTGGGGCAACGGACCATGGTCAGAGAGCCCCCCCAAGGCTTAATTCAAGATTGAAACCATAACATTTCTTCAAGCCTTCGCAGACCCCCTGTGATGAGATTGCACTCCCCAAAGGATCCACGGACCACAGATTGAGAACTATTGGTCTACTGTATTCCTCTCAGGTTTTATCAGGAGCTAACCAACCCACGTCCCCATCAAAGCTACATCTTCACTGTTAGTTGCATTTAGATTTCCAGACAGAAACAGGCACTGATGGAATTCCCAGGTGGGATAGTTAGGTTCATCAGAGGGCAAAGCTTCTGAACAATGTTCTATCAGCACTTCTGTCATTTTGTATACATGTGCAATTTCTCAGTTTCAATGAAATCTGCCTATCAAGATTTCCTCTTCTGACCTAAAGATCATGAACACTAAGAAGGGACTGCAGGACCTGAAAAAAAATCATCTACAGTTTCCATCTGGACAGTGGATTGTGTAAGCATGTAGGTTATCTGGCCACAATTTTCTTTGCTATAGTAAGAAACATATTCTTTCTGTTTAAGATGCAGCCTTCAATATTCCAAGAAAGTATTCTATGTGGAGAATAGATAGCAAAATCATGATTGGATGGGATTGGATGGGAAACCTTTGCCTGTCCAACTTTTCTCCTCTGAAACAGGTGGTGGGATTCAGCAGGTTTGCACCACTTTGGTAGAACCGGTAGCTAATCTTTTGTTGCCCAGGCCCAAAATGGACTTCCGGAAGTGGCATTCACCCAGAGAACTGGTTGTTCACATATTTGAATCCCACCCCTGTCTGAAACCAACTCTTTCCCCCAATGCCCAGATTTAAGAAAGAAATTGATTGCCAACTCTGTTGAACATTATCTTGCAGCATTTCCAATGCACTGATTTGTTCTTTGCTGCTCCTGAGGGGAAAAGTGTAGCTCAGCTTCCTTTTGCAATAGATAGCAATAGGGTGAAGTGGGAGAGAGAAGAAAAAGAGGTGGGCAGGTGGCTCTTCACAACAACAAATTTTGTGGCTGCTAAATGTTTCTGATGCCTGAGCAGGATTTATAATCAGAGGAGTATGTGATTTCATGTAGAAAAGAATTAAATTTCTCTTCTCTTCTCTTCTCTTCTCTTCTCTTCTCTTCTCTTCTCTTCTATTCTCTTCTCTTCTCTTCTCTTCTCTTCTCTTCCCTTCCCTTCCCTTCCCTTCTCTTCTCTCCTCTCCTCTCCTTTCCCCTCCCCTCCCCTCCCCTCCTCGCCTCTCCTTTTCAAAAATCTTTTTGCTTAGAATAAACTTTTTTTCATTTGGACAAAATCTAAAACCAGCAGGAAACTGTCATCTCTCTCATTACATGTTATTTTAGTCCTGACAGACATGCAGAAGCAGAGAGTCTTCAAACCAAATGCAATACTTTCAGAACTGATTGCTGTTCTGTGAGATAGGATGGAAAGGGTCAAAAACTTTCTGAAGCAAAACAAGTGAGCAAGTTATGCAAACAAAACTGCAACTTTGGACACCTGATGGTAAATTCTGGACAGTTCACAAAATAAAATTGGATACAATAGAGGAGAGGAACACGCCTCTTATATTTATTGGCAAAGACAGACTGGTATAATTGGCTCCCCTCTCCCACAAAGTCCTCATGACAGTGAGAAAGAGATTGTCAAGGTAAGCTGAAAACCGGCATACAAATGGAAACTAGATTCTTTAATGAAGGGTTAGCTTTGGCCAAAGAAGTTGCAAATCAACAAAGACTCAAGAATTCCAGAGGCATCAGAACACTATATCTTGTAAATCTTTTTTACATTCACATAAATGTTTGGGAAAATAAGCATTATGGTAGCATCACCAGAGATACAGGCAAATTTGCGGCTCTAGCACAATGAAATTGTAGTCACAGGAAGCCATAACATGTGGCATATGCACCTAAATCCATTTTATTAAATAAAGCAAGACATCAAATTCCAGAACAAAAATCAAGATTCATACATATTATCCCAGGTTAAGTCAAGTAAAAGATCATCATCATTATCATCGTGCAAATAAACAAAAGTTGCCTTCCTATGGCATTTAAAAAAAAAAAATCAGAAGCCTTCCTTGGCCATCTTATCATGTTTCTTGAGAGCCTAATCTGAAAGAACAAGAGTCTTCCAGTCTTAGGAACTGGAAGCTGGTAGTAAGGAGCAGATCCTTTTGGGGTCTGGGCAGAACTTAATGATGCCAAGTATGAAAATACAATATTCTGGCCAGCCTGATTATTTTATGTCTCAGGGATATAGTCTGTTACACCCATGGTTGTGCTCAGGAGCACAGTACCAGCTTTGTATGCAGAAGACTCTTAAGTTCAATTCCTTGTATCTTCATGCCTGAAACCCTGGACAGTGATTTTCAGTCAGGCGGTCTGGGCTAGCTGGACTGATGATTTCATTCACAACTTTCTGCATTTGCATATCGAATGGTAAGGCCTCTCAGGTTAGGCAGAAAATAGAGTTATCTTATCCTTCCTTCTGTTTCTTTCCTCTGATTCTAAAATTTAGGGTCTTTTTTTTTTCTTGGAAGCCCTGAGAAGAGGATGAGAAAGTTAGGTTATTGCTTGAGAAGCTGGACTCTCAGAAACTTTTGCTCTCTAAGTCTGGGACTCCAATTCCCTTTTGTTTAGAACTGTTATGTCCATTGGCTGTGCTAGTTAGGATGATGGGAACTATATTCTAAACCATAGGGAAGCAGAAGCAGCAAGCTTTCCTGGAAGTAGTTTTAAAAGCACACTATTAATGCAAACAATACAATATTTTTATCATTTCAAAGAGACCCATGCAAGGCTTCCAATAAGGAAAGAAGGCATTCCTGCTTCTTTTCATATGCAATTAAACATGCATTGTTTGTAGGAATGTCATGGGGAGTATTCATACAGTTAATATAAAATAAAAATGGCTATTTGTCCTAGATCTGTGATTCTGCAGCAAATAAATACATAAAATTAATGTTAATATAGCTCCAAACAAATGGATCATCAAACAAAACAACCTAAGGTTCTTGTTGGAGGAACAAATGATTAGGCTCAAATCATCCTATTTTGGACACACAGTGCAAGGACCCAGCTCTTTGGAGAAGGCTCTAATGCTGGGAAAGAAAAGATAAGAGAATGACCAGAACAAAATGGCTGGCAGTGGGGATACATTGGAAGGTTTGAAAGATCAGGTTAGGCCTAGCTCATCTATCTATGTGGTTGCTAAAAGTCAACAACAAGTTGATGAAGATGGTCAATCAATCAGTTATGTAGCTCAGTTTGTTTTCATATTGGTAAAATCAGGTAATTTGAATTATATTGCAAAGGAAAGGTCTTTCAAAGATAAATCCTAACCTCCCCCTTGCTTTTCTCACCATTCCTTTCTCATTGCCTGAAAAATCCACTGGGTGCCATGTTTGCAGAATTAAGGCAAGGATTCAGGCAAACCCTGATGAGAGCTAATGAATGATTAATTAGCTCCTTCAGAGAAGAATTATTTTCAGTAAACAAGTCTGAAGAAAGCCGCATAGAGAGAGATCAGCTGGCAAAGAGGAAGAGATGAGAGCAAGAGATGATTACTTTAACTGTAAAAAAATAAATAACAAACCTGTATATGGACTTATAGCCAGTAGTGGGGTTCAGATATGTGAACAACTGGTTCTCTGTGTGGATGCCGCTTCCGGAAATCTGTTCTGGGTCTGGGCAACAAAAAATTAGCTACCGGTTCTGCCGAACTGGTGCGAACCGGCTGAATCCCACCACTGCTTATAGCTATAAAAAGTCCAGTCAACTTTTTCCCCCAGTCAACAGACTCAACATCATGCACTGGCTGTACACAGTTACACGCAACCAGGCCTGCATTGCAACAACTTTTTCACTGCCTTCCCAAAATTAAAGCTGCCACTTTCTTTCCCATTGCCTTTTTCTTTCTTCTTTCAAACCAAACTAAATAAAATTAAGAAAAAAGTCACAGTGGTGCAATTTGGGTAAATATCGTCCAAATAGATTCAGAGGCTCATCCATCTCTGACCTTTTTCATCTCTCTCCCATGTGGCTGCAAGGACGGTGACAACCAAAATGGGCATTGAGAGATGCTAGAACGTCTCTATTTTTATAGGACCCTCTAGGATTTTGACTCAAATTCTCAGGGGGAGTTAAACTCTATATAAGACTGGGTTTCTTTAAATCTAACTCTAACCTCTTGAAGTTTGCTTGCTGGAATAAACATACACATTATGGAGTTTCCATGACACACTATCTTCTTCTCCCATTAAATACTTTGTGGGAACAAAGCCGTTTATCTGGGCCATCTGTAGGAATTACCTCTTAGAAGTGACCCACAAAATGCAGTTACCTTAAATTTATATTTTATCACCCAACACAACCAGATTAAAAAGGAGGAGTTGGCAACACTACCACTTTCATTAATTTCACAACTTGCTTTGCATGATTTGTGACAAAAGCATCCTATGGCCTAAAATAAGAAAGGAAAAAGGGGAAGACCATAACTCTTTCTAGCACAGTCTTGGCTATGTAGTCTAGTCATCTGGCTAAGAAAGGCCTGAAAATAGGTTTACTATTTCTAGAACTCTGATGACTTAGCAGCCTTAGCAGCAAGTTTTCCAAAGTCATGACTTATCTTAAGAAAATAGCATGCCACCCCTTGTTTTTCAGCGGGTGAAAGATAGATCCAGGCAGCAACCTCCTTCATGTAAAAAAAAAAAGTGTGTGTGTGTATGGGTCTCTCTCTCTGTGTGTATGTGTGTGTGTGAAAATAACACAGATAATATGAGTTGTTTTCCTTTTTTCAAAGCCTTATGAGGAAGGAATTCTGGTTTTTTTTTAAAAAAAAATCAAACATTTTCCAATTTTTTTATTCTAAAATGATACATAAAATGCTTGAACTGTGAAAGAACTATTTGGAATTAGGAATGACAGAATACCAAATTCAGAAATATGTGAAAGAACAGAAAAGCTTTTTTTCAGAAGAATAAACCTATAGATTTTAAGTCCATGAAGATAATAAGTGATAAAAAACACAGACTGAAAAGTAGTTGAAATTTCTGATAGCACGGTAATATTATTTCATATTCAGAAAATGAAATTGATTAAGCAGCACTTGTCAACAAAATTATTTTAAGCCTTCTTTCCCACCTCCCACCTTTTCTTAGCTTTTTCTGAAAATTAAATGTTTTCTGTGTTTTTCTTTTTTCCAACTTTTTGTACATCAAATTTTCCTAAATAGGCAAAAATGAACAGATGTACATCACCTATAGCTTATGGTTAAATTTGTAATAAACAATTAGAACATTTTAAAATAAATTCAAATAATAAGCTCAGAACTTTTTTGAATAATAGTATATTTAGCCTGAGAGCCAGTTTGGTCTGGTGGTTAAGGCACCAGGCTAGAAAGTGGAAAACCATGAATTCAAGTCCCACCTTAGCCATGAAAGCCAGCTGGGTGATTTTGGATCAGTCATTCTCTATCAGCCCAACTCACCTCATAGGATGTTACGGTGGAAAAATAAGAGGAGGAAGGAGTGTTGGATATGTTCAGCTTGAGCAAATAATAATGAAGGCAGGATATAATAAATACTTTTCAGGGTTATGTAACAAACATACTTATATTTCAATATTGTATTTCTACATGCACTGTACATATTTATATTTTTTCAACATTTCTAGGTATTTCCAAAGTGAAATCTACTTCAACATTTCTGAAAATATTCTTTAAAAAAAAAAGAGTAATGTTTCTCTGAGTTCAACATGGAAATGTTCATGTCATTGTCTTGGCATTAGTATGGAAGTGGTTTGCCATTATAATCTTCTGGGTTTTTTTTTTTAACTTTCCAGTCCTGCCTGTGTTTGTGGGATTTCCTGGTGGTCTCCCCTCCAGGTCTGATCCCATTAAGCTTTTTGAAGGCAGCCAAGGTAAGCCACATATGGCTAAAATTCTCAAAAGCTGAAATCCAAGAAATAATTCAAGTCTTGAAATCTTGTCGGGTTTCCTCTGAGGTTGGATGTAGAAAAACAAGTGGGTTACAAAACATCCTGATTAGAAATAGAATTCTTGGTCAACAAAAAGGAAAATCCAGCAACAGCTAACTTGTGGAGAAAATGTGTGACAGAAATTTAATAAATACATACTTTTCTAGGCTTCCTTTGACTACATAATGCTACTTGTCAAGCTGGCAGCACACCACTGGGCTCTACTCTCTAGATTGCACAGAGAGAGTCAGATGTATTCACAATAAAAAAATTTAAATAATATATAAGAAGATACTAATTTTGGACGAGTCACATGTTAAATTATCTTAGCACAAGGATGGCTTTAAGAGAGGAAGATGCTTCATCCTGGAAATAAGCCAAGGCAAATATACACCCTTAACAAACTGCCATGCATATGTATTGTTACTGTAATTGCTATTACAATCACCTCAGTTCCTCCCAACCCACCATCCAGAAAATACAACGTACCAGAAGACTGGATAACAACATAATACTACCCCACTGGGTTGTCATATACTTGTTTCCCCTCCAGTGGTTCCAGCAATCATGAGTTAACCAAATGGATTCACAATCGGCTAACCAATCACACACAATTTGTAGTCCTCAATGAAACTACCCCTGAATGGACAAAATCATGCAGGGGGTACCTCAAGATTCAGTCTTGGGCCCAATACTCTTGAATATTTTCATAAAAGATAGAAGGGGAATTCATCAAATTTGCAGATGATAGCGAGCTGGGGGAATAACTAACATTTTAGAAGATAGGCTCAGGATCCAGAAGAATTTTGACAGACTTGAACAATGGACGCTATCCAACAAGATGCAGTTAAGTGATGAGGAAAGTAAGGCCCCTGAACTTAAACAGGAAAAATCCAAATGCATACATATAGCATAGGCGACACCTGGCTCAACAGAAATCCAGGTGTCCTAGTGTGCTACATCTGCCAAAAAAAGCCAAAGCAGTCATAGGCTGTATCAACAGAGGGATATAGTCAAGACAACAAGAAGTGATAGTACTGCTTTACACTGTGCTGGTGAAACCACACTTCTAGTCTCCAGTTCTGTTCAGCCAATACAAAAAAGATGTGAGACCCTGGAAAGAATGCAGAGAAGAGCAACAAAGATGATAAAGGGGCCTTCATATGACAAACAGTTGAGGGAGCTAGGTATGTCTAGCGTATCAAAGAGAAGGATTGGAGGGAATATGATAGCTGCCTTCCAGTACTTGAGGTGCTGCCACAAAGAAGAGGGCAGGGCAAGATGTATTGGGTGGGAGCTTATTAAAGAAAAATCCAACCTAGAAGTAAGGAAGAAATGTCTGACAGTGAGAACAATTCATCAGTGGAATAGCTTGCCTCCTGGGGTTATGCTCCACTACCGGGGTTTTTTCAAAAATAGACTGGACAGCCATTTGGGATGATATAAGGTTCCTGCCTTGAGTAGGGGGTTGGACTAGAAGACCTCCAAAGTCCCTTTCAGCCTTATAATTCTATCTTGCAAGGCTGTCATAACTATCATGTATACTGTTGAAACCCACACACTGATATGACATCTAATCCAGCCTGATGTGTGAACAAGGGGTGTCCCTAGAGAGGGGCCCAATTAAATCTAGGTGGTACCAATAACCCTGTGTGGCTCTGATCACATGGTTCTGTCCACCCACATTATTTCCTTTGACCCTCACCAAATTCACCCACTTTTAAGAATGAGATCTAGGCTCAAAACAAAACAAAAATCAGAAAGGCCATAGTCACAGCTGTACAGACTACTAAACTATTTTTTATAGGGCAGGTTTTATTTACCTCCAGATAATTTTTTTACAGTCTTTACTGACACTGTTTATTCTCTGGCTAAAAACATTAAAAAAGCAAGAATGTGTTCTTGCAACATATGTGGATTAGGGGATGCACATTTTATGTCTTGTTTTCTAGGAAGATTGAGGACTACTTTTTTTTTAATGAGAGTTGGGAATTCAATTATAATGAATCATCTGGGAGCAATTCCTCATGTCTTCTTTTGGGAGTATCCAACATTGATAGACCTTGACATGATTGTATGGCTTAGGTGCAACAAGGAGGATGAGAGCTCTGCCTGAGGTTCAATCATAATGGACAGATCTCTTTAGAGGAGCCAAATGAAAAGTGTCTCTCCCAAGGACAATACGGTGAGGCGTAATTTATGGAAACCCATAATGGATCAGTCATCAGTTACCTGGATCAACAAGGATCATGCTAAGTGTTGGATTTCCTGTACACACAATGGGATCACTCCAAAATACAGGACTGAGCAGCTGCAGGACTACTGGAAGAAAAAATATTTACCAGTTGCAAATATACCAAGACTGACGCCAATAAGGAAACCATGATCTCGATAAAAGAAAATATTTGTAGCTCAGGGTTGAAGCATCATAAACTAGTAAGGAGTGGGGTTTGCTCTCAGTTTATGTTCTCTGGCTTGCCTTATCAAGTGTTAATGGAAGTGGTCTTCTATGTGCTTCACTGACTGTTGGACCACTTACTGTTAGCTTGTTTTCTTGATTTGGGTATTGTTTACTTCTTGACTGATGGTCCGATCATAATCTTGGAGATAATCTATGCTTATCTGGATACTGATTGTTGCTGGGAAGATATTTTGGGGGTTTTTTTCTTTCCTTTTTGGCTTGTTAATTATCTCTTTTGCATACTGGAGGTTTTTAAGAAGAGATTGGACAACCATTTTTCTGAAATGTTACAGGATTTCCTGCTTGAGCAAGGGGGTTGGACTAGAAGACTTCCAAGGTCCCTTCCATCTCTGTTATTTTATTAATATATAGATATATTTATGCCTATGTATTTATGGATGGCTAATTTGTCAGAATGCCAGGCTTCTAGAAATTCTCTAGCATTTTTGGACTTAGCCTGGTCTAGGCTGATCACAGTTTCCCAGATGAAACTATGATTAAGTCTGCCCATATGTTGTGAAATTAGAATTTCTGACTGCTTTTTAGTGTTCATGAATGCATTTTGCTAATCTTCTGCTTACTTGTGCCATGTAGGGACTATTGAAGTTATTATACTGTATATTGCAGATGACTCGTGCTGTTTCTTCTGGAGCTACTGAGTCTTTTGGTTTGCTTAGAATGTCTTGGAGATTTTAGTTGGCTTGTGTGCTACACTGATTCCATGTGTTTCTGAGATATTTTTGATGTATGGCATTGTTATTTTTCTTACAAATTGTGATGGTTGTGCTATATTGGGTTGAGTGGTCAGAGGCTTTTTGATGAAGTTGCAGGGATATATCCATTTTATTATATAGATGCTCTGTTTCCCTTTTCTGTTGTTCTGGATTGTTGCAGTGTGTTAATGCTAATCTAAGTAGAGTTGTTACTCAGCTTCTCTTGTGGGAGGTTTGGGTTATTGCTTTCGTAGTGGAGCACTTGTTTGGTGTGAGTGGCTTTTCGGTACACTTGTGCTTCAGGTTTGCCATGGTAGTATCTTCTGATCAAGATATCCAGGAAGGGTAATGCTCAGAGAGCACTAAGGACCCCTCAAATAATGATCTGTTATTACAAATCAAATCCAACACAATGAGACGAAAATATCTGAAAAGAAAATATACCAGTTCTAGAAAAAACAACATCCAGAATCAGAAACAACAGAATAGAGCAGGGCTTTTCAACCAGTGGTACGGGTACCACCTGTGGTACATTGGCACCTGGCAGGTGGTACGCGACCATCCTAAAAAAGTGGTAGCGGGGGAGGGGAATGAGCTGAACCGGTGGCAGCACCGCACAAGCCTGACCGAGAGATGGCTGGAGAGATGCAGGGCTGTCAGGGCTCAGCGGAAGTGCCACGATGAGCGCCAGGCTCCAGCTGGAGCTCGGCACTGATCCTGGCACTTCTGCTGAGCCCAGAAGAAGCGCAGATCAGCTGGAATGTTGCAGCATCTCCAGGGTCTTGTGATTTACATTCAGATGCTTGGCAACTGATTCATATTTATGATGGTCACAGTGTCCCAGGGTCATGTGAAGTGACCAAAACCTGCTGCAACCACCCAGCAGACAGGGGGAATAAAAACCAATACCCCCCCACCCCACCCCCGCTGCCAATCCTCAACAGAAATGCTCACAACAATGAAAACCTCAGACAGGAGAAAGAGCGCCTCCAGGTGGGCAGGCAGGTGTGTCTTGCTTGGCTGTGGCTTGGGGGGCACTTTTTTCGGTGCCATTGTAACTTTGAACAGTCACTAAGCGAACATAAGTCGAGGACTACCTGTACTTTATCAATTTTTTCCTTTTGGGGGGGTCATCAAGTTTTTGACACCTTGCTGATGGTACTCAGATATTGTCATATCCTAAAAGTGGTACAATGGGTGAAAAGGTTGAAAAGCCCTGGAATAGAGGATAGCAGATTAATATTAATTTATAATAAGGTATTCACAGAAGAAGAATTAGAAGAACTGCAAAGATCTACCCAGGGCAAAGAAATCAAAGCCTTGCCAGAAATAGTTTAGACTGTAGAGACAAACCAGGAGAGTTGGCAATAAAGGAGACTAGCATAGATATTGACTAGTTTTCATTCCAAAACCAGATGACCTTTCCTGTGTCTTCTCCTCAGAAAGAAGAAAGCTCTCTACAAGTAGTCTTTGACTTATGGCCAGTTGCCCAACAACCTCTCAAAATTATGATGATCTCGTAAAGAGTGTTTTGTGATTTGTAAAGCAGTTCTGGTCATTGTAACATTTTGTCCCTCCTTCCCCCCCAGTCACATGATCACAATCTGGGGGTTTGGCGGTAGTGGGGAAGGGACAGCTTCATGCACACAACCTAGCTCCTATGCATGTACAAATGAAGCTTCCTGTGCTTGTCCACCGCTTGTGCAGCTCGGTTCCCAATGGGCCGCAGACCAGTACCAGTCCCCAGCCCAGGGTTATACTACCTGCGCAATCACTTAACAATCCCAATTGGCAGGGATGGGACTGTGGTCATTCAGCAAAGCAGTTACATGAACAGTCCCATGATGTCTTGCTTAATGACCACATTACTTACAGAGAAGGCATGCCTCCAAGGTCGTATCAGTTGACATGAAGGTATTCCCACAAATAACCTGGCCTGTCCATGTTGAGTTTTAACAGTAATAACCAGCATCTTGAATTGCACCCAAAAAGAATTAGAAGCCAGTGCAATTCATGTAACAGCAGTGTAATGAAGGCAAACCATGGAGTGACCAGAATGCATAGGTCACTGCATTCTGGACCAACTGCAAATTCCAGATGGTCTCTAAAGGCAGCTTCATTTGGAGAACATTGCAGAAATCTAACCCATCAGACATGGCATAATATTACTTCAAATATGCCATTTCTGTCATTAATTCAGTAAGCAGTCTCAGGAACAACCTTCAGTAATAGTATTGAGCTACCCTTTGGAAGAGGAATTAGAAGAAACTGCATGTGTATGAATTACAACATCCTACAGAATATAAATTATTAAGCATCTTTATACTTACCATAGGAGTGTAAAAGGTGTGTCATTCAATTCTGCCCACCAATTCCCACAGGCTTTTTATCTCACTTGGAAATCTGTCCATATCTGTTGTACACTTCTAGGCCCTAAGGAGAAATAGTTACAGAATGGCTGAAGACTGAATAAAAAGGACAAAATGTATATTTTTTTATTATTCAGGTGCGAATGTTTAAAAGCCAGTTACCATGGTAATCCAGTTTAGCTCATAATTACCATAGCAATTATAATTCATAGGATATTGTTTAAGGGTACAAATACAGCAACCCAGCTGTAAATGTCATCTAAAGGCAAATAACTACATTTTAATATATTAAAGTTTCATAATCAGTTCTCAAGGGTCATGCCCTTGAGAGGGTTGAATGTTTCAAGCATAATTACCTAGAATAGTTTGAACTGTTACATCAAGATGTTACAAAATGTCTTGTTCCAAAACCATTTTTTTTAAAAAAAACCAGCAAATTCCCATGTGATAGCAAGAACATTTTTTTAAAAAAAATGCTATTCCACAGACTCTCCAAGAGAGACATTTCCAGAATTTGTAGAATTGATTTATAGGACCAATCTTAATTTCTAGCTGGCTTTTCAGCTCTCGAAATACCCCCATCTTGTATCTTGGATCAGCCTGAGTGTGTCCCCACCTTGTGGAGATGACTCTGCTTCCCATTAATTATATATGGAAAATATAACACCTAAATGCACCTATGATCCTTTTTAGGCTTGAAACCTAAGCAGGATCAAACCTAGCTAGTACTTAGACTGGAGTACATTAGGGAACAACTGAGCTGTAAACTTGACTAGAAATCAAGCAACATCCCCAATGAGGACAATGGATGCCATTCCTTTACTAGTGCCAAGAATCTATGGAAACCTATGGAAATCTTCATAGATTTATCAGAATATGTTCATTGCTCAATGCAGTGGAATATTTACTGAATTTATTTTTAAAGTACCTATAACTTCTTTTTGTTTTTCTTCTCAGCATGGATCTAAATCTGCAATGAAGTCAGACTTCCATGAAGTGATGAAGCTTCTCAAGTGGCATAGACTTACATGGTGTTCTACATCTAGCCACTCTTGATTCATGTGTTGGCCAAAGTGTGAGTGGCATTGTTAAATCTCTGACATCTGGCTTGTGTTGTGTGATGATTGTGAGATTGTAATTATGTGAATGTCTGGCTGAGAACTTGGATATTGCAGAAGGAGATAAATTGGGAGTATAGTGAAGGGCATCAAACTCACTGTTTCAGGGGTAAGAGAGACGGGCAATCTTGTTCTGATGACCTCTTCTGCCTTAATTTACTCATACCTACAGTATGTTTCAGTGGTCACATTGCTGTCACATTGGGCCTCAAGATATTAATCCATTAATACTATGCCTGTAAGTAACAAGATTTCATTCATTTATGATTTGGTGGTAGATGCTTTCCGTGCTAGGTGTAGCTTCCAAATATTCTTCAAGGGTAGCCTCATGTCGAGCATATTGCAATAGTCCAAGTGTGAGATGACCAGAGCTTGAAAGACTGAGTGCTGGGACTCCTATCCAGGAAAGAGAGCAATCTGCATCCAAAACAGCACAAAGGCTTTCCTAGTCAGGACTGCCACCTGCTGTTTGAGCAGGACATGTGAATCCATGATAATGCCCAAGTTGTGCACTTTGTCTGGGGCAGTTCAATCCCATCCAGAACTAAAGACGTTAAAAGTCCCAGATCCCAAAGCTCCACACATCCAAAGCCACTCATTCTTACCAGGGTTAAGCCAAAGTCTTTTATCCCCAATCCAAAGACCCACAGCCTCAATCCCACAGCCTCAACCTCTCCCTCCTTAAAGTGGCTAGTACGATTGTCCTTGTTGCCATCATGATTTGGTAGGAGCTTCTGTGGTTTTTACATTGTTGATTTTAATATTGTATGCTATCTAGAGTCACTGTGTGTGTGTGTGTGTGTGTGTGTGTTTGGCAGCCATATCAATCTATTTAATAAATAAATAAAATGATGTGACCTAGGCAAGCAATGAAACATCTGCAAGCAATGCAAGCTCAGAGAGCAGCCATGACATTTATTTGTTTGTTACATTTATTTGCCATCCATCTCATATCCATGACTCTGAGTTTCTTAAATTAAAAAATACAAAAACAATATAAATAACTATAAATGCAACAACAAAAATAATTTAAAACAATAAAAACTATTTGAAAAACCTATAAAAAATATAATGGGTGGAGGAGTACAGTTTTCCTAGCCATGCAGCCACCTTATAAGCTGTACACCACTGTTACTGGATCCTCATGCCAGAGGGTAAAGCCATGTCTTTAGGTTTGATATTTTTAAGAAGAGTCAAGTAAGCTCCCAATTCCAGTGCATACTTTTGTCCAGGGCAGGGGTAGTCAACCTTGGCTCTTTTATGACTCGTGGACTTCAACTCCCAGATTTCCTGAGCCAGCTAAGCTAAGCTGGCTCAGGAATTCTGGGAATTGAAGTCCACGAGTCACAAAAGAGCCAAGGTTGACTACCCCTGGTCCAGGGCCAGTATGGCATAGTGATGAAGACACCAGGCTAGAAATTAGAAGACTGTCAGTTCTAATCCTGCTTTAGGCACACAAAGCCAGCTGGGTGATATTGGGCCAATCATCCTCTCTCAGCCCTAAAAAGCAGGTAATGGCAAGCAAGTTCTGAATTTTTGCCAAGAAAACTTCAGGGACTAGACTGACTTGAAGGTGCACATATGCACTTTGTCCAATGCACTTCCCATTCTTACAACAGTACTTGTGCTTTTTGTAATACATGGTATATCCTCATAATGAATAAGCCTAGAAGAGAATGAAATTATTAGGTACCCAGTTGCAAAAGATTGACTTCATTAGAAAATAGAGTGTTCCCCCCTTTCCAACATTATAATATCATTAAAGTATATTTTCTGTCAAATATCTAAATACTGTGCTGTCAGCTACAAAAAAGGCAAAAACGATTAAATAATTGTTAACCTGAAATAGAGATGCTGCCATGCGAAATGTTTCACTGACGATTTTCTCTTGTACTAAAGTTAAGGGTTATAGGTGATATAAATAAAAGCCTTCTGCCTTTGAAACTGGAATGCATGATTCTAAGAATTTCAGAGAGATAAATGGGACGGCAGCATATCGCTTTCTCTCATCACATTCTATATAGGAAAGATACCGCTGGAGAAATGTGGCCTCCAAGGCAATGTTAAAAACTGCAGAAATCTAAAATTTATATCAGCTTTCAATTAAACCAGAAGGACTGTAGGAACCATGGAGTTAAATTCAGATTTTTCTTAGGGGGAAGGGGTTAGCACAAGAATCTCTCCCATTTGCACAAGTTCTTTGATGCTATGTACCCATCACCCTAAGTCTCAAATGGCAGATCTAATGGGATGAGACAGCTGATAGAACAGGAGGAATGTAATTAGACCTCAATTAGCCACATCGTTCTTCCAGATACTTGGGGAAAAAAATAAGAGTGGACACCCACTCTGAATCCCCTGCTTCAGGCACCCTTGTTTCTGTCTAGCTGTATAAGGCTTTCTGTCTAGCTGTATATAAGAATCATTTTAGGGACAGAGGCAGACAGTGTCACAAACAGGCCTCTGCAAAGGCCTGTTTTTTCACAAAGGTTTTATATAATCTGTACTACTGCTAAAAGTGATTCAAAGCAGACATGTTGAATCACTTTGCTTTCTCCGTTGCCTCAACCAATATTTCCAATACCTTTGGGGATTGCAGAAGAGGCTTTTGTATAAGCCTGGCCCATGTACTAAAGCCCCTTTGGGCAACTGAGTGTATAGCTCAAGCTTGCAAGACAATGTGAAGTGCATTGATAAGGCAAATTATGTATTTCCTTAATTGCCAGTTAATAACAGAAAACAAAGCAAAGAAAAAATTAATAGCAAAGAATTATGCATAGTTAGATATTATATTGTTGTTCAGTTGCTAAGTCGTGTCCGACTGTTCACAATCCCATGGATCACAGCATGCCAGGCTCCCCTGTCCGCCACTGCCTCCAGGAGTTTGCCCAAATCCATGACACTATCTAACTATCACGTCCTCTGCCGCCCCTTTCTCCTTTTGCAATTAATCTTTCCCAATATCAGGATCTTCTCCAGTACTCATTCCTTCTTATTTGGTGGCCAAAGTATTTGAGCTTCAGTTTCAGTATCTGTCCTTCCAAAGAAAAGTGAGGGTTGATTTCCTTTAGGATTGATTGATCTGATCTCCTTGCAGACCAAGGGATGCTCAAGACTCTTCTCCAACACCACAATTCGAAAGCATCAATTCTTCAGCCTCAGCCTTCCTTATGGTCCAACTCTCACAGCCATATGTTACTCCTGGGAAAACCATAGCTTTGACTACACAGATCTTTGTCGGCAAGGTTGATGTCTCTTCTTTTTAATATGAAGTCTAGATTTCTCATAGCTTTCCTCCCAAGGAGCAAACATCTTTTAATTTCAGGACTGCAGTTGCAATGATCTTGGAACCTAAGAAAATAAAATCTGCTTCCATTACTTCCCATTCTATTTGCCAGAAAGTGATGCCATGATCTTAGGGTTTTTTTTAAATGTTGGTTTTCAAACCAACTTTTGTACTCTCCTCTTTCAACATCATTGAGAGGCTCTTTAGTTCCTCTTCACTTTCTGCCATTAGAGTGGTACTGTCTCTATATCTGATATTTCTCCTGGCAATCTTAATTCTAGCTTGTGATTCATCCTGCCTGGCATTTTATATGATATATTCTGCATATAGGTTAAATAAGCAGTGTGACAATATACAGCCTTGTCCTATTGCTTTCCCTATTTTGAACCAGTCAATTGTTTCATGTTTGCTTCTAACTGTTGCTTCCTGGCAACAGTTTTTTCAGGAGACAGATAAGGTGGTCTGGTACTTCCATCTCTTTAAGAGTTTGTTGTGATCTACACAATCATAGGCTTTAGCATAGTCAATGAAGCAGATGTTTTTCAGGAACTCCCTTGCTTTCTCCATAATCCAGCAAATGTTGGCAATTTGATCTTTAGTTCCTCTGCCTCTTCAAAACCTGGTAATTTCTTGGTTCACATATTGCTGAAACCTAGCCTGTAGGATTTTGAGCACGGCCTTGCCAGTATGTGAAACAAGTGCAATTGTATGGTAAGATATTGTATTAGCAACTCTTTATGTGATTCCTATTGCTCTTGATCTTAGCTATTGAGGCATCTGATAAGAGTGACCCAGGAAGCTTAGAAGCATCCTTGGGTTCTCAGGCCAGAAAACGAGAAATTGGCAGCCTAGGTTGAATACATTTACACAGGTGCTCTTTGTTCCCCTCTGATTGGTACTCTTGCTTGCATCGGGGTCATTCTTCTTGCTGAACCTGAGAATAGATCTATTTCTAGAAATCGGGAAATATTTATACACCTGACCTTTTCTATGTGACCTTTCTTTGGAGTTGATTCACCACTGATCTTCTGCCAATGTTCCTAAGCATGTAAGTAAGTTGATATGTTACTTCCTCCCACTCTTTTTTTAAAGTTTTTGACCAATTTTCCACCATCACAATAAATTCGCGCACTTGTCTAGAGCTAACAATGGAAAGTATAATATAAAAAAAGACTCAATAGCAATGATGTAGCCTAGAATGTGTAGGCATGTAAATAATTTATTGATCCAGGACTAAATGTCACCCTCATTCTTCTCCTGCTCCAAAAATTATCAGAAAATTAAATTACAGACAACATGGATTGATTTGCAACTTATCTGATTGGCTTGTTAAATACACAAGCATGCAAAGCATTTTGCAGTCCTAGAGCACTTTCCTCCCCATTTCTCACTTTGCAATAACTTCCATTCAGTCCTCAAAGATTGACTTCTAAGAGGATTGCAACTTGAAAGAATGATAGTCTTCAAGCGACAGAACTGAAGTCAGCCCAGAATAACTCAAGTGTCCTCTAAACATTAAATATTCACTCCCCAGCTTTAATCTATTTTCAGAAATAGCATTGTCGGCTCAACAGATGGAGGTGGGGGGTGGGGTTAAAAAAGACTTTTGATATCTTCTTCATGTTTAATTTGGCTGCCTACTGCGCTGTGGGCGACTTTCTAAGCACGCATATGTCATCTTTGTTTGTGGCTGTTCTTGGAACCTTAAAGACGTCAAATCTGTGAACCTGCTTGCTTGCCAAATGACTACTTTCACAATTGACTCTCAGTTTTCGACATCTCTTCAGGGAGGACCTGTCATGTGTTGTTTCTAGCTGAGCTTGAAACTAATGATCTTCCCACCCAAACATTCCTCCTTCCTACACTTTGGATTCAGCTGAAAACACTGTCACTTTCAAAGTGTGTGAGCTAAGAGACCTCTCACTTTAAGAGCGTAGGACAAAGTTGTTTTTAAATATTAGTTTTATCTTCTGGAGGAAAAGGACATTGGTTTTTTTGTTTTTTTAAAAAAAACACTTTTTCAAAGTATAGGGCATTGTCATAAAAATGGGAGGAGAAAAGGTGATTGAGGAGTCAGTGGTGTATTTTGTACTGCTGTTTTTCATTTTTTCACTTTTTCTTATTTTTTTTATTTACAAAAACTGAGATATTATTCCAGCTTTCCCCAATCTTGTGCCCTCACTAAGTGGACTGATTTTCAAGTCCCTAATTCCTTGGACATTCTCCAGGTTCCAAAGGTTGAATTATATATATCTGTATTATTAAAGCTCTCATTGTCCTGACCTTTAACTTGGAAGGCAAGGCAAGGGAAGTAGATTTCCAATGCTCCCAATGCTTCCATAAGAAAACTCAATGGCCAGCAGGAAATTGGCCCTTCCCTTTCCCACTTCTTTTTGGCCCAGCCTTGATCATTTGGTGTCTCTGTTTGGTAGGGAAATATCTCTGAAACGATGACCTAACAGGGCATCTAATTGTCTAATTCTGGTCTAAAAGTGTTGGAATTTGATCAGTGTACTTTTTTCATCATTTCCTTTTCAATTATATATGTATGTTGTTTTGTTTTGTTTTTTTGTAAAAGAATCCTTATTCAGTAAAATGTTTGCTTTCTGAGCAGAGGATGGTTTTGCACTGTGCACACGTGTGCATGCAAAGTGGGTGAAAATGATGACAGAATAATTACTGTCAACCCTTCAACCCAAAAATTTCCTTTTCCACATCGAATCAAGATGCCCACCCAACTGCATTGTACAACAAAAACATTGAGATTGATTTCAAAGCGATCACACTACAGTTTCTTCAACAACAACAACAAAAACCTAAAATCTTTGAAATAGATTAAATATGAAACCAGTAATAAAAACTGAAGCATTTTAATCTTTCCATGATAAATCACACTCCATGTTTTGAGTTTGGCAAATCCACAAATTAAAAATAGGAAAGACAATCTGTTCCTTAAAATACAACTTTTTATGTAAATTGATGAAATATTTTCCCAGCCAGCACTCTAGCAGAACCAACCTTATCATTAGGCCAAATTAGCCAGATTCCTCAGACTGGCTAGATGTGGTAGAAAGACGCTGAAGACAGCTGCATGCCATAAGGTACATCTAAGCAGAATTTCTGTGACAGAAACTTGTCACATGATTATTACCTGATGTCATTGTCATAAAACCAAAAGTGCCTTGGAATCTGGTGCATTTGCACTCTTATTCATTCAGTGTTACCATTGTTAATTAACTCTGTCTGTTTACTAAAGCCATAGGATAATGAAATACTGTTATCAAGACAGATTGATTGCCAGCTTTGTTCTCTTATCTGTTCTTGAATGCCTGATGTATTAATGAAGGCTTTTTAGGAAATCATGGGACCACAGTGACTACTGTTAATCACCATAAATAACAGCAAAAACATATGAGCTTCTTTGAAAAGGTTACAGTATAATCTGTCAATTTTACATTTTTCATTTTATACTTGGTTTGGCCTCTCACATATTATCAAAGCAATCAATTTATCTCCAGTTTGCTAATAATATTCAGCTTATGTTCAGTTTAGAGTAGGAGCTTTAATACTTCTGTGCATGATTTAGTAGGCAGAGTGAGAGCCCATAAGTTAACAAGAAATCCTGATTTTTTAAAAAAATAATAATAATCATCACGAGGGAAGGACTGAGACAATGATGCAGAGGTGGGGGGTTGATTTTTTTCTATCCCAGTGTGGTTCTGATGAAAATTGCTCCTGGATACTCTGACTACTCATGATATTAGCCTAGTCCTATAGGGACTAATCATCTGACCTATGAAGAAACAGAAACTGTGAACACCCCCTTCCCACATGACACAATTGTGATCAGGCTTTTTTCAAATGGTTATTTAAATGGAAAAAATGATCAAGATGCATTTCATTTCATTTTCATTCAGCCCACTGTATTTTAATGTCATATGCAGTTTTGCTCAGAACTGTTGACAACTAGCAAATCTGGCAATAGAACTGAGGTTATTTGCAGTACATGAGAAGGACCATTATTTCTGCTGATCAAGTATGTAATGTACTGTAGAGTTGCTTCTGATCTGGGTTTGATACTTGATTCTCTACTGATGCCAATGGCCAGGAACATTTTTTGCCAACTTCACTGGGTAAACCAGCTGCGACCTGTCCTCTTCTCTTCCCACTATTCAGCATGCATCACTAATCTCCAGCAGCAATTACTTTAATGCCCTTGAAGACATCATGAAGGCTTCACTTGGTTCAGAATGTAATTATGGAGTTGCAGGCTGAAATATGGCAATAGGCCAAACCACTCCAGCTGTTCTGTGATTGTACTTTCCCTTTTACTGGGAAACTGTGAAGTCTTGGAGGAAGTGGCTCTGGTGACAGGTGTAGGATTCCCTACTCCCAGGCTAATGGAGCACTCTCCGGGATGCTGGTTTGTCGGAACTGGGCATCAGTATTAATTTTATAATGAAAGAGACCATATAACCTAGCATATGCTAGCTGGAGATGGTAGATTATATTTGCCAACAAGCTCAAGCCACAATGATCAATTTAAAAGCTTCTCTTAACAAGCTCAGGGCAGAATGAGATGCCGTCCAAGATTTCAAAATCATGACCAAATACTGTATGTTGATAAAGAGGAATAGTTGTCCTTATGAATAAAGTGGATGATATCAAGCATGTTGAAAAACATCTCCACAACACTTTGTTGTTGTTATTAGTTGCGAAGTCGTGTCCGACCCATCGCGACCCCATGGACAACGTTCCTCCAGGTCTTCCTGTCTTCTACCATCTTCTGGAGTCCATTTAAACTCACACCTACTACATTCTACTAATATCTATCCTCAGATCTCATAGCAACATATCAGAAAGGAATACAAAATATGATGAAAGAATTTCTCAAGCATGCACAACTATATTTGCATAAAGATACCCAGAAACCCCAAACAGGCATTTTTTTAAACCTTATTTCCAAAGTATACAAAATAGGCTATTCTACTGTCCTAAGCACTAGAACCATGGTGGGATTCAGCAGATTCACACCACTTTGGCATAACCGGTAGCTAACATTTGTTGCCGAGGCCCAGAATGGACACACAGAAAATTGGTTGCTCACATATTTGAATCCCACCACTAACTAGAACAATTATAGTTGGGGTAACAGGTTTTATGGATTCTGTACTCATGCCAAACGAGTACTCCATTCTAACATAAGAGACACCAAAGACTACCTAGGAAGACTGAAATTCACTGGCAACTTCCCTTCAACACCATTTTAGATACCACAGATGGGGAGCTATCAGTTTCCTTCTAATTATTAGCTTATAGCTAATGTATCAACTAACCTGACTCTCTTTCTATCGTATCTCTATTGGTTCTTGATTTTTCTGTTGAAAACCCAAGAACACAATCATTCCTTTTGAATTAAAATACCAACTATTTCTTCAACTAACAGCTTATTAAAAGAAAGTAAAAAGCAGAGTCAATTCATCAATCTTGATGAAGGATCAGTTCCATGAATCGTATCCCTTCTAGAATAATCCAGCTATCAGTATTTAGATTTTCCCCTTTTCCTATCTCTCTTTATTTCTTTTTTCTTCCTATGCCATGTCTTTTATAGCATAAACTTTAGTTAGGGGCAATCTCTTTAGCCAGGGATTATGTGAAAAACTGAGCTGTGAGCCTTTTTTGGCTGAAAAAAAAAGATAAATGATGTTTATTCATGTCATAAGCACCTTCAAATTATAAACCCATAACATTCAACACAGCAAATAAGATAGATATAAAATATAAAAATATAGGACATGTAAAAAGTATGTAAACAATAGGAATAAGATTAAATTGACCTTTGCCCAATATTGCACATTGACAGCATTTTCTCTCACCAGCATGAGGTCTTCTTCCATTCAGGTTGACATTGTATGCACCATGATGTATGTAAGAGGAATTGTTCTTCTCCCTAATCCCAGAGTATCTTGTATTGGAAACCCCATTTTCTTAGATTGGTTTTCCTACCCAAAGTGCAGTCTATTTAGTGATTTCCATACAGACCAAAGTTATCCTTGACCATTGCCTGACAGTTCCTTACTCACCTTCCATTGTTCCAGGGAGATCTGTGGTGGCTGCTTGTTAAGAAGGGCAGGCTGGTACATTCCATTGTACTGCAGCATTTTTATTGCCTCACTATTTTTCAAGTGGAAAGCACGCTGTTATATTTTAGATAAATGATATGTGTGTGTGTGTGTGTGTGTGTGTGTGTGTGTGAGAGAGAGAGAGAGAGAGAGAGAGAGAGAGATATGGATATTTTAAAAAAGTAAGTAAGATTAATTAAAAATTAATTAATTAAAACCTGTTTTTTTTTCAAACACTCAGATTATGTATATAGCACTTCTTATTATATGCTACTCGGGACATTTTTTCCCCTATTTATCAGCAATCAATGAATTCGGTATATATCTATGTATCGGTATGTATCTAAGTCATATTTTGTATCATTCTGGAAATGGAGGAAGCATATTATTTTCATATTCCGCTTTTCCAAATCTACATATATTGGTGTGCATTTTTGGAAATGAGAACTGCATCATACAGATGCTCGGAGCACTGCTAGAAGAATAACTGTATTTTGTTCTACATAGTAGGCTGGGAAGTGTGAATTAAGCCAGTTTCATTTTAAAATGATTTTTTGTCATTTGTCAACCAGAGTTACTTGTCTGACATGGGCAGCTATAGAAACTGGATACATAAATAACTAAAAACGGCCATTTTTTAAAAAAAAATCTACCATCTCTAATCTTGTATACTTATATTGGTGAACTAAATAACTAAACAACTAGATGAATTTACATCCCTTTTGTGGGGGAACCACAGATCATGCAGGCAAGGACACTGAATTTAGGCTGTTTTTTCTTCCCACATCCTCACAAAATATGGACAAGATTGTTAGAGAAGTGAGAGGCTTGTGGGTGGCACTGCATTCGCAATAATACCATTGCAGATCAAACAGCCTGCTTTGAAATTCTGGAAAAAAAAGCAGTAATCACAACACTATGCGATTTTTGTCTTATTTTTTGGAAAACAGTAGGCATTTTATAAAACACAAACAATTAAACATGCTCAAGATTAACTTCAGTGGATAAACTAAAATAAGACAAAATAAAGAACAGGCAAAATAAATTACAAATACACATTCATTAATATTGGTTTACAAAATTATTTTTATATCTTAGTCAATAATATTGCAGACAAATATTCAAAATATAGGATTCATTTTGTGTTTGGCATTTGGTATGTATAAGTATGGGCATGTAAGCATATGCAACTTCTGTCTGTCTGTCTGTCTGTCTGTCTGTCTGTCTGTCTGTCTGTCTGTCTGTCTGTCTGTCTGTCTGTCATCTCTCTCTCTCTCTCTCATCACTCTATCAGTATATCATCTTACAATAATTAAAACAATTCCAGTTTCTTCACTTGCTCTTTTATTGGCTACACTACATGGTTTGAATGATTTAGTGCATTCTTCCATGATTCAAAATATGTATTGCAAGCACTAACATTAAAATAAGAATCATTATCTCATAGCAATTTACAGCATCTTCCAAAATCATCTCAATAGCCCCCTGCCAAAATAATAATAATAATGCAGAGAAACTTTATTATGTCAGTGCTTAAGTAAATGCAAGGGGAAAAGAGGGGAGAAAATGATGGAATATGCAACACAGACTCTAAGAATTTGGCAGCTTGTATCAAAAATCACAATGCATTTTCTGCCACTTTTTTCATCATTGACTGGGTAATGCAAGAAGATGGTATAAGTCAGGGGTCTCCAAACTTGGCAACTTTAAGACTTATGGACTTCAACTCTCAGAATTCCTCAGTCAACATGGCTGGTTAAGGAATTCTGAGAGTTGAAGCCCACAAGTCTTAAAAGTTGCCAAGTTTAGAGACCCCTGATACAAATTATCAATGAGCAAATGGCCAAGAAGGAGAGTATCTTGGACCACTATTTTAAAGAGGGGTGTGTGTGTGTGTGTATGTGTGTGTATGATACATATCTTTAAAATTATATATAATATGACCCTTTGTGTCAACATTTCAGAGATATTTCTTCACCTAACAAAGAAAGATTACAGTCAAGCAAAAAACAACCCCAAAACCCTGGAGGAGCAATGAATTTCAATTTCCTGCTGGTTTTCCCATTGACTTTCCTTGTAAAAGCTGGCAGGGAGTGTTGGAAATGACATTCCCATGACTGCGGCTGACTTCAGCAGTGCAGTAACACTGAAGTGGCAACAATTTTTACCAAATTTCAATCTTACAGCAGTCATGGGTCCCAGATTTTAAATCCATCCTATAAATTGAAGTATGTTGATTCAAAATTGTTGACCTATGATGCAACATTTCACCCAAGTTAGAAACAATCAGACATGGGAATATTAGTGGTATATAGATTCAAAGCAACCTAGGGAACACACCTAATCAGCAACCTGGCAGTAGATCTAATAGAATGAATAGATTAGTGCTGCTTTAGATTAGTGTTTTTCTTTACAAATCGCTGTAAAGTGGTTTACTAAATTACTAAAACACATTAGAACATGAAATCCAATTATACTGTTACGAATACCCCCATTCTGCATGTACCTATTAAAATATTTGCAGTCATGTGAAATCTTTCCCTGAGTTGTTAGCAGAATGGGCCAAACAGTGAGATAGTAAATGAACTCCTCTCTCAATCTCAAGTTTATTGTATAAAAATAATTTTGCTTTTAATCACTTCTCTGTCCCCCATTCACCAGTGAATACTAGGATGGTGGAATTAAATTGTTCATGGGATGCACAGTTTAAGCATGGCATTAGCAGGTGGTATTAAAAAAAAAAAAAAAGTAAAAATGGCAGTGATAATGATGTAATCTGCACTCTGCTTTTTTTTACCACATGCTGCAGATATCCCTGCCTGCAGAAGAATTAAATGCCAGTTCCATCAATATGCCAGATCAATAAATATTCTGACATTCAGAACAATTTTATAGCATTCTATGCAGAAAACTCTGCAGCAACCGCCTCTAAAAGAAATAACCTGCTCCCCCTCCTCCTTCTTATTACATAAAAAGCATAGGGATGGGGCTTTGAGAAAATGCAGTCTGCTTCTTGCTTTCTGCTTCTTGTCATTAAAACACACACACATCTTGCAGGACTCTGAGAAAAAATGATAACAGGCAGCATACTCCTATATATCTATCTATTGAGAACTAAGCCCTATTAAGCTCAGCAAAGCTTACTCTTAGATAAGTAGAATTAGGTTATTTCCTTTCAAGTTCAACTAAGAAGGAGGAAGAAGAAGGTTTTAATTTTAAAGCTTGTAACAATCATTTTGAAGTATTTGTGGTTTGTGGTGTGGCACAAAAATGCTCCCTGAAGCATCAGCTGCATTGATCCCATGCTCAGAGGCCTAAATAAAAGGAATTCAACTTCTCCCTCCTTTAAAATCCCATTTATACAGTGGTACAATTGAGAAAAACTAGATTATGTCTATCATTCTAATAAGTGTAATTTAGTACATTTAATCTCTAGGAAATTTTAAATTAGGCCAAGCAGAGTGGCACCAATGAAACAAGCAACCATATAAATCAGTATAGATAAATAAACAAACTTTTCCAAACAATATAGCTTTCAATTATTCTTCATGTTCTATGAAACTGAAGATAATGTTCAGATGGGGGGGGGGGAACAGAGGCAGAAGGAGTAAGAAGGTCTACCTAGTAATATCCTACAAGAAGCCCAGATAATCCTTCTCCAACCAGTCTCACTGCAATTATTTTTATTGGTGCTGAAAACAGTTTATCCCGAACATCATAGATAACTAGCTTGGCTAAGCTGACTGTATTGTTATTATCTGTGAATATTTGTAATTGCTGTGTAAATCTAAAAAAGAATATATCTTGGTGGGGTGGGGGGAGAGGTGGATAGTGGGCCATCCTTTACAAGTTATTGGAGGAAAAACTTTATGTAAAACTCAGAAGGCACAGTGAAGGAAATAAAGGGTTGGGTGCACTGCTTCAAGCTCTTTTAATATGTTCTGATATGGACTTGACTTCCATGGTGATGGGCATAGAGGCATTGCTGATATGAGAGAAGCTATTTTTAATGAATTATTTTAGCTGACTCCTAAAGATGAAGAGCAGGACATATTTTGTACTAGGTCCAAGCTTAAGGTAATTTTTTTTGTTTTTGATGGACCGTAGCCATTAACTAAGGAAATGCAAGATAAGGTGCAACATCCCATTTGTATCTATCTATGGTTTTATTGAAGTACCCTAATATTGCCTCATTGTGGATTGATTATTTTGGTGGAACAGAACACTAATAAGTAGGATTTCTGTTCTGCTCAATACAAGAAATCATTGAAATAGTTTTGTCTGACTAGCCCACCCTTGATCCAGGATCTACAGAGAGAAAGCTCTACAATGCTCCAACTCTTCTTGGCTAAGTCCTTACTGCAAGGCACCTCACTTATTGCAGATGAAACCTGCTGTGTCATCACACTGCTGCTTATAGATTTCAAAACACCCCCAGATTTGGCATCACAACTAATTTGAGAGTATAAGCTTCAGAGCGCACCAGGTAATTTTAAAGAAAAAAAAGGGAGGGATGGGTGTTACAGAATATTTCAACATTAGATATATGTGTATGTTCTTGTTCATTTACTTTGTTCTTTGGCCCATATTGGTGAACTTCTTGGTAGCATCTTTCAAGGACTCAAAGATGCTTTTTTAAAGTAGAGATGCCAGTGGCTGCATTGGCACTTTCTTCTTGTAAAATGCAAAGCTGCCGTGCCAGCCCACAACATAAAGAAAAAAAAAATATTTCCCATCCTCTTTCTTCCAGGTATAGCAACAGCTGACTCCTATTCCAGTTGAACAGGCAATTCCACTTCTTTCAATACTGGTAAAAAGGTAAGCCATGCACTGCACTTAATTGCAATTCTATCCTCAATTCTGCAACAATTTCAGCAACAATGCTTCATGCTACCTAATGGTCAAGTAGGCTCTGAAAAACAGTAAGTCCTTCCCAAACATTAGCATCCATACATATTTCTATCACCCTTTGCAAAGCTAAGTTTGACTTTTTGCAAAGAAGTTCATTTCCATAAACATAAATTATACCTTTTTTTTTTTAAAAAAAAAAAGGAAAATGGAAATGTTAATTACAATAGTCATTCCTTATTTTTAACCCTCTTTTTTAGAAGTCATCAGAGAGAAGGTTTCACAATCATGGGACAAGGAGAGAAATTGGGGAGGGGGAATGTGCATATGCACCCCCTCCCTGTCTTCATGTACATGCTGTACCTGTCATCATGCATTGCTGCAAGTGGGAAATAGGAAATCGTGATTTTAATTGCTATAATTTCATTTCAAGTGTGCAGCACTCTAAAAATAGCAAGGCCTGCCTCAGACTTCTCATCTGGTAACTATGTTTTTCCTCCCCCACCCCATATGTTTCCTCATCTTTATTTCAGAGAGGTAGAGATCTGATCCACATTATCTGAACTCAGAGATAATATAAAAAATTGTCTCTGTTTGGCAAAATCATGTCACTTCTTTTTCCTAATGCAAATTTTAAGTTTGTTGTCTTTTACACAGGAGTTTCTTTCTCTAAAGTTAACACGGAATTGGATGGATCAGAGCTTCAGTGCTCAGTCACAAAAAAAGCCATACTCAGCATATGAATTCTGATTCGACTATCAACTCCTGGTGTCACCTGGTGAGATTATTGGAAAATTACTCTGGATAATTTCCAAATTTATTTGCCTCCAGCGTATTCTCAGCCAATCTCTATCCTTAAATTGGAGCAAACACACATGCTACTCATAGAGTGAGCAAAAATAAAGTCTGATGTTTACATATTAAATATCAGCAAAAACCAAAACAGTTAACTGGTAAAATACAGCAAAAAAAGGCAAGAAGAGAGAGAAACATAAGCAACAAGCAAGAACTTAAATTAACTATATAGCTAATTCAAAAGAACAGAGAACTTTTCAGAACCATCCAAAATAATCCTGTGTGATAATTAATATGGAAGGTCCCAAAGGTTAATTGATCTTTAACCCCCTACATAATGGCAATAAAACAGAGATGGAAAATAGAATATCAGATGATCCTTCCTCTATTCTACACCATGAAGGAAATAATTTGATGGACAGCAATTATATTTAATCTTATAAAACATAAAGTTTTAAAACCAAAGGCTGGAAATGAATGCACAGATGTTTCAGCTCTTTTGACCTGCCTCCAACTTATATTAGTTGTAGACTTGGCATGATCACATTTACTACAGTATTACCAGTAGTATACTTAACACAAAGTTTGTAAACCTGGTATTTTTTGCAATAGAGCCTTAGCTAGTATTTTCAATGGCAAGCGGTTATGAAAGTTGCAATTCAATCCACATAGAAGATGCCAGGTTGCCTAGATGAAGCCAATGTAATGCAGGTGGTCCTTGACTTATGACATTTGTTAAGTGCGTTCTATCCCATTTTACAATCGTTCTTGCCACAGTGAATCACTGCAGTTGGTAAGTTAGTAGCCCGGTTGTTAAGTGAATCTGGCTTCCCCATTGAGTTTTCTTGTCAGAAGGTGTAAAAGGGGATCACATGATCCCGGGACACTGCAACCTGTCATAAATTCGTGCTAGTTGCCATGTGTCCGAATTTTAATCACATGCCCATGGAGATGCTGCAATGGTTGTAAATGTGAAAAACGGTCATAAGTCTCATTTTTCAATGCTGTTGTAACTCTGAACAGTCACTAAATGAACTGTTGTAAGCCAAGGACTACCTGTATTCCACATCCATTTTTGCCATCTATGTCAACGTAGTAAGAACTTTCTAATGGATGGCAGGAATACCATGCAGATTGATGCCATAATCTAGGGATATAGGACCCCCTTTACAAGTTTACAAAAACAACCCAACCACATATTGATCAAGATATACCAGGAAGCCTTTATTTATATGCTGGTATTAAAAACTGTACAGTTTTGAGATTAATACGCACTTGCATGAATAAACTAATACTATAGGTGAGAAAAGATATTTCTATATAGTCTTTCTATACAGACTTGGTATGTTCACACAGCATACTTCTCCATTAGCAGAAATAATTGAATCAAATTCACATAACCTGAGCTATGAAACAAACTCAGGAACTGCCCTAAATTGTGGTTGGTTAATATAAGTTGCAAGTTTTTATGTGAATACTGCCTTTGGATTATGTATTATGTTAGGACCAAATAGAGAATATGCAATAAATTCCATGCTAGGATTTATGAGTTAAATTAAGGATGTTTGAGTGATAAAAGACACACTTATGTTTTACTATTTGCAAATGATGGCAGATTACAAGAAATACAACAGGAAACAAGGCTAAATATCTCATTTGATGTATTCAGTTACTTTCCTTTTGCTCAATGGCTTTCCTTTTGCTCAATTATCATACGCTTCAGTACAAGCATTTGCGTGTATATACAGCTCAGTTCTGTGATCTTCATTAGAACTCTTTGGCCAGCTGCAGCTATAGCCTGAGGCCGACCACTGCTTAATCAATTTTACACTGCAGGCCTTTCTTATAGTAAACGGAGGCACTGGTCCTAAAGCTACTTTTTCATCATCATCATAATTACGAACTGCCACTATCCAAGGTTCCTCACTCTAGGGAGCGGTATTCATCCCCTTTCTTAGCTGGGGGAGCCAGTGTTATCTGAAGACGTTTCGGTCATCAGTTGGCCAGCATGACTATATACCAAGACCTATGAAATCCTGATACCTTCCCACCAAAGTGGTACCTAGTTATCTACTCACATTTGCATGCGTCCAAAGTAGTTGCTAAATGAGGACTACCTCTGTGTATGTGTGTATACATAAAAAGTAACCTAGCTTGATATGAAAGATGTAAAATGGGCTATGATGCTATGCAAATGTGTTAGAATTCAACTGTCCCTGTGACACCCTTCCATGGAAATCAGTCAGTTTTCTGAGTGGAAAAGATAAAAATGGGAAGTAGAAATTGGAAGAAAAAAGAAAAGGCCCTCATCTGATCCATTACAATCATATACTTGATTATGAATATCAAAAGTTAATCCCTTATTAAATAAACTTTAAAAAAATACTATGTACAGTTTGGATGAATTAATACCCAGGTACCTGGAGGTAGTATACCAGTATTAATCTGCTGTCTTTGAATGCAGAGTAGAAGGAGGTATGCCACATACTGGCCTCAGTCCTAATACTATCAAAGGGCTATGTTTTGAATGCAGCTAGCATAACAGACATGTATATTGCAAGGGTTTGGAACAGTGCAGTAAAGATGTTGGAATAGGAGTGGGAAGACACAGATTCTAGTGTTTCCTTAGCCATGGAAACATACTGGGTGATAAGAACCAATCTCTGTGTCCAGCTAACCTCATGGGCAGGTTGCTATGGAGAGAAATATCAGGGTGCTGTCTACCCCGTTTGAAATTATGAAAGAAAAAATAGACTATCAAATAAAGTAACATACAAGTAATTGTAAGCATGCATTTATATAACTGCATAGAAACTGCTGTTGTTTGAAGTAATATTTCATTTCAGGGAAGGAGGGTCAGCAAATCCCCAAATATATCAGTTTTCTCAGCCTTCCCCTCATCCATAAAATATCAAGCTTTTCTCCCAATGCAGTTCTAGCTCCAGAAATACAACAATAGCAGGGAATTGAAGAGTTAAAACCTTTCTTCCCTGCGCTGTTAACTGGACACCATTTGTCAATGAATTCATTTATATTTTTTAAGATTGCACATTCAAGATTAGGGATGATATGTTATTTAATAATTCACAGGAAAGGGGGCGAGTTTAGCTATTGTGGAATTTACAGATAATGACCAGGAAAGATATATGGTAGCTGGGGAAGATTCACACTGCCAGCACCAGTGACCGAGCAAAGAACACCAAGATAAACCTTTGTCAAGGAGATACAGTAATTTTAAGATAATGTGGATGTACAACACTGGCAGTTCAGACTTTATACTAAGCCACAATTATTAATCAGGTTTTATTGACCAAATTGTAATGCTTGAACCCATTACACTAAATTACAAAGTTTAATTTCCATTATAGCTTAATACCATGCTTATTGCCCATCATCCAGACCTGAATTCCACATTGCAAGCTGTGACATGGGGCACTTGGCGGTCGTTTGCAGTTATAAAGTTATTGGCCTCTGTGTATGATGTTTGTATGTTTGTAAGCAAACAGAGTATCTTAAAAAGCCAATGTAACTCTTTTAAAAAAACCTCTTTCCAATGAAATGACTATGGCCAACACGTGTATTCTTTAACTTCTCCTTCTCAGAGAAATGGGAAGAGCCATCTGACTAAGCTGACTATCCTAGGATAATCATGTATTTGTTTCATTCCATAAAGTCGAATATCAGAAATGTGTCACCCAATTTAGCATTTTTGTGCTGACAAGGGTGAGTTGTGAAAAATTAGATCCCTGCATCCATTCTTGCACACCCTATAAAAACCTAACTGGAGCAGGCCCAAAGCCCATATAAGCTAATGGCCTGTTCATATATAGCTAACAAGATGCCATGAGAAGCCCACAAGTTGGATATATACAACTTTCAGGAAGCAAGTACTGAGTAGCACATTTCCACTCATGTTTGTTATTTAACCACTGATTTTCAGATAACAGCCACTGATGGGTTTTCATTCCAATACCCTCTGAATGTTTTTTTCTAAACTGATGGAGCTACTTCCACAGGCTAAATTATGCCTTGCATGAAGTAGCACTTCTTCTTTCCTATGTTGAATTTTACATCATGTCAAAACAATGGGATTTTGCTTTATTTTAAAATCACAAATGCTAGAAACTGTCATGAACCAGAGAAGGAGCCATTGAATAGGTCACTGTGCCCAAAGCCCTAAATGTGAATGATCTCAAAGTTCACAGCTGTTTGGTTAACCCAGTAATGGTGAATCTATGACACCTACAACAAGGATGACACACTACATTTTGGTGACTCCCCATTACCCAGCAACTATTCCCAAAAATACATATCATTTCTCAGACAGCTTTTGGAGACTGTGGAGGCTGTGCTCTCACATGACCTGTGAAAGTTGCATGAGAGGATTGTGCTCTTACACAACTTCTTGAGCCTTTGAAAATCGTGTGAGAATGGGGCTTGCTTTTATGTGATTTTCGGAGGCTGCGGAAGAGCACTATCCAAAGGTGCTTCAAGAACAAAAGCCTCATGAATCCAGAGCTGCCACAGGTAGGTTACAAGGAACTGTCAAAAGAAAAGAGCACTGAAGGCAAGCAGCATATGGCAGATTCCTGGGGAACCACACCCAATTTGATTGAACTTTTTTAAAAATAAAAGAACAAATTGTGAGTGCTTGTATGGGGGTGGGGAGGGGGAGGGGGCAGCACAGCCAAGTCAGGCATTTTCTGAATTGTTGATATGCCTAGCCCAATGGGTTCACCATCACTGGGTTAACTTGTCTAGTCGCAAGTGCCTAGGCTGCCTTTACTTGACCAGATTGTAGGCCAAGAAGCAAGGAGACAATGTGTAACCCCAGCTGCTCTTGGGTTTTTTTGTCCTTGTCCAAGATTTTGTGCAGAAAAGACAGAAGCAACAAAAAAAAGTGAGAGAGGCGTCTTTGAAGTATCAGTTTTTATTGCCTGCTCTTAAACAGCACATACTTTGTAGGTTTCTCACAGCACTACAAAGCAAGTGCTCAAAGTCTAATTAATGCACAACTTAAATCACAATTGTAACTATCTATCATTTAGACATCTTATCCATTGATAATACAACATTAACGCAAAGGGTCAAAAAAAAAAAGGAAAAAAAAGTAGTGGGAAGGGAAAGCCAAGAGACACACCAAATCTTGCAATTGGAGTTGGAAAAGCAAATATTGCAAGCAGTGTAAGTTGGAAATATCTTTGGAGGATATGAGGAAAGGACAGAAAGAAAGACTAGAGGAGGAAATCAAAACAGAGAAATGAAAAGTATCTGCCAACTCATACAAGGCAGTTTTACACTGTGCAGGCTATCACTCTCTTTTTCTCCAGAGCCTTCTTATTCCTTGGACTTCTGGATTCCTTGGAATTGAACTCATTCCAAAAAATGTTGTATGTGCCCAATCACAATACATAAAGATTATTCCCCCTGCCAAGAAATCACAAAATTTAGTGTTTTAAGAGAGCTCTCCCTCTCCCTCTCCCTCTCGTATTGTGGAAACCCCTGGTTCCATCAGGCCCTTGAGGTAGGTGGATCACTGTGGGATAGACACCTACTGGTTTATAGAAGATTGTGGAAGTAGGTCGTGAACAAAAGGACTCTGGTTTCCGTATGAATGGTCGACTGTAGAGTGGTCCATGCCTCTTTGGTGTCTCCAAGGTTTCTGGACCTACTCTGTTGCCCCAGCAGGAGTTGGATGGTTTCTGAAATTCTGATGTGCCTGACTTTAGTGCAGAAACAGGTGAGGTGCATAGCTGCCATGCCAATGGTTTGCGTAGTTGAAGAGGGCCTGCATGTGATATGCTGGAGGGACTTGATTTGAAGGCCTGACCTGATAAGTTGCAGGGCTTAGTTGTAGGCATGACTGGAGCAGAGAAGAAATTCCGAGGAATGATAGGAGTAGAAACTCGGATACTATCTGGTTCTGTAGAAGAACTGCAGGGAGAGGAGTCTTCAAGGATATGTTGAAGGCCTTTTGACAATTCGTTGGACCATTTTCTAAAAGGCTTTGACACTCCTGCAATCTTCTCACTATCTTCCCAACTGACCATGTTCGTCTTTTTGAGAGTAGAGAGATTGATTACTTTGATGCTTTGTCCAGGAGAGGAGAACTGCTTGTGGCTAAGCCTTCCAAAAGCCTTTTGGGCACTCTTCAGCTTTTCATATTCCACCAATGCACACCATCTGGACAAAAGCTCAGGATAGGAAATGGTAGATTTTGCCACCGCTGAGGGCAGTTTTTTGCCCGGTCTGAAGATGCGTATGCAGGCAATGTCACCAAAAGACCCAAACAGCTTTGTGATTGTATACAGAAAGTTTTCTTGAAGCAGGAGTGAAGAAAAAACGGATTGTTCACATGAAAGGACGTTCCAGGCAAGGAGCGTCTTGTTTAGAGGGATGTTTTCCAAAGATTCTTGGACAGGGTCCTTCCTTCTCACCTTGGTCCCATCTTCATTGAGTTCCAGCAACTTCGAGAATTGCAGAGCATAAAGGGTCACTCGCCAGTTCCGAGTTAAACATTTCATCTAGTTATTTTTTTAAAAAAGAGAAACATCAGTAGTAAGATTACCTTGATAAAGATATGCAAGCTTTCTTGACAAGAGATAAAACATATTTTAAGTTCAGAACATACAGATAATATTCAGAAGTAGTTCAAACCTCCCTAATTCCCAAATTTTATTAAAATTATAATAGTAAAATCTAATTCAAACTTAGCAAAAAAAAAGTATGGAAATGAATAAAAAGTGTAAGAGAAAAGGGAAAAGAGGAAGAAAAAGAAAAGAACATTATAAAAAAGAGAAAACAAATAAAGAAGTGACCTCCAAAAGTAACCTTTTACATTTATCACAAATATAAAAAATTTAGAGACTCTTTCCTCTCTCTAAGACGGCAAACATATATTCATCCCATATACCATCTCTTATCTATAAACAAATCTATAAAACATGACCTTTTCAGTCCTGGTGTCAGAGAAAATTCACAAATGGTTAGAAGTAACAACACATCTCATTTAAGCCTTGATTAGATAAACCCAGGGCTTTTTTTTGTCATAGATCGCCCAGAACGGAGTTCCGGCACCTTTTTTGGATGGAACCTTGTAGGGTAGGCAAGGCGGGTTGTATGATGTATATGAGTTCTGGCACCTTTTTTTTTTTTTTTTTTTTACAAAAAAAGCACTGGATAAACCAGTTTAAAGGAATGGAATTAAAAAATAGTAGTCACAATATCAATAATGTCAGTAATAAGGTCTGCTTCTATGGATAGACCATTCAAAAGTTGTTATTGCGACCAGATATGGAAGGGCATCAGATTGGGAAACCATGGTCTGAAAGCAAAGATGTTCAGATCCTTGGATCCAAGCACACGCCTAACATCTCTCTTTACAGTCAAGCATTAAAAAAAAAATACCCACCTTTTTGAAAGTTGTCAGAAGTTTAATGCTCACAAATCCCATCTTGTTCCTTTGTATATGCCTCAGGAGGAATACATCTCTGGACAGGTTGTCATCTGAAAAGTAGAATTCCACTTGCGACACGATTCTTTTGGTAAGGAATGGATCTGGGATAGTGAAATCGTCGCTGTCAGAGGTGCTTGAGCTGAGGTCATTCAAGTTGTTCGGAGTCCTACTCAGGGATAAGGAAAAAGACCAAGACCATACAAAGAATTAAAGCCAGTGTCTTAAAAATACAGGAACTTAGAGCAAATGTGGATAGAATTGTATTGCATATCTGCTATTTGCTCCTGTTGTACAGTATTGTAAGTTAACACATGAGAGCATGCTATAATTTGATCTGACTGGCTTTGGTGTTGTATGAATGCAGTGATTGTGGCTTGCAAGCTTAGCAGACTGTGTTCTTCCTCTGAATCTGGTACAGAAATGGGGCAGTTTTTGAAAGACCATTAAAAGAATGTAATATTCTATTGGTTGACAATATATGGCATTGACCACACAATATTTGCAAACTAGGGCTAGAATCAGTTTAAAGGACTGAGGAAGGGGTACAATCTTATGCCATCTGCAGACACTAAATTCCTCATGCACGCACATAAACCTGAATACTTAGACATTCCAGCAAATGTAAATGCTCTATTTCTTATGGGGAAAAAAATCATTTTATTCAGCTTTTACATTGCCATCTCATCTAGCTGACTCTGGGAGGTTTAAAACAATGCCTCCTGAAAGGCCATTGCACTTTAAGATGATATTCTTAATTCATCTTCATCTAATATCATTCAAGATGATATTCTTAAAGTGATATTTAAGATGAATTATGTCTGCAGCATTTTCTCTGCAATGGAATTCAACTATTTATGATTTATATTATTAAGCAAATTTATACAGGCACTAATTACACAGAAGTGACTCAGATTGATGTAATAAGCAAATAAAACTACAGTGTAAAAACAATCTTTTTTTAAGGTTTTAAGTTTAAAGAACTCTGGCCAGGAGAACCTGGATTGCTGTGTTGTTGTCATGTTGAGGCTATATAACAAACTACTTAATTAAAACTTCTTCATTGATGGAATGAAGGCTATCCAGGATTAGTGATGGACATAATAGGACTGGGTCCAGATGTCATGCTAAATTATTATTTGTTTAGCAATGGTTAAACCATAATTGATTGTATTAACATAAGCCATAAATCATGATTTATAAACCACAATGAGTTTATAAACCATGATCTATGGCTTATGTTACACACAAACCTAGCCAAAATTCAAGAAAGCAGTGTATATCTGCTGACTACTGATTAGGAATTTTGGGATCTGTGCTCCCAAAACTTTTGAAGCCAGGGAAGGTTGACCCATAGATATAAGTGGAAAGTGTTTCTCACCTAGCCATTATTTCCTCTCGTTGCATAAAGGAGCTCCTTGCATTTTGAGAAAAGGAAGGGAGAGGATAATATCTGGGGTATTGGATTGGAAATGGAAAAAAATATTTCAGCTGGGAATCACCCCTGAAAGCCATTGTACGATAGACTGCTTCCTCCGTGAAGGTAACACAAGAGAAGCCCTGTAGAAAGACAGCATTTCTTTTATTACTATTTGTTGCAAACTGACCCAGTTCAAATAAAGCACATTATGGTTTGACATAATGAATGAATCCAGCCACAGACATCCAAGGAAGCTCAAAAGGAACTCCTATTAAAACATCCTCTTAAGAAGACTCAGAAGAAAACTACAAACAAACAAGCATCAACCAAAGTAACTTCTAATTAAGAAATTGTTGCAGCAAAATCCTAAATGTTTAGAAGTTGCATTTCTATTATTTTGCCCCCAGATACAGAGACAGATTATTAATTCAAGGTTCCCTTGCAGCTTCAGACTTCTACTTGTTTCCCCAATCTAGATTGGAGCAGAATCACAATTGGTCTTTTTTCATAATATTCCTCTGCCCTGCAGAGGGCAGGGGGAAAATATTTTATCATAGGAAAATTAGAAATAATGAACATCTTCTAATCTGTCAAGAAATACATTTTAGAAGATTATCTGAAATACACTTTCCAACTACCCACACCACCTGACTCACTGTTGTAGCTACAAAGGTTGTAACTATTCCACTAGTTCACCTGAATTTGAAAAATGCCCTTCAACTACTCACTCCAGATAGTGTTTGTTGTCCTTTTACAAAAGTCATCTTGGAAAAAACCCCGAAGACTAAGAAAATACTAACCTGTTGAAAGAGTTCTTAAGAGAAGTTTTCAGAAAGGGACCATCGCTGCTCCCGTTTAAATATTAAGGCAACCAGCCTACAGCTGAAGCCAATTTCCATCTTAAGGGTAAAGAGTTCCATCAAGGAATATAGAATGAGCGGCATCAACCAAACTAATAAACTGTAGTTGATTGAGGCTTAGTCACAGCAATTTTAAAAAAATATATCCTGAATTCACTAAACATTATACCAAAACACTGTGTCTAGTCTTGTTTTGGTTTACACGTCATGGATGTATTCAGTATGTTTCATGAACCTAGCCATAACTTTTGGGCTTCTTCAATATAGTACTAATCTTAATGTGTTCTGGGCATTCAACCAGTATTGTTTATTCAACAACCCTGATTAAGCATCCTGTTTAGGTTGATGGGAAAACACAATACCTTTAGAAACTGGATTAACCTTGTTTTTCTTTAAGCAGAGAATGGATTCCTAACTCTTTCTGCCCCAAGATACTTGATTAGACAAATTGATTTGTTGATTTAGCTTTGCTTGCAATTAGACAGCTATGTTGAAAGAGATCACACATTAAACTCTCTCCCATATATCCTTTTTTGTCTGTGAATAGGAGTTAGCATTAGGTGAAGCTACTAAGTTGACTGCAGTCAACATGTTGCAAACATAATAAATACATGCCAATTGCCAAGCACCCAAATTTTGAGCACATAAAATGGGAATGCTGCAGCAGGTTGTAAGTGTGAGGACTGGTCGTAAGTCACTTTTCTCAGGGCTGTTGTAACTTTGAATGGTTGTTAAATGAATGATTGTAGTTTGAAGACTACTTGTAAAGGCATTTCGGGAACACATGTGATGAACTCATTGAATCTAATGCATAACCCTACCCACACTATTGGCTCTGATCAAGGAGAGAAACTATGCCATCACAGTATTAGTCATGATCTCTGGTGTTCATACTTGTGGAACTTTTTTTTAATATATAAGGAATTAGTACAATTCTAAAAAGAGAGGAAAAACATTGAAAAGTGGGAGAATCAAAAGCATTCATTCTGTTCTTGCCTGATTGTAGCCCCCCCCCCACCCCTGAGGACTTAGGAAGTAATGTTTTTGCCATCACAGCCCTCCCCCTGCACACCCAGAAACCCTACATTGGGGCATATGAAACTGTGTTGTTTCTACAGGGGACTCCTGGGGGCTCAAAAAGAGTCAGGATGGCATTATTGCTTTAGTAAGTTGTGGTTCCTCTTTTTCTCCTCCTTAAATTTATCTTTTCAGCTATAATTGCCTTTGAGGTTCCTGTAGGAATTTGGGCTTTGGCAGATACAATTATAGCTTTTTTCGTACATTATTTAAATGCCAATGATTTTTTTTTTAGAGAACTCTAAAATTAAAAGAAAGAAAGAATTAAACAGCTACCATTTCAAAGGTTTTCATTAACTGTGACTCGCTGGAGTTATATGGGAGCTTATGTTACCATAGATACTGTTGCTGGAGTTATTGTGGTCTCAAACTTGGTCTGTGTTGTTGTCTCTTGCAAATGTGTGTGTGTGTCAGTGTGTGTGTGTTTGTGCACCCACAAAAAGATACAGTCTTCCTTCTGTCAGCTCCATCTGTTGATTCTGAAATGCTGTTCTTTCATTAAGGATGCAAGATTAAAAAATAACCCAGGTGCAAAACTGAACCCACTCCTCTCACCCCACCCCCCTCCCAAACAAGAAAAAAAGCCCCAGAATAATTATTATAAGGACAGGCATAAGCTGATGTTTTTGTTTTTGCTGGACATACTGAATATTTTACGGGGGTGGGTAGGAGATGAATGTATCTGAATTTGCATATTTTTTTCTCATTTATTTTGAAACATTTATATTCCACCTCTCCAAATTGCCTTTTATACTGCGCAGCATGGAAGCTGCACTCCAAGCTGAACCCCCATTTGGCCAAATAAGGTGCCTGGAACTTACATCAATTGTGACTAAGTTAACTCCCACTGATTTCAGTGGTTGGGTTCTCACTCAGTGCTAACCTAGACTATGGTTTGTTTTATGTTTTGCTAAACCATAGTAGTCTGATTCATACATTACTTCACTGTGTCTGGATTCAGACAAGTTGCTAAGCTCAAACTGAACCACATTAAGACAATGTTTTAACTTGACCAATGGGTTTTCTATAAGAATAATTAACTATGAAAGAAACACCACTGACTTCATGAGAAGATTATATTTAAATTTGAAACAAAAGAGAGCTAAATTGGGCTGATGAAAATGAAATGCAAATTCAGATTCACAAATTTGGAGTATGAATTACCACCTGTTTTTTTTACAACTTTTACAAAATCTGTACTAAATTTTAGTATAACTAGCAAAGTAGGTTTGTGCCCTGATTTAGCCATGGCAATTCTCATAGGAAAACAGAATATCCTAGATCTACTAGAAATGTAATGAATGTAATATGTAAATTTAATAATGCCAACTAAGCTGGTATTCTCAAAATATGATAGAATGCAACCCCAATCATACTTAATCAATTGGTTTTATTTTTCCCGCATTCAGTTGTGCCCAATCTTCAAATATTGCCTGAACACATCCTGCAGTTTTCTTGGCAAAGTTTTATGAGAAGTAGTTGGTCATTGCTTCTACCTAGGGTTGGGAGAAAGTGACTGACCCTAGGTCATCCCATGGCTTTATGCCTAAGGTGGCACTAGAATTCACAGTCTCCCAGTTTCTAACCTGATGCCTTAACCATCATTTCAAACTGGTTCTCAAACAATGCTTAGAAACTGCCAGACTGGTGGGAGAATAAGTGATAAAGGTAGTAAATGAGTCCACTGAGTAAATAAAAGGTACATGCTGAGTTTTTGTGATTTTTTTTTGACTTTCTGCAGTATACTCCTGTAGCATTGGGACTTCTACTTTGCCTAGTATTGTTACCAGAAATATAACTTCTGTTCCCAAGAAGAATAGAAAGGAAATAGCCAGCAAAATAAATAACATTGCAAATTACATAGGCTGCTGGAAGCCAGACTCTTGTTGTCTTCTATACTTTTATGGAATGAAGTCCTGTAGAGGCTTGATGGCACTTAGGCTACAAGCTTAGGCTATTTGGGCGGCAAAATAGCACCTGTCCACTACATGATGGTAGAGATGTAACTGTGGGCTTCTTTGTGCCCATAAATTAGATGCCAGGTTAAAATGTAATTGGCTGCTTTGTACTTCATTGTGTTGTCCAAATGCATCTTAAGATTTATATCCTGCTATTTTCTTCTTTAGACAGCCTGGGAGGTAGCAAATTCAACAATATGTGCTGACAATAAGATCAGGACCAGTGAGGAAGAACAGGATGGTACAATACTGGTACAAACTCAGAGTCACTTGAAAGTGAGATGGGCAGCATACACATTTAATAAATAATGTGTATTTTTGTTCCAGGACATGTCCTGGAACAAAAGCAAACAATTAGGTAAAAGATGAGTAAAAGCCCAGGTAGGTCACTGGATGCAAGGTCCTTGCCCTGCATCCAAGCCACAAATGACACACTTTATATCCTTCCAAGTCTTTCAGATGGTTTTTCCTTCTTCAGTCATGGTTGTGGAGCAGCAATCCTTAAAGGCCCAGCCCAGCATTTTGATACTTTTCCTTTATCTTGTCTGCTAAATAATTTATTTATATTTATCTCTATATTTTATAACTTGTCTTTTGGCCCATAGGACAGAAGTTGGGAAAGAGGAAGTCATTCTGAGAGTCCTTTTCAAGGGGGCAGAATCTCTCCCTCCAAATTGCCTAATTGAAATTTCTGCTCCCAGGCTCAAAATCTGGGATTGCTGCCTGAGGCCATGGTCTCTATGGCCTAATACTTTGCATTATAAAAATTAAGTGGTCTCCAGCTGTTTCCTGATATGGGCAAATCAGACTATATGAATTACTGTGTGAGACCCTTGAGCTAACTAACAAAAGAGAAGCCTGCTTGTCATAGATTCTTATAGTTCTTCTGAGTTATCTTTCAGCTACTACAAGCCACTAATCAAAAGACAGATAGCGCTGCTTTCCTATCTGTAAATCCATTGTTTAAGACAGCTCAGCCCTCAAAAAATCTTGAGGAGCATCAGGGCTTCATTAGTAGTACTCCTGCAGATAGATGCTAGCAGCAGGGGTGGGGCACCCTGGGCCTGCAAAAACTACCTAATGAGCCAACCTAAGACATGCAGTTGACATTGCTTAGGTTTTAAAAAGTTGAGTTTCTAAGCAATTTTGGGGGGGGGGAGGGGAATACCAGATGAAATATCAGCCAAGTACTTGGCAAATGCCTGCAAGATGTTTCTTCAATCCAAGAGAATGGGGAGAAAGAATAAGCTAAAATCTTCAGAAATCGGTCTTATTTAACCATTGGCCAACTAGTATGGGGAATAGGGTTGCCAGGTCTGCTTCCAAAAAATAGCGGACAAGCGGGGGGGGGGGGGTTAAGTAGTAAAAAAAGTTAAAAAAAATTTACAATTAAATTATATATTTTCTTACAAACATTTTAACACGTATTAAAATAATCACTTCAAAACTTTACTTAAAATTCAAAACATCAAATATATTATAATAATATGTAAAATATTAAATTACATTTTACTTTGCTGTCGTGTGTATTTTTTATTTGACTGCGCAGCTTTGATCAATTCTTTGTGTTTAAGGAATAATTCTTTAATTTCAGTACAACGGTTACGTTCGTCAGTCCACAAATTTCCCATGACGCTGAAAATTTGTTCAACATTTGCATTTGATACCGGAATTGATGCACAATACTGGAACAGTTTCAGTAAACTCGGAGCTGGCTCTTTCTTGAAAAAGTACGTCCACTTTTCAAAGGATGAATCGCCCTGCAGATGAACATAAACTTCTTCTAAGGCAGAAATTTCATCAAAGAGAGTGTTGGGTGGAAGTTCTTCCCGCCATGGTGATAATAACCAGATGTTCGTCATTTCTTCTAAAGTTGGAGGATTATTGCGATCAATTAGATTGAAACAACTTAGCGTCTCATATACTGAATCGGTGAAATTATACCACTTTTCTAGGTATGCAATGGCTCTTTGATACACATTGATGCTTCTTTCTTGAACTTTTGAACGGCATTCTCAGGCAAATGTTTTTTACGTAAGGCAAATAAAATTTTCATTCCAAAAAACTGCTCATCGTATTTTTTTTTGCAAAGAATCACACAGCTTACACATGATAATGTGAAGATCACATGCAAGAATTTTCTTTCTTTCTTGCATTATTGACATGAAGAAGTGCGTGAAATATAAATACAATTCTGAAATTGTTGGTTCATCGTCCTTTGCGAGTTCATTTTCCTGATCCAAAATAAGGTTCCAGATAACCTTATGGCACTCATCAGATCCAAGAGAAATAAAATACGATTTTAGAGGTATCCAGTTTAAAATAAGTCTTTTGACCGCTTTAAACAAACTTAACCAACGTGTTGGAACATGGCGCAAAACTTCATGGAATTCTGACTCGCAAAACTCAAAAAATGATTTCAATTCTTCTCGTTTCTTCGCAGAATTTGAAAATTCGGCAAAAACCTTCAGCACTACATATTCAATATCAAAAGATAACTGCTTTAATGCATTTTTTGCGCTGTTGTGTAAAATGTGATTATTGCAATGAGCAGCTACAATATTGTCATTTTCCAGCAATAATTTTTGGTAAACAGATTTGTTCACTCCATAATTGACCAATGCATTATCTGCTGAGTAAGCTGAAACATTATTTATTTCCAATTCGTTATCACTAAGAACTCGACACAGCTGATTTTTTATTTTATCTTCGAAAGAATCCTCATAAAAGTCTAAAATTTTCACACACAGTACTTCTTCACAAGTAAAATATTGTGCAACAACGGGATACATTTTGTGATTTCCCTTGTTTGATGTGTCAGTGGAGAGAGAAAATGGAATTCCAGTTTTAAAATCATTGAGAACCAACTCAATAGAAAAAGGATACAAAACCTCATTGACAATAGCTGATGATTTGGGTCTTCCACGAGACATCTTTTTTACAATTTCTGAATCATCAAAAATTTGCTTCATTAACTTAATACTGCAATCTTGAGCCAGGAAAGAAATATGGTGTTTGATCCCATGGTAAGTTTCAGCCATTTCAGCTACAGTCACTTTCTCACTGAAAGAGGAGTCTTTAACAATGAAAAACGAATTGATTCGCTTGTTGCTGGAAGCTATTTTC
>NW_015386388.1:454844-483088 GCF_001527695.2 Protobothrops mucrosquamatus | reverse complement strand
ACTCTCGCGCTCTACATATTGAGGCTAGTACTCATTGAACCTCAAATGATGATACGTTACTGAGTGTTCCAAAACATACCTATCCAACTAAGAAAAAAGTATAATATAAAAATAATAGGTAAATGCGAGTTAAGAAAAATAGTATGTAAATAATTTTATATACTTTTATTAAATGTCTTGTGAAACAATTGAGTATGATAATTTTTTCAGAGAATCGAGTTCAATGGATATTTGATCTTTGTCTCATTCTAACTTATGAAAAAAAAGACAAAACGCGATTCTCCTATCCTTATTCTCTTAGACTGTACAGCTTTAGATTACGTACTATTTCATCATAAAGCTTTTGAATAAAAAAAATGTCCACTATTTTGTGAAAAAAAATAGTGAATATAATGTGAAAAAAGCAGACTGTCCGCTGAAATAGTGGACACCTGGCAACTCTAATGGGGAATGATGGAAGCTGTAATCCAACATACTTGGATGGTATCAGATAATGGAATGCTGCACTATAGTCTTTCCCCCTTCATTGTCTTGGTCTACAACTTTTTTATTATAGGATAAAATCTGTTGGTTCTTTAATAAACTTCATTTGAGGATTGCCCAAGATCCTGTAATATAACAGGATTCTAGGCATCTGGAGGACTGCAGGTTGGAAAACAATAATGACTTAATAAAAGAGCATCTGAGGATGGTAGCAGAGATCTGGGAAAGGAGTTGGAGGAATGGTATTGATGGAAACTTGTATTTCTGGCCACAGAAGAAAAACTACATAGCCCAGGAATGGAATACATGGGGGGAAAGGAATAGAAATGCCGAGTAATCTGGAGATTTGAGAATCCATATTCCATGTTGTGTTGAGATAATAAGTCTAATGATTCTTCCCATACATAGGATCACTGATTATTTTACACTGGAACATATTTTATTCATGCAAAGCCTTCCTTGGTAGTTGATAAAACAACTGTAGTCAGATCATTCATTCAAGGATGGCTTAAGGCAGGGGTGTCAAACTCAATTTCATTGAGGGCCGCATCAGCATTGTGGTTGCCCTTGGGGGGGCTGGGGGGGTGTGGCCACGGTGGGTGAGGCCTACTGGGTGGGCGTGGATGGAGTGGATGTGGCCTACTGGGTGGGCGTGGCCAGCTCTATATCGTTCATGTCAAGGGGGCCTGTGGGGGCAAGGAGTGGGACAGATTTGAGGATCTCTGGTAGAAGGGGGTAGGACCAAGGCAACTGCCAAGGCATGGTCCACTGGAGAAGCCTCACTGTTCCTCTCAGGCCATGCGGGGGGGCTGGATGGTGGTGCAGGCTGCCCGGAGCCCTGGGCAGCAGAGGTCAAATGCCCAGCCTGGCCCTCGAGCACCCATGGTACCAAGCCAAGCCCCACTTCCCCAAGGGGGCACCCAGCTGCACTTACCTCCTCCTCAAGGCTGCTGCTGCTGTGCTTGCTCTCCTTAGCCAGGTTGCTCATGATGGGTACGAGGGCAAAGTCAGAGGGAGGCCCACTCCCTCTCCATGGGAGGAGACCCAGCTTTGTATCCAAAGCTTCCTTAGCAATAGGATGGGAGACCCTCAGGATAGGCCAGGAGGAGGGGGCAAGGGGATAGTGAAAGGGCAGCGGGACAGGACTAAGGCAGGACTTCCCTCAGACCCTCCCTCTTCTTCTTTCCTTCTTTCCTTCCTTCCTAAGTACAGAGTGGTGGGAAAATATTTTAGATGAGGGAGGGAGACAAACAGGCAAGAAACGCAGCTGGGGAGGTGTCACCCTTCGTGAGGAATGAAGAAATGCACCATCGCCTGGAAGTGGCCAGCACACAGTCCTCACCTACTTCACATATCTGGCTTAGTGGGATCCGAGGAAGGGAATGCCATGAATCAACGTTACCTGCGCAATGCCACCCAGTCCCCAGCCTGCCCAGTCTCAGTAGGCAGTGGGGCGCTCTCCTCACAGCGCCAAGAGGCTAAGCCGGGTGGCGCAAATCCAAAAACAAGCACAAAGCTGCCCAGCCCCCAGCCTGCTTGGTTTCGGCAGGCAGCAGGGAACTCTCCTCACAGCGCCGAGAGGTTGAGCACAGTGGTGCAAAGCTCACCAGCTTTGCACCTTGCTGCCTGCTGAAAATGGACAGGCTGGGGCGAGGAAGCATTGCACTTTTCATCAGATTCGCACCACCCGGATGCTTGCCGAAACTGCACAGGCTGGAGGCTGGGTGGCATCGCACTTCTTTTTGGATTCACACTGCCTGGCTCAGCCTCTCGGCACTGTGAGGAGAGCGCCCCACTGCCTGCCGAAACACCCCTCCTCCGGAGCCCATCAAGCCAGATATGTGAAGTAAGCAAGGGCCATTTGCTGGCCACTTCCAGGCGATGGTGCATTTCTTCATTCCTTATAAAGGGTGAAACCTCCCAGCATGCACCCAGGGGAGGGGCCGACACGGCAGGGGCTGGTTCCTCACTGTTTCCAGACAACCTTGTGGAGCTAAGACTGAATGCGTTTCAGCATAGATGGCCACCACAAAATTGTACATTGGCTCCCGGCTGGCCTGGGCCAGGGCCAAGGCAGAGGGGACCGTTCCTGTTCTATCCCAGCCTATTGCCATCCTTGTTAGAGGCACAAGGACCAAACCCCTGCTGATACAATAGGCTGGAGACTTTAAAACAAAACAAAATCCCTTTTATTTGGGTGACAAACCTGTCAATAAGTCCAAAACACAAACAGCAAAACTCTAGTTCCAAAGGAAGGAAATAGTCCACAGGAACACGTTGCAAACAAGACGAACAGACCAAGATTCCAAGAAGCACTTTGCAAACAGTTGCCTTCAGCAACCAGCACCGCCCACACCTCCCCTTTTTATACAGCAGTCCCAGGGCATTGCCTCTCATTGCCTTCTCCTTTTACTTTGGAGTTGTTGCATTGATTGCTATTGTTTTTCTCATGCTAATTGACGACGTCTGCGAGCATCAATTAGCAAGTCCAGGTGTGAGCCTTCCGAATCTGACTCATGCTCCTCACACAGCTGAGCTTCATCAGAAACACGACTTGATGGGCCAGGCTCTTCGTCAAGCCGTGAGTCCTGTAATTCATCAGAGCCTGCCTCTGACCCTGACGGCCCCTCAAAGGCCTCCTCCACCTCCTCCTCAGATTCCTCAGACTCAGCTGTTGGGAACACAGGCTGGCACGGAATCACAACAGTTCCCTCACTGTTTCCAGAATGGTTTCGTGGGCCACATGAAACCACTTCATGAGTCGCATCCGGCCCCCGGGCCTTGTGTTTGACATGTCTGGCTTAAAGTATCCTTATAAGGTAGAGCAGACCAAGAATCAGATACTACATAGGCTTAAAACTATTCTATTAGTATTAGAATGGCTGTAGTAAATATAATCTTGCAAGTATGAATGTGCTTTCCCCTTTTTATATTAAAAAATGGGAGTGGAGTTGTTTATATAAAACTCTTTATATGGGCTTAAGCCCCATTTATCTCTTTCCTGCTTTAGTACAGATCTTTCCTCTCTTCTGCAACATTATCCTATATACCCTCTATATATATCCACTCTGATTTAGGGGACAATCTTAAGTTGTTGGGCTTATGATACCTCCCTGTTACAGAATTGAATTGAACCCAACCATAGGTTATAAAATTGTAAAGAAAGCACTATAGCTTTCAACTATGATTTTCCAAGACCTCTTCAATAATAATGGATACGTAAATTGGTCCCCAAAAAGGAAAGCCTTCCCCGAGTCTTGTCTCGGGCCGCCAAACCAACCACGTGTCTGCCTGGGCCGGGCGGCAGTCCCGGCTGGGGCGGAGGTGGCATCGCTCCCTGGGCTGTCCCTGGGCCGCCGAGCCGGCTATGCACCTCCCCAGGCCGGGCCGGGCAGCACTCCCGGCTGGGGCGGCGGCAGGAGGGCATTGCTTCCTGGGCTGTCCCTGGGCAGCTGAGCCGGCCACGCATCTCCGTGGGCCGGGCTGAGCAGCAGCCCTGGCTGGGGCCACAGCGGCAGCGACGGGGGCATTGCTTCCTGGGCTGTCCCCGGGCAGCCGATGGCCACGCGTCTCCGCGGGCCGGGCTGGGCAGCAGTCCCCGGGCCGCCGAACCAACCACATGTCTGCCTGGGCCGGGCGGCAGTTCTGGCTGGGGCGGCGGCGGCATCGCTCCCTGGGCTGTCCCTCGGCCGCCGAGCCGGCTACGCATCTCCCCAGGCCGAGTTGGGTGGCAGGGGGGCATCGCTTCCTGCACCGTCCCCGGACCGCTCCCCGGGCAGCCGACCTGGCTATATGTCTCCCCGTGTCGGGCCGGGCGGCAGCAGGGAGCCATCGCTTCCTGGGCTGTCCCCAGGCCGTTCCCTAGGCAGCCAAGCTCGCCACGCATCTCCCCGTGCCGATCCGTGGTGTCCCGGGCACCTTTCAGTGCCTTCTACTGCCTCCTACCTCCCTCCCCTCCCTGCCCCTTCGGTGCCGTCTGCCTTTCGTTCTCTCTCTCTTGCTCTCTCCTCATCTGGAGAGGGGGGGCAGAGGAAAGAGAGAGAGAGGGTGACTTGTTTGGGCGAAGAACCAGTGGGGGCAAGGCAGGTAAGTCAAAAGACACGGAACTTTTGTGCTAGCATCTCCCGAACCCTTGTTATCCCTGCCACAAACTCGGCTCATCCACCCTCACTCTCTCCTCTTCTCTCTCTATGGATGAGGCTGCTCACTTCAAATGGTTGGCTACCAAGGCCCGAGAGCCAGGCAGGCGGACAAGTCTCAACCACAGCATTTTGTTGCTGCTGTTGTTTTGCGTGCGCGTGCGGCGCTGGCTAAAAACAGAGCAAAGCAAGCTCCCCGGGCAGCTTGGTTGGAAGTCCCTGCAGCTTGGAAGCCAGGATCTTCCCCCTCTCAGTCCCAAATCCCAAGCAGGATTCACCACATTGGGATTGGAAGTGAGCTGCGAGGAGATGGTCTGTCTCTCTTCCTCCCCTCCTCCCTTCCACGCCAGCTACTGAGGCTCCCTGCTGGGCGCAGTTGGCCTGAAGCGGAGGAGGATGAGAGGCCTTTCAAAGCATGACATTGCAATGGATGGGACAGCTGTAGCTCTCCAGATATTGCTAACATACAGTGTTTGCCATCCCTGCAGCAGAATCGATGAGAGGTGCTGGCATTTCTCTTTGTCAGAATGTGGTGAATCCACATTTCCCATCTCTAAGGGAGGAAGTTAAACGATTTGATAGGTGAACTGGTTCTGTTAGTAAACGGGGGGGGGGGGTGAAGAGAAAAAGAGAGGGAGAGAGAGAGGAAAGAAAGAGAGAAAGAGGAAAGAGAAAGAGAGAGAGGAAAAAGAAAGAGAGGAAAGAAAAAGAAAGAGAGGAAAGAAAGAAAGAGAAAAGAAAGGGAGAGGAAAGAGGGAGAGGGGGAGGGGGAGAGAGAAAGAGAAAGAGAGAAAAGAAAGGAAAGGAAAGAGAAAGAGGAAAGAGGAAAGAGAGGAAAGAAAGAGAGAAAGAGGGAGAAAGAGAAAAGAGAAAGGGAGATGAAAGAAAGGGGGAGAGGGGGAGAGAGGAAAGGAAGAGAAAGAAGGAGAAAGAGGAAAGAAAGGGAGGAAAGAAAGAGAGAAAGAGGGAGAAAAAGAAAAGAAAAAGGGAGAGGAAAGAAAAGGAAAGAAAAAGGAAAGAAAGAGGGAGAAAGAAAAGAGAAAGGGAAATGAAAGAAAGGGAGGGAGAGGGGGAGAGAGGAAAGAAAGAGAAAGAAGGAGAAAGAGAGGAAAGAAAGGGAGAAAGAGGAAAGAGGAAAGAGAGGAAAGAAAGGGAGAAAGAGGAAAGAAAGAGGAAAGAGAAAGAGGAAAGAAAGAGAGAAAGAGGGAGAAAGAGAAAAGAGAAAGGGAGAGAAAGGGAGAGGGGGAGAGAGAAGAAAGGAAAGGAAAGAAAAAGGAAAGAAAGAGAGAAAGAGGGAGAAAGAGAGAAAAGAGAAAGGGAGATGAAAGGGAGGGAGAGGGGGAGAGAGGAAAGAAAGAGAAAGAAGGAGAAAGGAAAGAAAAGGAGAAAGAGAGGAAAGAAAGAGGAAAGAGAAAGAGGAAAGAGAGAGGAAAGAGAGAAAGAGGGAGAAAGAGAAAAGAGAAAGGGAGAGGAAAGGGAGAGGGGGAGAGAGAGGAAAGGAAAGGAAAGAAAAAGGAAGGAAAGAAAGAAAGAGGGAGAAAGAGAGAAAAGAGAAAGGGAGATGAAAGGGAGGGAGAGGGGGAGAGAGGAAAGAAAGAGAAAGAAGGAGGAAGAGGAAAGAAAGGGAGAAAGAGAGGAAAGAAAGAGGAAAGAGAAAAAGGAAAGAAAGAGAGAAAGAGGGAGAAAGAGAAAAGAAAGGGAGAGGAAAAAGAAAGGGAGAGGGGGAGAGAGAGGAAAGGAAAGGAAAGAAAAAGGAAAGAAAGAGAAAGAGGGAGAAAGAGAAAAGAGAAAAGGAGATGAAAGAAAGGGAGGAAGAGGGGGAGAGAGGAAAGAAAGAGGAAAGGAAAGAAAAAGGAAAGAAGAAAGAAAGAGAAAGAGGGAGAAAGAGAGAGGAAAGAAAGAAAAGGCGAAAGAGAGGAAAGAAAGGAAAGGAAAGAAAGAAAGGGAGAAAGGAAAGGGAGAGGGAGAGGAAAGGGGTAGAGAGTAAAGAGAAAGAGGAAAGAGGGAGAAAGAGAGGAAAGAGAAAGGGAGAAGAAAGAGAGGAAAGAGAAAGGGAGGGAGAGGAAAGAGGGAGAGGAAAGAAAGGGAGAGGGAAGGGAGAGGAAGAGAGGGGGAAGCGCAAGTGCCTCCCCCCCCCTCTCTCTCTCTCACACACACACACGTACACACACACACACACACTGAATGGGGGAAGAAGATTAGCAGACCAAGGGCAGAAAGAGGGAGATGGAGGGACACACACACACACACACACACACACAGAGAGAGAGAGAGAGAGAGAGAGACCCTTTTGACATCTAAAATGAAGATAACACTGCAAATATCCTTTTATATATATATATATATATAATAAAGGTAAAAAAGGATATATGCAGTGTTATCTTCATTTTAGATATCCAAAGGGTTTTGCGGCTCCCTGTGTTTTGTTTTCGTTGGGAAATGGGTCCAGGTGGCTCTTTGAGTATTTTGGGTTGCCTACCCCTGCTTTAGGCATTTGCAGCCAAATTGGAGCTGTCCAGGTGCTGAAAAGAGAGCGTTTCATTTTCAACAGAAACGCACGCTGAGTGGGTGGGTAAATGGATGTGCTTCTCCATCCCACCTTGGACTTTTCTAATTACAGTTTGAGGAAAGGGTAGTCGAAATGTAGGCTACCCCTTCAGGCTGGAGTCTGCATTTTAGCCAACTCCCAGCTGCTTTGGCATTTTTGCAAAACAAAAGGTTTAATTAACAACCATCCACGCGTTTTCTCACATTGCTGGCTAAGCTTCAGTTTTAATGGCCTTTTCATATTCATCCAAATTCTTTACATGATTTGTTTATCAACTGGTTGCCTGTGGGCCAAACCCAGCCTACTAATGTTCACTGTTTGATCATTAGCAATACATCTCTATTGAGACCAAAAGCAGATATCTGAATCACAACCAGCTTCCACACAGCATGTTATTTCTTGAAAACCTGGGATAGTAAAAAGCAGGCCTTGAGCAATTTGAGGTAGTAATCCAGCCAATGTAGCAGAGTGAGCTCCAAATCTCTTAGAAATGCAGCACTTTGCCAATTTTTTACACCAAAGACAGATAAACTTTCTACACATGCAGCCCATGCATTCTTTGTTAAGGATTCATGAAAATCAGTTGGTGCATTATACCATTGAAAGTGTACCCAAATGACCTCTCAAGAAGTATCTATCATCTCCAACATCATCTGTCTGAAAGGCTAAACAAAATTACTTCAGGGCGCAGATAATTTTAAACAATTACTACCTAACTTCAGTGAATACCTTTCTTTGAACTGGAATTTGTAACTGAAACTACTGTATTGTAAAAGCTTCTCAATATGAAATATACACATAGTATTATTTTAATGGCCAACAATGCATAAAGTGAATGAAAAAAAATTGCTATTCAATGCAAAAATAGTACAGGAATCACAATAGGTTCAGATATTTAAAGTTCTTACATTGATCTCTGGAAAGCAAGAAAAAAGTTTCAGAATCTAGTTTTCATTCTGGGCTATTTGTACACCAATTTTTGACTTTTTAGAAAAGCCAAAGTCTTCCATCCATTTCTGTACTCTAAACTCACATTTATACTGAATTTTGCTTTTTGTATATGCCATCACCTCAGTGTTGACTCTTTGTGACCATACAGATACATTTTCTGATCTGTAACTAATCTGTTACCTGTCACCACTGTAATTGAGTCCATCCATCCCATTACTGGTTGTTCTCTTCTTCTTTCCTTCTATCCTTCCCAGCATTATAGGCTTCTCCATGGAGCTGAGATTTCACATCATGTGTTTAAAATATGATAATTTGGGCCTAATCATTTGTGTCTCAAATAAAAACTCTGAACTGAACTTTTTTAGTGATATATTTATTTGTTTTGGGGGGGTGTTGGAGGGCTACTTATGATATTCTCAGGAGTTTTATCTCTCACCAAAATTCAAGTGTCAATACTCTTTCTATTGTACTTTCAAAATCCAACTGCTATTTGTATTGAACATCATGGGGAAAATATTGTGTGCATAGTTCTATCTGTGCAAGCATAGACACATGACATCTGAATATTTTTCAGAGGCTTTTATTACTACCCTACCCAGTGCTAGCTTGCAGAATATTTCTTGATTGCTTGTTCCTTTACTGCTGTTAGTGATAGATCCAAAAGACAGCAGTTTTCCAGTATTTCAATATCTTATGTCAATATCTTATATTCTTTTTTAGTTGCTTAAAGAAGAGTTTTGCAAGATTCTGAAACACGAAAACCCAAATGACAACATTTGCATTAATTTGGGAAGAGGTACATTATGCAAAAACCTAGCTCTCTGGAGAAACTCTAATGCTGGGAAATGTAGAAGATGATGAGCAACATAGATGGATTCACTTACAATGGCAAGTAAGAAAGACCAAGTTAGGGTCAGATTGTCATAGAGAAATTTTCAATAACAATTAATAACAACTGGATGGTGCATAATCAATCAATCAATCAATCAATCAATTTCAGTAGCTTTTCATCATGTGAACTGAATGAATAGAATAGAATAGAATAGAATAGAAGCTGGAAGGGACCTTAGAGGTCTTCTAGTCCAGCCCCTTACTCAAGCAGGAGAACCTATACCATCTCAGACAAGTGACTGTCTAACTTCCAGTTGAGCAGACTTGTGTAAACAATGGATACACTTTGATTTTAGGAAAATTTAATTATTGGGAAGTTTTATTCCCCGTTTTAAATATTTTCCTCATGATCTGATTGACACATTATAGAAAGAAGCTGTTTGAAGCATATCCTTTAATTTTCATTGTTTCCTGAACTAAACGTTTGATGTTGTAGCACTGAGGAAGTATAAATGGTGTATTTTCATATTAAACAAGGTTTTATGTTACTTTGGTCTTTTTGCTAGCGTTTTTCTGCCCTCTGCTGGATCATTTAGTAATATCAACAAAATAAAATATTCTTAACTATCTGTCAAATTCATAGAAGGCTTATAAATAATTTTCATGACTAATGCTCAGACAGAATCTCCATATATAGAGACAGTTGGTCTCTTGGGAATTAAAGGATTGGGATTCCAACCATTTCCATGATGGACTTTTCAGTAGAGACATCCATTTGACTACAAAAATCAGCAGACAATTGGACCCCAAAAACCCTCTTTTCTTGGCCCAACAAAGCAATTTTAGTATTATTATCCATTTGAAATAGTAGGAAAAGCATGTTGTGCATCAAAGCCCCCCTGAAGCCATCTTCCTATAACATCTGGCATTTCAAGATCACAGTTTTAGATTTTTGGGGACCCAGAATGCACATTATTTTTATTGACAGCACATCTGTCTTCCAATTATTGCTTTTCCCAGCAATGCACTTAAAATGAAGCCAGTTCCTATATATTGGCTGGTTTATTCAAATGTTTTGTTAAGAAAGGCAAAATTCTGAATACTACATTCTTTTCAGAATGAGAGAAGAAGTGTCTGTTTTCTTCCAATACTATATATAATTTTTTTCTCCTGTTGTGGAATATATTGAGAGCTTTTCCTGTTAGTCAGCTAAAATAGTTTCAGCTCCCCCATAACAACGATGCTAGTAAGGTATGGTATTGAGGTACAGTATTAGACAGAATCGCAGAAGAAAAAGATTTAGGTGAGCTCATAGCAGATGACTGTAAACTGAATAAACAATGGGGCTAGGCAGCTGTGAAGGCAAAAACAAAATTCTGGGGTACATCACTAGAGGGATTACCATCAGGAAAAAGGAGGTCCAATCTTGTTATACAGGGCTTTAGTCAAACTCTATTTGGAACACTGTCTAGTTCTAGAGACCTCACTTTTAAAAAAGATATTGATAAGATTGAGTCCAGAGATGGGCAACAATAATGGTGCAAGGTCTGAGGGTCATATCAGGAAATATTGGAGAAACTGAATATGTACAGCCTGGAGAACAGAAGGGAAAATGGGGTTGGTGGGGAGGGACATGATTGAAACTTTTAAATATATTAAGGATGTGAATAAGTTCTAGAAGGAAGTATTTTCAATATTAAGCAAAAATCAAAAACACAGGGACATAATCTTAAACTGATAGGAGGGAAATTCAAAAGTAATATTAGAAAGTATTACTTCACAGAATGAAGAGTGGAAACTTGGAAGCAACTTCCAGCGAGGTAGTGGACCAATCATCAGTAACTGAGTTCAAACATGCTTGGGATAATAAACACATGTCTAACATAAGACAAAAAATAAAAATAAATAAATAAAAATAATTAAAGATAATAAATAAATAAGAACTGAAGAAGCTACTTGGATGAGAAGCAAAATGTTTTCAAGGGAAAAAAACCCATGGAAGTCCAATTGCCTTTTGAAAAGCACCTTTGAAACAATAAATAAATTAAAAAGAAAACAAAATTTTCAAGGAATCAGTAGGTCTTTTTCTGTCATCAGTTTTCTATGTTTCTATTTATGCCATTCTAGAGATCAAATAGTGAAAATTAAAAGAAAATCTCCAGCAAACATTCTTATCAAATTTCTATTGAGATATGGGGAGCAGAATTTACATACAGTAGATGTAAATAAATAAATAAATAAATAAATAAATAAATAAATAAATAAATAAATGTAAATAAATAAATAAATAAATAGAGAGCAAACTTACATCTATCACCACTAGAGGGCAACCTTTGCTTATAAAATAAAACGGGATCTTTACAGTCTCTGGATATGTCAGAAGCTAGTAAGCTACTGAAAGAGGAAGCAAAATCAAACTTTGCTTGGTTATCGCGAAGTGAATCACTGCAGTTGTTAAGTTAGTAATATGGTTGTAAAGTGAATCTGGTTTCCCCATTGACTTTGCTTGTCAGAAGGTTGCAAAAGGTGATCATGTGACACTGAGACCCTGCAACCATCATATAAATGTTCCAGTTGCTAAGCCTCCAAATTTTGATCATGTGACCATGGGAATGCTGCAATGGTTGTTGTACGAAAAATGGTCATAAGTCATTTTGTTCAGTACCCATAGTGAACTTTGGTCACTAAATGAAAAATTGTTAAGTTGAGGACTACTCGTATATCTACCTACAGTATCCTATCAAACCCAGCAGAAAGGGTAGATTGGGCAAACTATCCATGAAGGAATGTTATTTGATGGGACCAAGGAGACCTTTTCTCCCACAGTGCTTGGAACATCGTAACTCCCAAGGTGAGATTGGCCTGGACCTTAGTAGGCTTCAAGAAGAGTCTTAAGACCTGACTTTGTCATCTGCCCTTTGGATCCAGGGAAGTTAGTGGAAAGTTTACTAAGTGGTCATACTTTTAAGAAAATGAATAGCACTCTCTCACTGATTAATGCTTTAATAGTTTTATTGTTTGTAATGATTTTTATAGTTATTCTTTGGTTGACTTTGCATTGTTTTCTAGATTCTTTACTTTGTACCCTGCCCAGAGTCACAGTAGCAAGATGAATAGTTATATCAATTTAATTAATAAATTTATTTCCCCATCTTTAGCAACTGTTTATTTATTTCTCTCATTTTAACCACTTATAATTTGCAATTATTCACTCTATTTCCCTACCAAACATAACTAGGTCTTCAATACATTAATATACAGACTCATATTCCTTAGGGAACTATACAATTTATCTAACATTTACTGCACATCATTTGAGTCCTATACCAACATGACACTATTTGCGTATAAAAGTATTTGCATATTTGTACCCCTGAAATGTATTACGCAGGGGGATATCACACATCCATGTTTTATTCCCTCCCCTCTCGTTTTATTCACTAAGTGTTCCACTCCAAACTGCCCTGTACTTCTGAAATGTTGCTAATATTTACCTCTTGTACCTTCCCAGAACAATTTTGCCAAATATCTTCCAAGCACTTTTAATAAATGAATCCCTCTTCATCTTGTTGTAGGGAAACAGAATCTTCCAATTGTTAGATATAGATGCACTCTTCAGAACACACAGTAAGCATGCTGTCCAGCCACTTCCATAAGCAAATCACCTCTTAGCATTTCTGCAGTTATATATACACAAGTAGCTTTATTATTTTTCAACATTCTCACAGCATTTATTTCATGTGGTTTCTTTTTCCCTTGGGCATTGTCATTTATAATTTTTGTTTCACTTTCACACATAGTATGAGTATCAACCCCATATAATTTCTAAAATACTCCCATTTTTCCTCATGTTGGTTTCCTCCACTTCATTTTTTTGTCACTTAACTGGAGACTCCTTGTTCAAACTATTTCTCACGTTTCTTAAAATTTCCATCCAACGCATCTTGCCTTTTCTTCCATCTTTTAATCTTAACCAGACCTTGCTCTTTGGCGTCATTCTTTGCAACTCTTCCATATACATAATTACTTTCTCTCATCCTTATTTGCAGCAAGATTTTTTTGTGCACATTTTCCTCATCTAGTCTTTCATTTCATCTTTCTTTTTATATTTCCTTCACTGCTTTTTTTCCACTTCTTTCCAGGTTCATTTCCCCCCAAAATCTTCTTTCAACTCCATCAAAGAAGTGTTTCTTCCTAGTTGCTCACGGTCCTTGTATTATTCTTTAATTCTCTACCTTTCATCATAAACCATCAAATCAATCATGGTTTTGAACTTGTAATTTCTTTTACTCTGCGTAACTAGACATTATTAAACTTAATATTTACCTAAAATGGTTATTTTTCTAAACAAGTGGTCATTAATCATCTTTATATCTCTGAAAAGCTCAAAATATAGTCCATTGTGGATGAAAAGATAAAAATGTGTACTGTATCAGAATGAATTTGTATTATCTTGGTTATTGAGTATATAAATGAAAAGTAGGATTTGCCAGATGCTGATATTGGTATGTTACGCTCCAGTGAACTGTGATAAATAAAAAAAAGATGAGACTTGGGAAATATTATAGAACATTATGAGTGAATGTTCTTGGGAAAAATTAAGTCTGTTAGATGGCATGAATGGATGGGTGGGAATGAGGGAGAAGACCACGAACTATAACCATGGTCCCCTGCATGTATTCTCAACTCTCCTTTACAAGATTAGGTCATCATCCTCCAGGTCCACTGAATAGACTCCATTCCAGTTTATCCTCTTGATTTCAAAGACATACAACTTACCTGTTTTTTTCTTTCCTTAGTTCCATTCATTAATTCATGCTCCTTAATCCATTTATTTTTTTTATATTCCAAGTAGCAATCTTCTATTTTGTCATCAAACAGATCCAAAGACAGTGATTTCTGCTTCCTTGGTGAAATGAAATATTCCCCTATAATTTGCACATCATTACAAACATTTTTAAAAAGGCAACTTGATATGAATTGGATTTCATTGACAATCAGGGATTATTTCCTCCCAGAAAGATCCATTAAATCAAAGTGTTGTTGGGTATGGAAGTTATTTATGTCTTCATTTAATTTTTAACCATATTTTTCATTTAGCAGCATACATAGTAGCATACATAGCACTTTCTTCTATTTTCCCCCACAACATCCCTGTAAAGTTAGTATACTGAGAATGTCTTGATATGGAATAAGTCTCTGTCAGCTCCAAGAAAGAAAGATAAATTGAGATCCTTCTAAGTAATTTTCTTATTGCTCCTCAATTATAGACAGAAATCTTGTCAAACTAAAACAGACTGCTTGCACTTTAAAATGTGTATTCTAGGAACTACTAGGGAAAGGACACATATATTATACCTGCCATTACTAAGGGCTTGGAAAGGCAGACTGAATGCTTCTAAAGAGACATTAATTTGAAAATTATAATTCAAGGGCTTCCCAATATCTAATATAATTTGTTCTCAGAGTATCCCTATGAGAATGCTTTACATTCTATCTTTTAAAAATGTATGGCATAGCATGACAATAAACTTAATTAACATCTAGCCATATTTCAATTAAATACCTCCTTTAAAGCAAAGCATGTGACTCCTTAAAGGAAAAAGGGAACTTTAATTTGGAGGAGTAGGTCAATACAGCAGAAGAAAAAAAAAAACCAAACAGAATGAAACTATAATTACTGTTGAATATTTTCCGTTATCTGCTTTAGAAGAATTTTTAATCTGCTTAAACTTACTGAAACATTATCTTTATCAGTAAAAATGAAGCAAGGATCAAATAAACTGTTATCAGGAACATAGCCAGATTGCAATTTGTACGTGATGCTTGGATGTCTATTTCAGCATATGGTTGTATTAATGAATTTGGGGATGTAGAAAAAGACAATTCAACTTTGATACTATACCTTAGTTGACCCAGCTTAGTTGGACAGCCAGGCACCATTTGCAAACAGAAAATTCATAACACAGGTTATATCAGCTGTAAGGATTTCTTGAAATCTTGGAGATTTACAGTACAGAACAGCACACATAATTTGTTATAATATGGAATAACATTTATGCTATTCATCTATTCACAATCAGCTTTTTCAAACAAAACAATAATACTGGTCCAGTTGGAACAAAGGACAATAGGTCTGAGATATCAAATGATAGGTTTATATGCATTTACCTGGAAGCTTTCAACTTAACTCTGTTCTTTAGGAGATCTGCACAAGATTTCAAATCTCCCCGCCCCCTCCCAAAATCCATTAAGGATTGTATACTTTAGACTCAAAAGTGGCTAAATTCATCTTGTTAGATCTCACTGTATAAATGTTTTTTTGGAACTGTGCAGCATAAAATTGCAGAAATAATAAATTTTCCATTCATGAAAAGTAGAAGAAACTGAATACACAAAAGCTAGGGGATTAAAAGATGAGACTGCTGTGACAAACACAATGGCTACACTGTGAACCAGTGATTCTACGTACAAATTTTTAAAAATACACATATAAATGCATTTTGTAAGGAAGTTTGTTATTCACCTGTATGGTAAGCAGCATGTCCCACACTTCTTTCCTAACACTAAAAGCAGGATTCTGCTACAGGGTGCATTAGCACATGTATCTGAATTATCATGGTCCCTAACACATCCATTATTTACTTTAAAGTGAGTTACTACACTGTAGTTCAGCTAGTTTACACAATGTTTACTCTAGATAAATGATAGATGCAGAATCTATAATTATCAAAAACCATCTCCATTGCACATGGACTAAAGTATTTCTATTTATTTTAATCAATCCTGGGAACAAGACAGTCTCCCTATGTCCCACACCTGCAATAAGTTAAGCCAATAAGTCCTTCAAGCCAGGTTGCTTCATTTTCACTAGTAATTACAGTGTTTGCAGACGTATACATCTTGATCTTGAGGAACTATGAAATCTATAGATCCAATAGTAATACTTTATTGGTCACTTTGTTGAGAGGTTTTATAACTTATACCAGGATTACTAAGAGAACTAAAGGAGACAGCTCCTGCCCTCATCAACTAAGCTTGAGAGTCACATGGGCAACATGCCCACTATATGACTGAAAAATTATGAGTGCTGTGTGGATAAGCATTCCTGCACACCAACGGGAGAATCTATATGAGCCACTCAACTTGAGCATCATATGAGTCACGTGGCAGCTGTAGCCAATCCAGGAGATTCACAGTTATGCTGGAAATCAGTGTAGAAAGGAACGCTTAACTCAGTCTGGTAGTGTGTTCTTCAGCCTTTCAAGTAAGATACTGCACTACGAGGAACATGATTATGCATGTCACAAGCATGCCTCCAATCATGAAGTACTTATCCTGGAAGGCACGTTTCTCAATGAGACGCATGACTGTATTAGATAAACCGAGCATGTTGGCAACATCCATTATTTTCTTGTGGGTGCCCTGAAAGTAACAGAAAAAAAAGTGACAATATTAGTTTAAAAAAAGTTGTCAGAGAGGGTCTTTTGACTTTCAAGGTACTCCTCTTCAGATATTTCCTACAGAGTCTTCAGTCTCTCCAGAAACAGGATGCATAGTTTACAATGGCATGTGAATCACTTTATTTTACATATCCATTTTTTCTCACCCACTCTCAATTTCCAACCAATCTTTTGCTCTTCAGAAATTGTAATTCTTATGCCTTCTATAAGTGTCTGCAGTCACCTAAAATTTTAAAAATAATTTGGAAGGAGGGAAGAGGAATAGTGGTAATTTCTATTTTTATTTAATATTTCCTTTCTGCTTTTAAAATTATCCCATATCACTTGGTCAATCCAATAGAAGAATATTTTAAAACGTATACAGTTGAAATGGCATTATCAGCTCTCTTGCAAATAAAATCAGGCCAAATGGTAATATACTTGTGGATCATGATTTACTCACCACAGAGGGGCTTACTTTGCTGGAAAACACAGGCTACCCTTGACTGTTCTACATAACTTCCCTATATACAGTTTGCAATCACAAGCTAAGAAACTATTTTTAATAATAGCTTTAGGCTCCATATTTTGTACATTTTCCCATGTAAGTCTGCCCAGCCATAAAGCAATATAGGTCGCCCTTGTTATTTGCAAGGGTTTTGTTCCAGGAAACTATAACAAAATAATAAATAATGTGACCTTGAAATGGAGTGGGTAGGTGAGCTCATCTGGAACTTATGGTCATTATCTCTCTCTCTCACAAGCACTTACTCTTTCTCCTACAGAGATTATCTCAGCAATGTATTTGTTCCTCAGTTCACCCACTTCAAAGGTGACTTCCTTGTGGCAGTTAGTCTTTTTATTCTTTGGACTAACTTATTTGGTGGTGATTAAAGAAGCTGTCCCATTAGAACCACATGACTCTCTTGGTGTCTGTCTTCCTTAGGGCTGTTTCACTATCTCATGTATCACTGGATTCCACTGCTGTCTACAGATTATTTGGGGCTTGCTCTGCTGGCAATATGATGCTTAATATCAGGATAATCCTCCCTCCTCTGCTCACAGCAGAGAAGCCTAGCATAAGCCACATCACACTGATACAATTTTCTCCATTGCCAATTAAGCAAATCACACCACATAAGTCCAGCAACCACAAGGAAGTCACATGAACTATTCAGCTAGACTGACCCAAATAGATCCACCACAATTACAGGAGAAGCAAATACATTATATGGACAACCTAACTCTTTATTATAAAAAAAAACTTTACATAGTCATAGAAGCCTAACCACAATTTTATGCATATGCAAGATAGCAAAAAATGGCCAGACCCACAGATATATAAATACCTTGGTACATACTGAGTATATCAAGCTCTGATCCTTAAGCTGAAAACATACCAAGATAATAAGACAGCAGCTAATAAGAACCACTTAACAGCAAGGAAGAATATGCTTGCAGCTATCAGAACAGTAGTAAAGCAACTGGAATGTGTAAAACTCACTGTCCCAGGTACAGAACATTCTGGAGAAGTCTAGAATGTTCCTGCCATCTTCCAGATCTTACAGATCTCACTATTCTGCTGATAGTTAGGCAGTCTATGTGGGCAAGAGGACAAATGGAACGTTGTAGACTTCTCCAGAATGGTATGCTATGCACATACCTAACTACAAAGCAGCACTGTGTAATTAAACAATGAACAAAAACTAGTATTTGAGTATTTTTACTATAAAATTAGGAAAAAGAGACTTTCTGACTATTTGTAAATATTCAGTCAATTAGTTTTTCTTTAATAGGGGCACTTCATTTATCTGTCAAAGATTTCTGGAATTGGCTACTTCAGTCTGAGTTGCATTCCAAGATATCTCTACTTCCAAAACATGGGAAACTGCTAAATCCACAAGGCCCACATCCCTTGCCCAACCTAGTCTCTTCCAAGTATTACCTCAAGAATAGAGTAGGGTTAGAATAAAAATAGGCGTCAGGTTCCAAACTATTCTTTGCATCAGCAACTACTAAGCACTGCTATTTTTTTTAACCACTACAGAAGAAGCTGTGGGACATTTGAGGATAAGGTGAGGAGAAAGAGTTTACATAATTTAGAAACAACAAGGGCTTTGTATTAAGGATATAACATGTTGATAACAGTAGAATACACAGTAACAAAGTAGATAACATAGGAAAATATTAAGACAGTCTTAACAAGTAGAGGAGATCAAATACACAAGGCATGATTGGAGAAATGAGACCAAAGCCAGCAATGATTATAAGCAGGACTTCTGAGGAAGGGCAAAGAAGCAAGGAAGAGGAAAAATGGAAGAAAACAAAGCTGAAGTAAACCTCATGCAAACATTTTCCTTAGGTACCACTGGCATGGAGGATCCACTTTCAATAGTTTAGAATGGAAGAGACAACCATCAGATTGGGGTGGTTTTTTTACTCAATTACTTTATTCAAGGAAGTTGCTTAAAAGACTGTTTGTCTATCTAACCCAGTTTGTTGCTGAATCCAACTAATCAGCTCTCTCTATGGATTCATGAGTCTTTCCCATCAATGATCACTGGAAAGTTGTAACTGGAGAATCATGATCTCTTGTATGCAAAGCACTTGCTAGGTGAAACAGTCCAAGTCATAAGAGCCGCAAGAGCTTCTTCCAGAAGCAGACTTGTAAAAATCTCTTTTATTTCTATGGTTGTGTTTATTTTAATTACAGGTATCTTCAAATAATTGAATTATTTATATTAATAAAACACCCAATTCCTTCCAAAGATGCAAGTGCTGCAGCTAGCTTGGAGAGCAAAGATACAACAAGAATAGATTTAGATTCCATGTAATCCATAGCCAGAATGACTGAATTGGGGAGCTTGAACTGTTCTAATAAATTTCTGATATTCAAATTTCAAATATAGTGGATGCCTAGTCACCATAAACAAAAAAGGTGAAGGTCCCACCCTATGCCCACCTTTAATGTCACTCTCTGATCCCTCAGGCCCTGTAGGATGCTGGTTCCGCTGCCAATAAGATCATCCATGCCACGGTGTGCATTTTGAAGGGATTCATTAAATTGTAATGTTTCATCAATTGGAATGGTGGTGTCAGAATCCTGCAGGGGGAGGGAAAGAAATGGTTATCTTTCCTCAACATTCTTAACCCAAAGCCTCTGCAGAGTCAACAATGTGCTATGGCCATGAAATTCAAACTTCCTGCCCTCCCAAATTCTTTTCCATCTCAGTCCCCGGGCAGCCCCAGTGCATTCTCAAGTGTATTGTTCACTTAATTTTTGGGTAAAAAACTATGTGAACAACAACTAGTTTAAAAAAAAATGTGGCTATAAAATTTTGAGGACCAAACTCAGAAAGCAAGCAAATTTAAGCCAAAGTTCTCTGGTTTTAAAGGCAGGACTTACATTAGTGGTAAATGTTCGAGTCAGAAGCTCCTCACGTTGTCTTTCTTGCTGCTCCCGCGCATAGCGACGATGCTGGAAATTTCGCAATCCTGTCTGCAGGTGCTGAATGTCGTATTTCAACTGGTCAACCCGGCTGAAAAGAGGCAATAGATAATAAGCTCTCCCCAAATAAGATCATAATTAATGGGAAAAGACTGCAGGTGTGTTATAAAGCAAACCTCTCTTTGTTCAGTGAAACACTGCACATAATTATAGAAAACCTGTGCTCTAGCAGTGTTATACCTTTGGCCACATACATATAGATGTACAAAGCAGCTATTTAGTTGCTATTATATTATATTTTAGTTGAAAATCAGCTCTTCATGATTCAGGTGGGAATTTTTTCCAGTACTCTTTCTACCAAGATTTCCAATTGGAAAATTATTCCCATAGTATCCAGTCCAGGAGATCTGCTGAGAAAACACTCATAGAAAAAAAGACAATGATAGCTGCAAAAAGCCCTTCTCAATGGCAGTTACAATTTTACAGAACCAAAAAAATATATCTGAATCGGAGCATTTATTATGTCTCACTTTTCATTTGGTTTGGGAAATATTTGATAATATCAGCATAAAAATAACACATCTCTCAATGTGTATCGGTAAATTAAAATGTGTTAAGATAACATTAAGAAAAAGAATCACTCACAGTTTGGCATTTTGTCGCTTGTTTGGATGTTCCTTGTTGCAGAAGATTTCCAACCGGTCTAGATTGCTAAAAATTCTGTCTATTCGTGCTTGGATTTCATTTTCCACCACTACAGAGGGAGACAAATAAAAGAAGTTCTCCTCGCTGCTTTAAGATGCACAATGTTTTCTTTCCAACCCAATGCCTGCTTTTGTGAGCCAACCGTCTATGCTGGTCAAGTTAACATCATCAGCTATTGCTTTAAAAGGCACCAATCTATAGCAGCCCTTTTTTTAAAACCTACTTTGCTCCTCTCTTCATATGAGACAAAAAGGAGCTAAGAAGTCAAAATAACCATAGTTTCATAATACAAAAGGAACAGGAACTATGAGTCTCAAATATATTGGAGAATTTATATAATAATTCTCATAGGATTAATGTCTAGGTATACTTATTCATGTAATATGGCTGTAGTATTATTACTATCATTATTATCTTCTTTACTACCCCCTTTAATTGCTATTATTATTTTTATGATTATTATTACTCTGATGCTTTGCATGTACATTGAGAGCTTCCTTGTATGTCACAAGGTCACTTGGCCAAATAAAGTATTGTGTTGTGTTATTTTGTATTGTACTGTATTGTGATCCAAATGGTATGGCTTCACAATTGATACAGATTTTAAAGTCCATTGAGGCATTTTAAACAAACTGATAAGTCATAGTAAATTTCTTATATCATGTTTTTTTATCTATTTTTCACTGATTTCAACAAAAAGAGCTCAGATATTATTAGAAGACAAAATGCTTGTGGCACTCAGGTTACTTTTATACACCAATTACTCACAGTGAACAGACTCCTTGTCTGAGGTTTCCAGGCGGCCCATGTATGACTGAACTTCGTGGATCTGCCTATTAAAAAAGAAAATAGGAAAGCAGGAAATCTACTAGCTATTCCAAAAGAAAAAGTGAATTTTTCAAGAATAGATACTAATGCATAGAACAAGAGATTCTCCCCAAAAAAATTTTGTTCAACTAAATGAATATTATAAGGTTGGTAAACTACACTTCTTAATATCGATACATTACTTTCCATAAGCATTAAAGGTTTTTTCCATAAAGGTTTTTATACAACCTCCAAGCAGGATTATAAGCAGCCATTTTTGTCTCCCCAATTATAGAGACTAAGCACCATCTGCAGATGACCAAGAAAGTCAAACTGATTCTTTTCACATCAGACATGAGTAAGTACAGGTAGCCTTACCGAGTCTACCAACTATTACCACCTTATTTGCAAAACTGAGATGACAGAGTTGTAGAAAAGAAAAAAACCCAGTCGATTTTTTTTCCTCATAATTCCCCAATCTCCTGTTTTATAAACAATTGTTTAAAATTCATGGTGTTCTGAATTGTCATTGGTTACATCAGGCAATTGAAAGAATAAATCGAGAAATTATAAAATCAGCATTTATATATTAAACTTTTATATTCCCCTATATCCGTTTAATGCTCCTACCCCTCCTATCCCACATCACAAAATGCTAAATCAGTCTTCCTCAAAAGTTGTGCACTCAAGTATATTTGGATGAAACCAAATAAATTCCAGTCTAAACAATCTTAATAGTGAGTTGTCTTCAAATATTTAATATTCTTAAAAAGCAAATTTCAACCCAATCTTTAATTGCTAGAAAACAGCAGTTCACACTCTTTTTACTTCAATATTTCAATTTAACTATCTTAACTACAAGAAAAACCTAAATCAATTTAAGCATTGGAGACTTTCCACTTCAAGCAGTTTCTCAAACTTTCACATTCCTAATAAAATGAGAATGTTGATGGATCTGTGCTTTCTAGTTTATCTTAAACTGGGAGTTGTGATGCTTCCATTAATTATCTGGCACATTTCCTAAGGATCATCTCCAAAACAAACAGCCTTGCCAATTGGAAGACCTGTTTTGGAAACAGAACAAATCATGCCAGAGGCACAGAAAATGTGACAGGACACTGGAGATCCAGTGGAGAAAGGAGGGGAAGAATGCTCTGCCCCATGACATCTCCTGGAAATGAATATATTGCACAGAAATGATGGCATCACACCACGAGAGAGAAAAGGCAATCAGAAAGTAGAGAAAGTATGGAGCAGATCTGCAAAAAAAAAACAAAAAAACAAAACACTGATGAGAAGACACAGAGTATGGTATTATTCTCCATCCAACTGAAAATGCAAAAGAATAAATTATGGAATATTTAATATTTCATTTTAAATCATTTATAAACTAGATACAAAAAATGGTTTATACTAGAAAATAATTAATTAATTAATTAATTAATTGATTAATACAATTTCTATAGTCGCCCATCTCAGCCAACTGACTGGCTTACAATTCTTACAATTCTAATACATTACATAAGCTAAGAATAAGAATAACACAGCAACCTTTATTTTTCAGAAAGTCAGAAAAATGATAGAATGAAAAAAAATAGAGGAAAAGGAAAAAGAAGAGGCACCCTTGATGAGAATTTAGATTCAAAAATTGAGACTGATTTAAACATCCGACTTCAGTATATATATTCTGTCCCATAGTTTCCATTTTTTTTCTTTATTTTTCAAACAAAATTTTCTGCAACTATTTGATAAAGGGAAAAACACAACCTAGAATATCATAATGGCTTTCTTCATTTCAATAGTTATATTTCTTTTTATTTCAACATTAGAAGACATACTTTCCTTAGGAGTTCAGCATTTTAGTTCCATTTATAACAGAACTTAAAACAATTTTAAAGAAAACTCTATCAACTCTATAGCTTGAATAAAGTATGTTTTAATATTTTCAACAAATCTATTTCTACCATGAACCATGTTAAATACAACACATTTTATAGAGTAATGAAGTAAATGTCTATTTGGTATGGGTTTTAAAAATTAAATATCACATATATTTCAATTCCCCATTCCAAAAAATTAGAAACTTTTAATTGCTTCAAATGTGCAAAAAATTTACATATGCAAATATGTACACTTGAAAGAAAACATTCATAGAAATATGTTACTGTCACTGTGTCTGAAGTAAGAATTAATTTTTAATTGATGAATTCAATCCAAGGTCCTAACAGGAACATTTCTTTGAACTTGTCCTGAAGGCACGACAAGAAGCAATGGGTGGAAACTAACCAAAGAGAGAAGCAACCTAGAACTAAGGAGAAACTTCCTGACAGTTAGAACAATTAACCAGTGGAACAACCTGCCTCCAGAAGCGGTGAATGCTCCAACACTGGAAGTTTTTAAGAGACTGGACAGCTATTTGTCCGAAATGGTATAGGGTTTCCTGCCTGAGCAGGGGGTTGGACTAGATGACCTCCAAGGTCCCAACTTTATCATCATCCTCATCCTGATCCTCATCCTCATCATCATTATCAATCTATCCAGCATGTAGTAGTAGTAATTTACCAATTCTCCTAAGTCGGAGGGGGAGGGGAGAGATCTGCAGGCACTATTTTTTTGATGGGATGCCTGCAGTTTCAAATAAAATCCCCTCTCATCAGAATTTGATATACCTCCATATAGTTGGCTTTTTCACAATTAACAATTTTTCAGAATATCTTTGATTTAGGTGTTGACATCATCTGGAAATGTGTTATATATGCCATGTTTCATCTATTATTATTATATTCATGGAGAAAAATACATTTATGTGGTTATTAAAATCAATTTGATCATGCATAATTATTAGTTATTGTTGGATAGTGGATCTTTATTCAGTTCTGATGGATGTAGTAGTGTCACTATATTCATCAGTGTCTTCTCAACTATGATATGGATAAATCGAATAGATAAATCCAAACCGACTTTACCAAGTCACGAAGCAAGAGACTTAACTAATATTTGATGCTGTTAATTTCAATATGTATTGTATAATGTTTTATATTACTCTCATTTTATTTTATAATTAAGACATCATTAAATAACATCTCAGTAAAATAACCTTTTAAAACTGCACAAAAGAAAACTAAAACATATTAACATACTTCTGCAAGGGTTAGGATTGGCTAAGAAAGAATCTAAACACATACCAAACCATTAGTGAACAAAAATTAAGCTGAGCTAGGGTTGGATGTTAAACCTATAGTACAGTGACACTGAATAGTATTTTAATCAGACACAAAGTTATCATTTTGACCTTTTCAAAATTAAGTAGTGTAAGAACTAAGCACTTGGTACATAAAGTTAGTACTTGTCCTTGGATTGGAAAAATGGCAAAGACTACATTTAGACAAAAAGATAAGAACACATTATAGCTAAAATGAATTAATGTAGTTGGTCCATTAGACTTCTTCACACTGCTATGACTGATTTATCAATATGCTGGTGATTGTTTCAGAGGTTCCCATGCCTCTCATACTATTTCTTTCCCTTTCAAATCAGAATCCATCTTGTCAAACTTTAGGACCATAGTTTCACAAGAGTGCCATATGTGAAGGCATATGTAATACAACATGAGGGAAATTTGCACCTTGGTTCAAGTATACAGCTGGACCAGGGAGACCAAAGTTCAGGTCAATTCATGATATTATTGATACTCACTCTATTTCAACCTGTTTCCTATTTGAAGTTTTACGAGGATGAAGAGACAAAGTGCAAGGCTTTTTCACTTGAAATTCTTATAATGATCAAATTTCTTCCAATGAAAAAACAAAGAGAACTAATCTTCTTAGTCTTAATTTACTTCATAGTTTTCTCAATTATGAAGTTTATTTAGCATATTGATATTTTTTTCAAAATCTTTAATTATCTTGAGGGTTAAAATCCCACCCAAAGAACTCTATACATAGAATATCATAACTAAGAAAACATGAAATTAATGTTTTAAAATGAGAAATCATAGATTCCTCAAACAAAGCAAGAATTCACCTGAACTGAAAATTCTCAGTACAGAATGTTGGGCTGAAATATCCAGTTTGCTGTAACTAGAACCTATGACTTCAAAAACATTAGAAATCCAATGACCAAGTGTTATTTTTATGAGTTACTTCTCATTTCAGGGTAGTTCTTGTTATTGGTTAATCTTTTGATTGAATTGTATTGTTTGACTATACTGTGTTGTTCAATTGTAACAGTATGAAATTAAACAAAGCCTCCTTTCTACGGCAAGGAGAGTTTTATTGTAATTAATATATTGCATTGGTCCACTGTTTTAGCATGAAATTAATCAAAGCCATCCCTTGGGCATCAAAGTGAGTTCCATTCCAATTATTAGTCTGTCAAATTAAACAAGGGCTCTCTTATTGGATAGCCAGGATGATTAAACAAGACACCATTTGCTCAAACTGAAATCCCTCTTCTACCATAAATTCAGTAACTGGCTTTCCAGAAGCTGCTGTTGTTCGTCCAGAAGGCTTGTTCCCCTAAAAGAGCGAAGAAGCAGCGGTCCTCCCAGGGGAGCCTGCGGCCAACGGGGGGATACCGAGAGAGGCAATCAAGAACATCTGGAGGTCCCGAGTCCCCCATTCCTACGGGGAAGGTTGTAAGATCGTTACGTAACTATTTAAAGAGTTATAAAAGCGTGGCTATTGGCGCTGGCGCCTCCTGGCAACTGTCCTCGTTCGCCTTCTGTTCCCCCGCCTCCCGCTCCTTTCCTCTTCCAGAGCCTTCCCTTCGCTTCCCAATTCATTTCCGCGTTTGTTCCCCGCTCCGGAGAGCTTTCCATGCTTGCCCCTCACACCCACTTGTTGGTCTGATGATAAAGAACCTCCATGCCGACTATTCCTCCGCCACTCCGGGACCATCGGAGCGCCTCTTATAACACGTCAGCTGGTTCAAGGCCGGGACTTCCGGCTTCCTGTGAAGGGAAGTCCTCCGGGTGATGTCACGCCTCCGCAGCCGGCTGTTTACGCTCTTGCCTGAGTGAACGTTTGCCACAAGGGCAACGCGGCGGATCTGCGCTGCCGATGTTACACGTGGCGTTTTGACTTGTCTTGATTTAGAGTGTGAATGTGACACACGTAGTGGCCCTCGATCTCAATAAAGTTTAGTCGATGCGGCATTTTGCTTCTTAAATTTAAACTTAAGTTACAGTATACTGATCTTCTGCCTTTCCCTATAAATAAGGCTAGTCGAGCGCATTGTATTTGCGATACACTCATTAAAGAGAAGCAACCTAGAACTAAGGAGAAATGTCCTGTCAGTGAAAAAAATCAGTGGAACCGCTTTGCCTTCAGAAGCTGTGGGTGCTTCATCATCTGAGGCTTTTAAGAAGACATAGGACAACTTCTTGTCTGAAATGGTATAAGGCAGTGATGGCGAACCTATGGCACGCGTCGGCACTCAGAGCCCTCTCTGTGGGCACACCTGCCGCCACCGCCGCCAGCTCACGCAGGTCCATTAGACCATTGCTGGCACCCGGAATAGCAGCCCCACCCAGCACAAAGGAGGCGAAGCAGCTGACTAGCAAGCTCAAGTAGAGGTGGTAGAGCACGCCCCCATGCGCTCACTGGCCTCGCCTTGACCCACAGCAATGGCATCCCTGCCTTACCCCCTGCCTCACCCTGCAGGATGAGCCTCCTGCCCATCGCCCCACCCACCAGAGACCCTCTGGAACCCCCCCAATTCTGCCCAGTCCCCACAGGCATCCCCCCACGAGCAATATTAAGGTGGCCATGCCCACCCTGGCCACGCCCATTCAGTCTGCTGTCACCACCGCAGCCACTCCCACCCAGTGGGCCATGCCCCCCCCCCAAGGGCACCACAATGCTGATGCAGCCCTGGCACTTTGCGATAAATAAGTGGGTTTTTGGGTTGCGGTTTGGGCACTCAGTCTCTAAAAGTTTCGCCATCACTGGTATAGGGTCCCAGGAGGTTGGACTAGAAAACTTCCAAGGTCCTTCCCAACTCTATTCTGCTACTGTAACTGTTACTGTAACTGGGTTACCTTTAGCCCTCATTGAAGCTTTCCTGCCCATTGGTCGGACTAATAGCCCACCTTTAGGGCAATGTTATTTTAAATGGGGCCAGATAGAAGGAGATACATGGTCGCCACCCTTCTTTTAATCAGAAAATCAGCTCTGTATGTCTGTTCAAACCAATTATATAATCATCCATTTTTAAAAACTCAGGGTGGCTCTCAATCAAAAAGTTAAAACAACATGAAATATTAAAGCTATAAAACTAACCACAGAAAAATATTAAAAACAACAAAGACCTGGCACCAAATCAAACTTCTAATGTGCAATTACCCAACTTATTCCAGCACTTGGGGTAGCCAAGTCTTCAAAGCTTTAGGGAAAGTTAGGAGAATAGAGGACTGTCAAATTGGGTATCAATAGAAGAAATAGGAAGACAACTAACTCTAGCATTATATTATTATTACTATTACTATTACTATTATTGTTGTTGTTGTTGTTATTATTATTATTATTATTATTTGCAACCCCTGAGATATTGGAACACTATCATGTCCCCCCTCGTCCTTCTCTTTATTAAACTAGACATACCCAATTCTAGCAACCGTTCCTTATATGTTTAGCCTCCAGTCCCCTAATCATCTTTGTTGCTCTTTTCTGTACTCTTTCTAGAGTCTCAACATCTTTTTTACATCGTGGTGACCAAAACTGGATGCAGTATTCCATCTGTGGCCTTATGAAGGCATCATAAAGTGGTATTAATACTTCATGTGATCTTGATTCTATCCCTCTGTTAATGCAGCCTAGCATTGTGTTGGCTTTTTTGGCAGCTGCAGCACACTGCTGACTCATATTTAAGTGATTGTCCACTAGGACTCC
>NW_015386388.1:425216-453393 GCF_001527695.2 Protobothrops mucrosquamatus | reverse complement strand
AGTCTTTATATGAGGGCGCCTCCATCACCACGTATCTAGGTATGGTCAAAAAAATATGTGATGGTATCACCCAAATTGGGAGCTTAACATCAAACTTAAAAAAGTACTTTTGCCAAACTCTTAACAAAGCAGCCCTTATTATATGATTTCTAAAAGTTTTATCAATCTTTTTCTGCATAAAAAGATAAGCATGCCACCCTTAATTTGTGTTTCTAATCTGTTTTTTATGATACTGTTTTTGATAGGTTGGACTGTTTTTTCCCATTGTGTAAATACAGATGCAAAAAACGAGTTGAGTAGTTTTGCTTTCTCTCTGTTGCTTGTCACCTCCTTGCCACTTTCTCCCACTAGTGGACCAATTATTTCCTTAACCTTTTTCTTGTTTTTACATGTTGAAAGAAGCTTTTTTTTTTACTTTTGTTGCAAGCCTTAGTTCATTTTTAGCCTTAGCTTTCTCACTTCATCTTTGTAGACTCGGGCTATTTGCTGATATTCTGCCTTAGTTATGTGCCCCTCTTATATTTGTCCTTTTTGTCTTTCAATTTATGAGAGAGTTCTTTATTTAGCTATGCTGATTTCTTTTGAGAGCTTTTTTTTTCATCTTGGTTGGTATTGTGCTAGACTGGGCTTTTATAATCTCACTTTTCAAAATTTCCCAAGCTTCTTGAGTTGTTTTCCCCTCGAGGATTCTCATCCATGGAATCCTTCCCAAGCATTTTCTAAGTTTGTTGAAATTAGCTCTTTTAGTTTGACTGTGTTCTATTGCTCGTGCTTGCATAATGTTGAATTACAATACTGCACGATCACTCCTCCCCCCCCCCAGGTTCCTGTAGCGCTAACACCTTCTATCATTTCATCTCTGTTAATGAGAATTAAGTCCAATATGGTCCAACAGGAATCTGTTTGATCTTCCACTTGGTTCAGAGTTTGTCTCCCAGTTGATGTCAGGAGTGACATCATTGTGAGTGGAGCTGGGGAAGCACATTTTCTGACAGTTCTCTTTGGAGCAAGCAAGGTTGTGAACCTTTACCAAAGAGTTTACTTCATTCGCAGTGTAACCACCCATCTGAATGACTACATTTTACCAAGGAAAAGTTTGCTGAGAATTCTTTTCATGCATTGCTTGGTGAATGGTTTGTGGGGTGGGGTGGGGGGAGGACAAAATCAACCTCGGAACTGAGCCACAGTAGAAGATCTTTTTTATGTTCATGATTCCTGAATGCAAAATGGGTACAGTCATTTGAAAATTACTTTTGAAAATCTAAGATAATAGCTCTCAGGAAATGCGTGACCTTTGGCTGCTAATAGAGTAAAGAAAAACGTGCTTCTAATTATTCAGGTATAGGTCAAAACAAGGCCTTTGCTAATTTTACAGGAAATTACTTTTGTATTAATGGAACGAACTCTGCATTCTTTATCCATCCACCTCTCAACCTATTCCATTTTTTCTCACCTCACCTGAGGCCAGACAACTTCAGAACGGATGTTCTGACCTGGTTAAAAGCATTCCAGCAAATCGCTGTGATTTACTTAAGCCAATTTGACCTATTGGACCATAAAGTATATGCACAATCTCACCATACAATGCACTAATCTAAAATGTTTGCAAGTTCAATGCATGTGCACAGGGTTTATCTTTTTCTCCTTGACATTTTGAGTCAATGTCATTGTATGTACATGTGTTAAATAAACAAAATTAATAAAATTAATTAATTAATTAATTAATTAATAATAAAAACAGATACAGCAACACAATAATTATATCTGGATTCCATCTTTCTCTCCAGAACCACAATTAAATTACATTTGAGATAGGATAGTCACAGAATAAAAAAATATTGTCATTTTGGTTTCATATTTTGAGGATTCCATGGCAATACCATTTGATTTGAACATTAGCTTACCAAGCCAATAAGCCTGCAGAAAGCATTTACTTCTAGTGAGAATACACTGTTCTGTTGAGCCAAGACATCACTATTCTAGTACTTACTTTATTCCTAGGTCATCATTGCTGCATTGTATGTATACAATCTATACATAAAGTTATGCTGATGATACTTAACTGTACACAAGGCGATAGCTGTGGCTAGGAATGGTTTTACACAACTTCATGTTGGATATTAATTGTGCCCTTTTCTGGATCAGGAAGCACTGTGTATAATCATTCACACTTTGGTTATTTCCTTAGTGAATTACGGCTGTGCATTCCATATGGCGCTGCTTGTAAAGAACATCTGGAAACTGCAGTTGGTTTAGAATAGGCGTGTTCAACCCAGCCCATGGGCTACATTCAGCCTTGCACAACTAGTAATGTGGTCCCACAAGATTGTAAACTTGACATTATGTGATATATATACATTAACTATATTGTATATTTTATATACAGCCCAAGATAATTCCTCTTATTAAATGCAGCCCAGGCAAACCAAAAGGTTGTACACCTATGGTTTAGAATTGTGGCAGTGGCACAAACAATTATGGCTGTGCCTTGGTATGCCCATGTTACATCTTTGCTTCACAAACTGTACTGGTTCTCAGTAGGATTCCATCTTCACGGCATGAGGCCAGGATATTTGAGGGATTGCCTCTCTCTGGTGGTTACTACCCACTCTATCCAGTCGGGCAGGAGAGGCATGCTTCATATCCTGTTGACTAGAGAATGTTACCTAGCAGGACCAGGAAGCATGCCTTTTATTTTATTTATTAAATTTTTATGCCACCCATCTCCGCTATAAGGTGATTCTGGGCCACTTACAAATTAAGGGCTATACCAGATTAAATCTGCCCAACTCTGCTGGCCTTTCTAAAAGTGTTTTAAACTTCCTGTTGGGCAGAGGAGATGGGAGAGAATATGAGTTATAATTCGGCCTGAGGCATGAAAGCCAGTCACTCCTTCTTATCCCAAACCACCTCACAGGGTTATTGCTGTGGGGAAATTAGGAGGAAGTAATGTATATGTGTGCTGCCTTGAGTTATTTATAAAATAATAAATATGGGATATAAACAAACAAACAATTATGTTTATCCTTGATTGGAATTCTTCATTCTTCTAATTTTATTATTTTTAAAATTATTTTTATTACTTATTATATTGAGGTTTTAAATCATGCTCATTATACAGAGTCATTTTGGAAGATGGGCAGTCATATAAATCAAATTAAATAAACAAACATAAATAGTTCTATTTTAAGGTACAGCACAGGGGTGTCAAACTCGCAAAGTCACGTGATGTGTCGTGACGTATCGCGACTTTTTTTCCATTGCCGGCAATGGGGTGAGCACAGTTTTGCCATGATGCATCCAGCAGTTTGACACCCCTGGTATAGCATATAACCATGTCATTTAAGTGGATTTAATTATTTATTAATTGCACTCAATTTACAACTCACACTAATCTCTAAGAACTCTAGGCAATGCACAATATCGAATAAATAAAAATATAAAACATGATAACTAAATCAAAAGCAATATCAAAAAATTAACCACTAAAGAAAGCTAAATTAAAAACTAAGACATGCTTCAGTCGGTCAGCTGGGAGTAAGGGCAGATTGAAATAAAATAGCTTTCATTTGTTTATGGAATTGCAACAAGTTTGGGGCTTCTTATATTTCTAGAAGGATAGTAGGCCATAAGATGATAGCTACTTCAGAGAAGGTCACCTTATGAAGAGAGGGAATTTTCAGCAGGCCATTTCTCCATAGCAGACCAGATAGATGGTAAGGGTGGCATGGGGTTGCTTGAATATGCTGAGGCGACACTATGTAGGAGATGAACCATTAAAACCAAAACTTTGAATGAACCAAGAAGCTACTGGTAACCAATGCAGTAACTTTAATATAATTATTTATCGATGGGTTTTTCCTGCTAAAAGTTGTGCTACCACGTTTTGTACCAGCTGCAGCTTCTGAATCATTCCCACATACAGCATATATCAATGGGATTGTGAACAAGGCTTGAGTTACTAGTCAAGGTGTGTCATCTAGGTAAGGTTGTAATTGATACACCAGCCAAAGCTGGTAAAAGCCACTTTAGCTGCATCTTCCACATGCTGTTTAAACAGGAATCATGAATCCAGGAGCACTCCAAGTCAACCATCACATTCTGAAGAAGACCACCCCCATCAGAGTAACTATTTGGATTAGTGTAATGAAAGTGCCTGTGTGTCTAGATACTACTAATAACTCTGCCTTGGTAGGATTTAATATGATCTTGTTTCAACCCAGCCAGATTCTCACCACCTTCATGTTCAAGTGTTCTGCAGCATCACTGGCTCAGCCCAGTCTGAGGATGTATAACTGACTGTCAGCAACATAAAGAAATGGCATCTCTTCCGGAGCTGACAGATGAACTCTTCCTGTGGTTTCATGTGGATGTTAAGTTATATGGACTCAGAACTATGGGACTCTACATTGGAGCTCCCATCAATTCAAGCATTTCTCCACCAAGATCACTGACTGGAATTGCATTTTCAGATAGGAACAGAATCATTGTAAAACATGAGTCTGATTTCCAGCCCTGTGGATAGTCCAGAAGGATATTGTGCCATATTATATTAAACATCACCAGATAATGTAATAAGACTAAGTGTGCTGTACTGCTTTCATCTAAATCTCTGCAAAGGTCATCCACCAGATTAAACAGTGCCTGCCCCATGCCTGGGCCTGGATCCTGACTGAAAATGACCCGGGTAATCCATATATTCTAGGATTCTCTGAAGCTGATTTCTCCATCATCTTCTCAACCATTTTCCCTAAAAGGAAAGGATGCAAACAGGACATAAACTATATTATTGCTAACCAACTAACACACAAAAGAAGTAGAGGATGCCTGTAACCAAGATTACAGCAAAAGTGATTTGCTTATCTAATCAATGTCCAAAATCAGGGATGACATTTATATTGGCAGGGATTGCATTGCTCTTCTATTCTTTATAAAAGGAATTTTTCTGCTATAAGAGAAAAAGAAAAATACTAGCAAATTTACCGACAATGACAGTATCGTGCAAAATCCCTCCCTAAGCAAAATACAAGTAAATGATACAGTATATGGCAATCCCAGAATAAATGTCAAAGAAGGTTTGGGATCTCAGAAAATGCAGAACACTGGGACCAGTGTGGTTAACTGGTGCTGATCACAAAGAACATGTTGCTCCAGTGCTAAAGGCCCTTGGCAGCTCTCAAGTTTGTTTAAAGACTCAATTTAAGATAGTTGATTTTGCTTTTAAAGCCATATGTGGCCTGGGGCTGATATATTTAAAAGCCTTTTCTCCATGTGAACCTGTGTGCCAATTATGATAATCTTTAGAATCCCTTCTCCAAGAACTTCTGCCTTCTGAGGTCAGGCAGGTTACCTGACAGAGGTCACTTTCTGATGTGTTGCCAGCCCGAGGTGCTCTTTTTCTAGATACTTACACCTGGCAATGTCTGTTATATCTTATGTAGAAGGCATTATGGGGCAGACAACAGAGGAACTGGGAAAGACTGGTGCTAAGAAAACATTGAGAAGAGAGATATGAAAATTATACAGCTGGTATGGATTAAGCATGTATAACATTGTCTGACCAATTCAATGGCAACCTAGGAAGAAGGACAGATGCATTTGCTGTAAACAGAATTATCCAGTTCTTTATCTACCTCCAGACTATTTACCAGCATGTGGGTTTGGGATAAATTATGGAATGGAAAAATAAGTGAGAGTTGTAGCTGAACCATGGTTAGGACTGACATCATTTGAAGAGTATTAGATACATGAAGTATGTATTTCTCTAACAGGAAATCTATACTCTTTCCAAAATAATTTATTTTTAAAATAAGAGGATTGATTCAGTTTATCTGAGAAAACAGTAATAGAGCCAGGTGATCTCCCCCTCCCAATTTTCTTTTGAGGGCTGTTTCCTTAAATTGAGAATCATCTTATTTCCAAATAAATATGAGTTGTAGTCCCATTTGGGCATGAAAAACCAGCTGGGTAACTTTAAACTAGTCATTGTCTCCCAGCCCAACCTGCAACCTGTTGTTATGAGGAAGAGATATTTGTATGTTCACTGCCTTGAGTTAAAAGCAAGATTTAAAAATCTTATAAATAAAAATCAGTCCTTTGTTTTACATTGGCTGCTGTGCCTTTGCTCATGAGAAATAATAGTCCTGTTCTATTTAGATTTGACCCAATAAGAAAAAAAAACAGGTTAGTCTTGGGGCATTGTTATTTAAGAATACCAGCCAAGAAGAACATGTTCAGAGGAGGGTAAAAAAAGAGATTGTGATGGTATGGAGATAAAGTTCTCTGAGGATAGAATAAAGAAATAAATATGCTCAGAGGAAAGTAAAGGGGTAGTCATATTCACGTATCTGAAGAACTGTCACATACGCTATGTTTTAAATTTGTTTCTTGTCTCTGCTGTTGGTGAGGTCCAAAGCAACAGGTTTATGTCAAGAAAAACAACATGGCTGGCATTCTCCAGATACTTTTCAATAAAAGTCTTCAAACAATTCAACAATGTCTTTATATATGGACATCATCTGACACACATCATCTAATACAGTGTTTCTCAACCTTGACAATTTTAAGGCTGGCTGTGGAATTCTGGGAGTTGAAGTCCACATGCCTTCAAATTGTCAAGGTTGAGAAACACTGATCTAATACTTTGTATTACAGGTACAAGGAAGTGAAAATGCTCGGGTATAACAACAGAGCCAAGGCCAGGAGCTGACTGTAGAACAGATCATGCAAGGAAGGATCAAACAAATCAAAGAATGTCACGTACAGAACAGATGGAACATGCAAAACAGACTGACATCCAGTTGGCAAAGGCTGTACACTCTTCCCTTATTAATTCAATTTACTGCATATATTGAGGAAAGCTGAATTGGAAGAAGAATATAGTTTTAAAATTGGAGAAAGAAGCCAGCTCTGTTTAAAATGGCAGGTGGTATCATTTGCAAATGATTTGCAAGCTCTAGTAATGAAAGTCAATGAACACAGTGAAAAAAAATGAACTAAAGTTAAATATAAAGACCAAATGAATATCAAGAGGTATAGCAACTAGCCTTAGAATTTACAAAAGATATTAAAGTAGTAAATACTTCTGCCTTCTAAGATTAATTAAGGAACTAGAGTTCAAGAAATATGGTACAGGTTAGAGCTTGGTAGAGTAACAACAAAGATTTTGGAAAAAATATGCAGATGTTGTGATGTGTTTATACTTGCAAAGATCAGAATCATGCATGTTATCAAGTCAATTTTACAGAACCAAAATTTTGACTTTGAAGAAACAAGAAAGGAATCATTTTGAACTTTTGTGTTGGAGAATATATAAGAATATAATGTATGGACAAGAAAACAAAAACACAAGTATATCATTGAAAAAAAAATCAATCCAGCATTCTTACTTGAGGCACAAATGAGCAAGCTCAAATGATCATCTTTAGTTGCACACATTGGGGGAAGACTTATCTCTTTGGGAAAGGCAAAAGGACAAGAGGAAGAGGATGACCAGAAACAAGTTGGATGGGCTCAGTTACAATGGTGATGGGTGCACCAGTGGAAGATCTGAAGGACCAACTTGGGGACAGATTCTTCCAGAGAAAATCTGTCTATCTCAGTGATGGCGAACCTTTTAGAGACTGAGTGCCCAAACTGCAACCCAAAACCCACTTATTTATCGCCGGGTGCCAGGTGGGCATGGCCCAATGGGTGGGTGTGGCTGTGGTGGTCATGGCAGATTGGGTGGGTGTGGCCAAGGTGGGCATGATCACCTCAATGTTGCTCATGGGGAGGGACGCCTTTGGGGGCTGGGCAGGGTTGGAGGAGATCCAGGGGGTCTCTGGCAGGTGGGGCGATGGGCAGGAGGCTCATCCTGCGGGGTGAGGCAAGGCGAGGCAGGGTGGGGGTGCCATTGTCACAGGGCAAGGTGAGGCGGGGCCAGGGCGGCTGCTGCCTGACACCATCGGCCCCCGCACACAGAGGCCAGCGAGCGCATGGGTGCTGGGATGTATCCAGCCATGTGGGACCTCGGTGAGTTAGCAGGCGGCTGGTTGAAGAGGGATGGTTGCCATCTCCGGAGCATGGCACGCGTGTCCACAGAGAGGGCTCTGAGTGCCGCCTCTGGTATGCGTGCCATAGGTTCGCCACCACTGGTCTATCTGATGGCTACAATTTCCAGTCTTCTTCATGTTGGCTGGTGCTGCTGATTTTCCTTTTGCAACATCTGCTGATCCTGGTTGCAATCTCTTCTCCTAATTCTTCTCATCTGTATCATGAATAGAGAAATATAGGCCAAACTTTTAGCAGTATTTTTGCCAGTATTATAAAAACAACATTCAAAAAATTACCAGCAAACTTTGATGCAACTTTGTTACTAGTTCTATACTTAATCTATAACAATTCAAGGATGGAACAGTAACTGGTTAGGTCAACTCAGCTCACTCATTTCTGTGAATCTTTACAACAAGCATCCAAATTACAGACCTTTGCTCTCCCAGTGAAAAAGGCTAATTGATATTGATGTTTGTGTTTTGATTTTTGCAAACTGAATTTATTTGTTTTAGTCCAGGTGCAGAAACCCATACATATCACAGAAAATCTGGGACCAGTCATTTGGCTCAAATAGCTGACAACAGCCAGGAGTGTGGAGGGATAAGTTTGGAAGGGGTGGTATGGAGGGTATGTTCTGTTTGAAGAAAAACTACTGTATTGTAAACAGGATAAAGAGAGACGGAGACAATCACTTAAGGCTTGTCTGATATATCCCCAGGTCATTGTGCAGGATCTCCCACAACAGTATTTGATGGAGAAAAAGCATGGGCCATTAGCAGATCTTTTTAACTTTTTGAGGGCAAAGGTGACAGATTCCTTGGTCTGAGTGATCTCAGATGCCTGGTAAATTCAGCAGAATTCATAATGCGGTTGTCCACTGGTCTTCATAAGAACAAGAGCTACCCAAACTTGTGTTCAACTACCACCCTCATGCCTTCGCCATCCTTTCACCATTCACCAGCTGCAAACTTCCATTCTCCTTCTTCTCATCTTCTTTGCTTTCCAGAATTTTTTCATTTCTTGAAAATAACAGCAGAAGGATTCTCATACCCATATTATTGTTAAATTATATATTGAATGTAATTTTTTTCATCAGAGCATATCAGAATTGCTATGCTGGACCATCAAATCTGAGAAAGACCCTAATACATCTCACTCTCCCCCTTGGTCCAAAATGGCCCCTTCTTGAAGAGCAATTGCCAACAACTGCTTTCCACTGAGGAAAATTCTTTTCACTTGTGACAGGAAGCATTTTTCAATCCTGTTTTTCAGCAGGTAGCAGCACTGGTTGATATTGGCTTGGTTTGGGAACTAAGCAATCTTGCAGCTTGCATGGTACTTAAGATGGGAAACCACTAGATAATCCCTCAGACTGGAAGAGAGCAATAGCAAACCATTTCTTCCTATTATCAAGAAAGCAATCTGAATGCATCCTCATGGTCACCAGGAATGAAGCTCATATTGAGGGCATCTTTACAATATCCAGATTGATTTCTATCAATATCAAAATAGAAGAATATCCTCCTTTTCTATGTCATGGCTAAAATTATCTTCTTCAAATGCCTGTTTGAAAAAAGGTGAAACAGAGCAAAGTTCTCTAATTCCCTTCTTATTCCGCTTTATCAACATATGTTCTTAAGGCCATTATACATAATATAAATCCCATGCAAAAAACATTCAAACAAATCTGTTCAAATATCTTAAACTATGTAAGAAAAATATGTGCCAAGCCAGCAAAGGACCACTGTTTAATTTTCCTGAATCTCAAAACTGCATAAATATTATTGTGATTCAACAAGCTTCTTTTCATGACTGAATGTTTAAGAAAACATTTAGTAAGATATAAAAGTTTTGTAAATTTTGTGTGAATCTGGCATAGAATTGCTCTTATGGAATGCGTAATTCTGACAATATTTATTCCCCAAATAACTAGAAGCAACCAGGCTTTCTTAACAGTGATAATTGTATTGACTTTGTTTTTGTTTTTCTTGAAGAGCAGAGGTGGGCTGGGCCTAAGGGGATAGGAGAGGAATGGGTTTAAGTGCTAGACGGATGTTCCTCATTTGGTTGGTCTCCCTTCAGGCCACATTGGGGCCGGTCTGTCCAAAGGTTGACAGATTCCCTCTTACACAAGCCAGATCTCAGGGTTTCAGGGACAAGGAAGGAAAGAAGACGAGTGTCAGAAGTCTTGCAACAAAAAGTCTTCCTGATGACGGGCAGCTTGTAAGACCCCAGGTCCTTTTAAAATAGGTGAGCATACAGTCTCTCCCATCCCTTACATTTTAGGGGACTACCTTTTACAGAGATGCGGAGAGGAATGACAATGCCCTGCAGGTAAACATAATTTTCTTTCCTTAGCACTGCTAAGTGGGAGGCTTCTAAATATCCCTTGAAAGGGTTTAATGTAAAAATGTAGCATAGGACTCTCTAAATAAGAATAACATGAACTTCTGTAGTCCAAGAGAAACAAAATTAAAAACACAAGAGGAATGAAAAGGATTTACTCTATTGCCTTAGTTTATTGTGTGATTTTTATTCATTTTAGTCAAAAATGCCATTATATTCTAAATTAATATAATGGATCTCAAGTAATAACCATTTGTATGAAGCAATAAATATACTAGCAATATACTGCCATACTGGCAGTATTATGCCATCAGGATTAGTCATCTTTGCTAATTTTATCCAACACTAATTGATTCCATTTCCTTTTAAAGCTGTCCATGTTGGGATTAATAATAATCCACGTTTTCTAATAATTTTTTCTCAACCTCCTACCCTTGCCTGAAAGCAAGAATTAATGGGACCATAAAATAGACAAAGGACCACAAAATGAAGAAGCTAAAGCACTGTGGGAGTTCAAACAGACAAGCATCTGCTACATAACACCCCAGATTTAACAACTGTTGACAAGAAACACAAAAAAGTATGTGATATATTCTACCAATATGTCATTATATCAAACCAAGCTATAGAAAAGGAAAGAAAAAATATTTATATATGTACATGACTGGATTAAGATGACAATATAATATTACAATTAAATAAGAAAAGGATGAAATCTGATACTAATGAAAATAAAACAACTCCAACTTATTTGACCAATTTTTTTTTTGAAAAGTTATCTTTGTTGCATTATCTCAAAAAAGCTTGATCCAATGGTTGGCACACAATATACATTAAGAACCCATTGCTACAAAAGATTAAAAAAAAACCAGAAATTACTGAAAATAATATGCAAAAATGTGTTGTAATCAGGGAAAATGCTCAACAAAATATTTGGTATATCTGTAAATACATAAAGAGGAGAGCTGCCAAAAATTCAAATATATATTTTGTGCATTTAAAAAAAAAATCAAACTGAAACGGGATGGATCCAACTCTCATATGTTAGGAATCTGAGGAATCAACCTCAAAAGAATGAGAACCTGGAAGGACCTTTTCACAAAAAGAACAGATATTCTTATAATTAGTTAAAGTAGACTGTCTTCTTCCACTTTCCGTTTTTTTATTGATGGAAAATCTAGATGTTCTAGGTTTGGTGTTTTAAAACAAGGGAGTATGCTTTAGAAGAGATTTAAAGTAGGCAAATAAAAGACCACATTAGAAATTTAAAATGTTCTACACTTAATTAAAACTGCCCCAAGGCTCCAAATGTTACATAAAAGAAATCCAACATCGTATCGTTCTTATAATACAAGCAGGATTCTTAGAGAGAGGTCAAAAGTTGAAGATACAGTATTGAGCTAAGCAATTATTCATTGCAATATTTGAAAGTCACCAAAATATCACCATTTTTACATTAGGGCTCATATTATTAAAAACCACATGTGCACAAATTGAAATTGAACAGATAAATGTTGTTTTCTCCACTGTTGTATCTGGATGCTTGGGAAAAAAGAACATTAAGAGGTTTTTCAGTGATCTTATTCTCATGCAAAATGAAACATTTAACCTTTCCTTATAAAAGGTGGGCAACCAAGTTTCTTAATCCTCCTTTATTAGTCATATGAATTTTTTATAGATCCTAAAGTTCCACTTGAATTTTCATGAACCAAAGTCATAATATTAAGAGTGTAGGAACTTTTTTGCTGTACTTGTCCATTTTCCTTTTAATGTTTTTCCCCTAAATTAAAAAAATATATAGTCCAAATATTTCCTCACACAGAAAGTGCTCAGATTTTTTTTCTTACCATTTTCCATTTTTTGTTTCTCATCCTTTTCACCATTCTTTTTAAGATGGTAATGAGAACTATATAATCTTCCAAATATGGCCCCACATATATTGGTATATACCAGTAGTAAATAACAAATTCTTTTAATATAAGTGAAAACATTGGGCATTAGTATCTTGGATAAATAAAATTATGCTTTTGACTGAAACTAAGGCACATGATGAGCACATGAGAAATAGATTTTATGATTATGTGGTCTGTAAGAATTAATACCTGCATATGGCTTCTTGGAGATTGAAGAATACAGTATATGATGTGGAAAGGGAAGTAAATTTCTACTTCCCTTCACATAGGAAATGGATCTCTTTTGATCTAATATTGTTACATAATCAACAAAACTGCTAGATTTCGAACCGGAAAAGGTAAGTTCAATTCACGTTTGCAGAATAAGCCTGACCCAGTCTGGCCTACATCACAGATAACTAAATTGTTAGTAAATTCGTTAGATGAATGAGGGAAGTGAAAAAAACTGCCTTTACAATGATTAGCACTGCTTATTTTATTTTGGATTTTTTTTTTTTAATTAAATCATTTAATTATGATAGAAAAAGTGGAGTGACCTTGTCTTATCTTCTCTTCAGAAGATTGCACAACATCCTTAATATGGATCTTAGTATATTTTTCTAAACTTGCACAACAAATTGAATCCTAAAGTAAGAAACACAAATTTATCCCATGATAAAACAAACAAATTGAGGATGTTACCATATATGAAGACAGCTCTCAGGACTGTAATTGCTGTTAGAAAACATTGCATGAGGCCAGAACCAAAGTCAGGCATAGTGGGCTTCACTCAATGACTTGGCTGGGAAAAGTGAAGTGCCTCCCGGTCTAGGTTCAGTAACCAGTTACTGAACTGGCTTAATAGGTGTGAATGTGGCCACTTTCTGACCTGGGCCAATATAAATAATCCTAACATTGATAATTGTGAAATAGAATGCTTTCCAGAACTACTTAGAAAAAGGATAGGAAGTCATTCCATTAATAATGGATTTTATGAATTATAGATTTAAATAACTCAAAGTGATTAAACAAATTAATAAAGAAAAAGGGACAAACTGTTCTGCCCTGCATTCAAGGACTTTTCTCCACTTATGTAAACATGATATAAATATATCCTGATAACTTTTTTCCGGCTGTGTCCTCTTGATGTCTCTTTCACCTAATCCATAGTTTAGGAGTGAGTCACATTTGAGTCACTGTTAGCTGAACAGAAACTGGAATATACAATCTAATATACATCTAATTAATCAATAAAGTCATTATTTTTTCTCTCTATCTTGATATGGGTTTTGTCATATGGATATAATCTGTTGAACTTCAAGCATTTTCATGGTGGTACAATTAGATGACCCCTAGTGGTGAAATCAGCCCACTTCCTATTGGTCACTTTAGGGTGGGGAAGAGTTACTCCCTTCTACACCTTGGCCCTGACCTAGTTTAGACTGTGATTTCCTATTCTAGCTGCCAAATCTCTCAGCCAATTTCCAGCTCGAAGGCTTTGAAAGAAGGCTAGCCTAAATCTTTAAGAGAGCTAATTTCAAAAAACTTAGAGAGAGCTTGGGAAGGATTCCATGGATGAGAATCCTCAAAGGGAAAGCAACTCAAGAAGCTTGGTAAATTTGAAAAGTGAGATTATAAAAGCCCAGTCTAGCACAATACCAATGAAGAAGAAAAATAACAGCTCTGAAAGAAACCAGCATGGCTACATAAAGATCTCTCTGATAAATTGAAAGACAAAAAGGACAAGTATAAAAAGTGGAAAGAGCGGCACATAACTAAGGCAGAATATCAGCAAATAGACCGAGCCTGCAAAGATGAAGTGAGGAAAACTAAGACTCAAAATGAACTAAGGCTTGCGACAAAAGTCAAAAATAATAAAAAAGCTTCTTTCAACATATAAAAAACAAGAAAAAGGTTAAGGAAATAATTGATCCACTAGTAGGAGAAAGTGGCAAGAAGGTGATGAGCAACAGGGAGAAAGCAGAATTACTCATTTTTTGCATCCATATTTACACAAAGGGAAAAAACAGTCCAACCTATCAAAAACAGTACCATAAAAAACAGATTAGAAACACGTTAAGATAGGCAACAAAATGGTAAGTGAGCACCTGTCCACACTAGATGAGTACAAATCACCAGGACCAGATTATACCCCAAAGGTCTGAAGGAACTGGCAGATGTGATCTCAGAACCACTGAATTATATCTTTCAAAGATCCTGGAGCACAGGGGAACTACCAGAGGACTGGAAAAGAGCTGATGTAGTTCCCATCTTCAAAAAAGGGGAGAAATGGATCCAGGAAACTACAGACTTGTCAGCCTGATCTCAATACATTAGGGACGTTTTGGAAAAGATAATCAAGCAACGAATCAGTGAACACCTAGAGGCAAACAAAGTCATAACCAAAAGTCAACATGGATTTGTCAAAAACAGAACATGGCAAACAAATCTTATTGCATTCTTTGACCAGGTGACCACAGGAATGCTGTGGATATAATTTATTTGGACTTCAGTAAGGCATTTGATAAAGTAGAACACAGCCTACTACTTGATAAGATAGAAAAATGTGGGTTAGACAGCATCACTACCAGATGGATTCGTAGCTGGTTGACTGGCCGTACTCAGCATGTGGTCCTCAATGGAACTGCATCTACATGGAGGGAAGTGTGTAGTGGGGTGCCACAGGGCTCTGTTCTGGGCCCAGTGCTCTTCAACATCTTCATCAATGATTTGGATGAGGGGATAGATGGGGAACTCATCAAATTTGCAGACGACACCAAGCTGGAGGAATACCCAACACTCCAGAAAATGGGCTTAAGATACAGAAGGATTCAGTGGTGAAAAAAGTAAGGTCCTACATTTAGGCAAGAAAAATTGAATGCACAGGTATAGTATAGATGATTCCTTGCTCAATAGTAGTAACTGTGAGAGGAATCTTGGAGTCCTAGTGGACAATCACTTAAATATGAGTCAGCAGTGTGCTGCAGCTGCCAAAAAAAGCCAACACAGTGCTAGGATTCATTGACAGAAGTATAGAATCAAGATCATGTGAAGTGTTAATATCACTTTATAATGCCTTGGTAAGGCCACACTTGGAATATTGCATCCAGTTTTGGTCACCATGATGTAAAAAAGACGTTGAGTCTCTAGAAACAGTACAAAGAAGAGCAACAAAGATAATTAGGGGACTGAAGGCTAAATCATATAAAGAATGGTTGCTGGAATTGGGTATGTCTAGTTTAATGGAGCGAAGAACTAGGGATGACATGATAGCAGTGTTCCAATATCTCAGGCATTGCCACAAAGAAGAGGAAGTCAAGCTATTCTCCAAAGCACCCGAGGACAGGACAAGAACAATGGATGGAAACTAATCAAAAAGAGAAGCAACCTAGAACTAAGGAGAAACTTCCTGACAGTTAGAACAATTAATGAGTGGAACAATCTGACTCCAGAAGTTGTGAATGCTCCAACACTGGAAGTTTTTAAGAAGAGACTGGACAACCATTTGTTTGAAATTGTACAGGGTTTCCTGCCTGAGCAGGGGGTTAGACTAGACTAGAATAGAGCTGGAAGTGACCTTGGAGGTCTTCTAGTCCAGCTCCTTGCTCGAGCAGGAGAACTTATACCATTTCAGACAAGTGGCTGTCTAGTCTCTTCTTGAAAACCTCCAGTGATGGAGCACCCACAATTTCTGAATCGTGCTCCCCTTGTTAATTGTTCTCACTGTTAGGAAGTTTCTCCTTAATTCCCGGTTGCTTCTCTCCTTGATTAGTTTCCATCCCATTGTTTCTTGTCCTGCTCTCTCGTGCTTTGGAGAATAATTTGACCCTCTCTTCTTTCAGGCAGCCCCTCAAATACTGGAATACTGCTATCATGTCACCCCTAGTTCTTCTCTTCATTAAACTAGACACATCCAATTGCACCCCTTTCTTTTCTTTAGACTAGCCAAACCCAAGTCCTGCAGCCGTTCTTCATATGTTTCAGTCTCCAGGCCTTTGATCATTTTAGTTGCTCTTCTCTGAACCTTTTCCAAAGTCTCAACATCTTTTTTGTAGTGTGGTGACTAAAATTGGTTGCACTATTCCAGGTGTGGTCTTACTAGAGTTTTATAAAGTGGTACTACTACCTCTCTTTATACAGCCCAGGACTATATTAGCTTTTTTGGCTACTGCTGCACACTGCTGGCTCATATTTAAGTGATCATCCACTAGGACTCCAAGGTCCCTCTCACAATTACTGTTTAAGAGCCAGGTCTTGCCTAATCTGTACTTATACTTTTGATTTTTCCTGCCTAAAGTAAAACTTTGCTTTTCTTCATATTGAAAGTCATTTTGTTGGATAGGGCCCATTGTTCAAGTTTGTCAAGATCTTTTTGGATTCTGAGCTTGTCTTTTGCCAGCTTAGTGTCATCTGCAAATTTGATGAGTTCCCCTTCTATTCTCTCATCTAAGTCATTTATGAAGATCTTGAAAAGTACTGCCTTGTGGTACCCCACTGCTTACTTCTTTCCATGTGGATGTAGTACCATTGTGGACTACTCATTGAATACGGTTTGTCAACCAGCTACAAATTTATCTGGTGGTGATGTTGTCTATCCCACTTTTTTCTAGCTTACTAAGAAGCAGATTGTGGTCTACTTTGTCAAATGTCTTACTGAGTATACCAGTGGTGGTGAACCTATGGCACGCATGCCAGAGGCGGCACTCAGAGCCCTCTCTGTGGGCACGTGTGCCATTGCCCCAGCAGAGTTCGCCAGAGTAGTGAGCACATGGCATTTGGAAGTGACAGGGCAGGAAGTGAGCGAGCAAGCGGCATTGGCCCCCTGAGGATGCCCTGGAGATGGCGAGGGACTGGCCCCCACCACCCTGGCCCCGGCCATGCTCACCCAGTCTGCCGTGACCACTGCAGCCATACCCACCCAGTGGGCCACGCCCCCACACCACCCCTGAGGGCACCACAATGCTGATGCAATCCTGGCACTTTGCAATAAATAAGTGGATTTTGGATTGCAGTTTGGGCACTCGGTCTCTAAAAGATTCGCCATCACTGGAGTATACTATGTCCACAGCATTTCACTGGTCTATTAATTTAGTCACTTTATCAAAGAATGAAATAAGATTAGTTTGGCATGATCTGTTTTTAGACTAGAAGAGCTCCAAGATCCCTTCCAACTGTATTATTATTGTTGTTGTTGTTGATGTTGTTGTTGTTGTTGTTGTTGTTGTTATTATTATTATTATTATTATTATTATTATTATTATTATATCTTTGCACAGAGAAGCAGCAAAATAAAACCCCTTCATAGTTGGTCAGCTGTTATTCAGGCTCATTTCTGAATATGATGTTAGTTAAAGTTGTATTCAAAAGCTGAGTGCCTTGAGATGGAATAAGGGACTTTGTCTCCTCCCAACCCCCACTCAAGATAGTATTTGTAGCATAACTTCTCCTAGTTAATGGCACTTGGTGGGAGAGGAGCAAAATTAAGCCAGGTAAATCTCCCAGTCTCTGTCTTTAATGTGCCCCATGTATTCTAATTAAAGGCAGTAGTTTTGGCTAGCATCACATCAGCCTGTCCTGGTATGTCTGTGGGAATAGCAAAAGTTAAGAATTGGTTCAACTGGATCACATTTAGATAAGTTAGATCAGTCATTCCCAAGTTTGCTGGATCATTTGGAACAACATTAACTAGATTGACACTTGATCTGATTATCTATTATGGTGGGGAGATAAGGGAGGGGACCTCTATCGGGATTTACAAATAGATGGTGAGCCAAGGATGGGGCACACTGGTATGGGCACTTTACTGACCATAGACTTCTGTTTCTGTATCAGCAATCCAAAATATTCAATTAAGTTTATTAAGCTTTCACTAGTATGAAGGAGAAGCAAGGAGAACAGTTTTTCTCGCTTAAATTTCTATGTTGTGAACAAACTATTGCTGTATATGTATATTGCTCAATTAAAGTGTTAAAAGTTAAAAACACCTCATCTATGGCATTATTTTAAAATGTGGGTCAATGTTCAAAATGAGATTTCTACCCAAGACAATTCTGTAGTCTATATTACACTTATTTCTGTAAGGGACATGTCTTTATGATCAGTCCACGCAAAGTCTTTTCTACAAATTACACTTCTGTTATAGACAACAAATCTAGGCAGTTTTTCAACCCCTTGAATTAAAAGAAGGCTTAAAACAGTAACTAAACTTCACAGAGTGGGATTACATTTTAGAAGAAAGCCTTGTGATGAGATTTTTCTGGAAAGCTATTCCAGCCTTTTTTTAAAAATCTACAACATGAGATATAGATTTTCTGTTGATTTGAGGACATTGTTGGTGACAGCGTAAACAAAAGCCAAATCACTCCATATATCTGATGATGTATATCTGATGATACACATCCACTGCCATGTCAATGGATAGCCTGAAGCTATAGATAAACTCACAACCAACAAACTGAAGCTTTTGGATTTCAGTGAATGCTAAATGTTTGTAGAAACCTTTGACCTTGCACTAATGGCCAAAGCTGACCACACCAAGTCTTGTTATAATCACCAGCCATCCATTAGATTCTGCTGCTTGTTTTGGTGTCACAAGTAGCATTCAGGCAAAACAATTCCAAGATAAATCGGTGTATAATCTACAAGCTGCATGTGTGTAACACACACACACACACACACACAGAGAGAGAGAGAGAGAGAGAGAGAGAGAGAGAGAGAGAGAGAGAGAGAGAGAGAGAGAGAGAGAGAGAGAGAGAGGCACAGAAAGAGGGAGGGAGGGGTATGGGAAGCTACTTTACTGGAGGGACAAGCATAAGCACACTTCAGGATACCAACTTTTCAGATTCATTACTGACCATGTTTCACAAAGAAGGTTAAAGAAAGTCTAGCAAAAGGTATTGACAGGTGCCCAGCAGCTACAATGAAGTGGTCAGATGGAACAGAGCATGTTGTTCAAAACTATTTCTACAAAATTCACAAGAATATCAACATCTTAATTAACAAAACAATGACCTATAAATTCAGTGCAGATTTTTCACTAAATAATATTTACAGGTTATACAATTTTACAGATACACTAGTCCAAAACAACAAAAAGTGCAATTTTTCAGTTAAGAGCAGAGATAACATTCAAAATTAAAAAGAAACAGTAGTAGACACTGCAGCTACAAAGCAAGGGCATTAGGGAGAAAGATTCTAGATCAATCTAATGCTGCCTGGGATTGTGTGCTAACAACTTAAGGGTATCATTTGGGACCAGGCTATCCCCAATATTGAATTAGTTTCTCACCTTCTTTAAAGAAACTAAAGAATATGCAAAGCTGTAAGATCAGGTCTATAGTTCAGAATTTAAGATGACAGAAAAACCTTTCAAATGGAGGGGAAATTGTGTATTAAATTAGGATATGCAGAGAAATTCACAGGAGAGGGTCAACTATGCAAGATGGCAGGCACATTATAGTGACTGAACCTTGCCTACCATTTTGTCCTTTGATGTGTGACATTTCTTATGCCTTCACTTGAGGATCCTGCAGCTAGGAATCTTTCTGCCCCCACCTTACCAGCAATGCCAAATGGTGAGCTAATTTATTGCCAGTTCAAATAAAGTTCATCTGAAACTGCAGGAAAGCTAGTTTTCTTTTGAAATACCCAACAGATTGGCAGTCCAGTTTCTTTATTGATGTGGACTTTTGCCTCTCTGTCTTCTGTCTCCTGCACACAAGCTCTTGTTTTCCATTCACTCCTGGAGCTTAAATTGAGGACAAATTTCAGGGAAATTTAGTATGAAGATGGTTGCTGAGAAGAAAAAAAAAAGTCTAAGTAGCAGTCTATTGTATCAAGGTGACACCAACCAAAGATAAAAGAGAAACTGACAGAAGTATTGTCAGTTCCGCATTGAGCCTGCTATTGTGCACAGCAAACCATTGCAAGGACAATAATCAAAACAAGCCAAATGGTCTTTCTTATTCCAAACAATATACACAAAAACAGAGGAAAATTTACTTGATGATTCAAATGCATTGACTTGGAAAGTTAGTTGGCAAAGGAAGAAAGCTAGAGTAAGACTGAAGAAAAGAGGTTTTGATCCATTAGATGGGATATTATATTATTAACTAGATATTTGAATATGGTGAAGAATAGATAATTGCTAGAAATAGAAGTACTATTATAACTAGAAAGATAAGATTTGTAATTAGAATATTAGATTTTGGCATGAGAAGGGAAACAGGAAAATGACAAGAAGTTTGAATAAGAGAAGCTTTTGGTTACCCAAATATAACTTACTTTGAAATTATAAATAATAGAGACATTTTGAACACTGATGGGAAATTAAAAATTTTTAAAAAGTGAAAACAGGATACCGATTGAACATATGGATATTAAGTGCAAGTGCAACTAAGATATGTTTTGGTTAGAAAAGTTATTTAAAACTGACATTATTGATATTATGTGAAAAATGTAACAAAGATGTTGATATTCAATTATGTATTTATTAATTACAATAAGAATTGTATCTGCCTAGTGTGGGAAAACAGGTACTACCGGAAGAAGAGAGGAAACATTTGACAGTGTAATATTGGATCTAGATTGAAGCAGTTAATATATACCACTAAATTACTAATGGACCCAGACAACACGTTGTCTATTACGTATTTGATTGTAAAACTAGAATATTAATAAAATATTTATATATATAAAAAACAAGCCTCTCTATCTTGGAGGCTGTCTACATTGTTCAGAATTTATCTCTACTATTCTAGTGTCCAAAGCAATTTGAACTCACAATTAAAAGAAATTCAGGAAAACAGTTGATTGCCCAAACATTGACATGTTTACTTGTTCAATTCCATAGGTTGCCATTGCTTTTGTAATGCAAGCAGAAGAAATGGGATTGGAGCATCATGTAGCCTCCAATTGTTTCAATCACTCAGATTTGGGAGGGAGGACTTGTTTTGTTTTGCAAACAGTCAACAACTGTATGCAACATGTACTGAAAATATGGAGGAAGAAAGGCTGGCTATCTTTTCCTTCCCTTTTGTTAGAGTGGGAAGCAAGGACACTGACAGACATTGCCTCCTATCTTTTACACTTTCCACATTGGTTAGCTTGAGGAAACACTGGTGTCCCCTGCTGCTGCCAGTGTTTCAAATTTGACTGAAGAACAAGAGAACTATTTAACTCATTTTTTGCATCTGTCTTTACAGAAAGGGAAAAAACAGATCAACCTACCAAAAATGCCATAAAAAACAGAATAGAAACGCAAGTTAGGATAGGCAAGAAAACGGTAAGTGAGCACCTGTCCAGCCTAGATGAGTTCAAATCACCAGGACCAGATGAACCCCAGGGTTCTCAAGGAACTGGCAGATGTGATCTCAGAACCATTGAACTATATTTTTCAAAGATCCTGGAGCACTGGGGAACTACCGGAGGACTGGAAAAGAGCTGATGTAGTTCCCATCTTCAAAAAAGGAAAAAAAATGGACCCAGGACATTACAGACCTATCAGCCTGACCTCAATACCTGGGAAGATTCTGGAAAAGATAATCAAACAACGAATCAGCAAACACCTAGAGGCAAACAAAGTCATTACTAAAAGCCAACATGGGTTTGTCAAAAACAGATCATGCCAGATGTTGTGTCCTGGGCCTGTTGAGGAAACCCAGCAGGCCCATAAATGTTGCAAATGGTCCCGGGGATTGTAAAAGCTGCCCGGGACCAGACTGAGCGGCGCCAGCCTTGCGTGCATGTGCAAGGCGCAAAAATGCTGCCTTCCTATTGGTTAGCACTAGCTGGGTTCCTCACCCTATAAAAGGCCTGCGAGCCTTTTGCTCTTTGCTTGGAGTTGGAGAAGGAGAATAAAGAGCTATTGTTTACACAATGCATCTTCGTCAATTGCTTGCGAATGGCAAACACAACACTGGCGATGAAGGTGGGATCCTTTGCAAGCTTAAGAAATGAAGAAGGACTTACCCAGGTAGTCCTGACGAGGGAAGACGGCGTCTGCATCAGTGACCCATTCCACCAGTACAATGTCGCTGGGGAGTGAGCTCGGCTACAGGACCCTTTCCCAAACATCAGCTTGTAGAGGAAGCGATTGGTGAAGATCATAAACTACGATGTTGAAGATTGGCCGCTTAACTGATTTCGATGTCTCCCACCCAGAGAGATGGAACTCCTACATAGCACGGGTGGAGAATTACTTTAGAGTAAATCAGATAAGAGAGGACGGCCTGAAGGCAGCAACTCTTCTGTGTGCCTGTGGACAAGAAGCTTTTGACATCGCAGAAAACCTGGTGGCCCCTGCACCTCTCGAGTCAGTAACATATGCTGATCTGAAAAAGATGCTGAAGGAACATTTCCAGCTGAAGTTATCCGTCATTGCTTGGAGGCATGCGTTCGAGCAGAGAGACCAGAGGCTGGGTGAATCTGCTGCGGACTTTATTGCTGCCTTAAGGCAAGCGGCCAGGCCTTGTGAGTTCAAGGATCTGGAAGAGAGGCTGCAAGATCACTTCGTTTGCAGCCTGAGGAACAGAGACTTACAACAGAAGATCTTTGCAAAAGAAGATGTTTCCTTCCAAGATGCCTTACGAGAGGTGGCAGCTGAGGAAGCAGCTGGTGGGGCTGTGAAGGCATTGCGGCTCGCCAGGAACCCTCCAGACACAGCAACCGTCCATCAAGAGGACGCTCGAGAAGGATCAGAAGTGGATCCTGAAGAGGAGGTGGACAGACTTCACCAGCCAGCTGAGAGGAGGCAGAAGGGACGTCCGGAAAAGACCCCAGCAGCTCTTCAATGCTTCGGGTGCAGAGGACGCCACAAGCGAGCTGATTGCAGGTTCTGCTCAGCCATTTGCCGGGCGTGTGGCAGGCAAGACCACATTGCATCCGTCTGTTTGGGTCGCCAGGGTCCCCAGCCATCACAGGGTGGATTTCTGCGCATTGCGCAGGAGCATTCTAAGAACAGGGACACACAAGCCCCTTAAGAAGAAACCTTCCATTAACATAAGGTTTCAAGGGGTTCCCTTACTAATGGAGTTGGACACTGGGTCTGCTCTCTCTCTATTATTTCAATTAACACATTCAAAAGGATTTGTAGTAGTAGCGGCCTTCGAGCTAAACTCAGGCCATCGAATCTAATACTTACAGATTTTCAGAATTCTGTGGTGTGTGTTAAGGGGAAGGCCACCCTTAATGTGCAGCATAAGGATTTTGAAGGTCTTCCAATGCTGATTTAGCGCATTTCAATGAGCAACTGCCTGTTTGCATCACATGCGATGCATCTCCTTATAGAGTGGGAGCAGTACTTAGTCATCTGAAGGCTGATGGGACACAGGTCCCTGTGGCCTATTATTCAAGGACTCCGTCATCTGCAGAGCGTAATTCCGCTTACGCTCAGATTGACAGAGAGGCCTTGGCAATAGTGGCAGGCATTAAGAAATTCCATGATTTCTTATATGGCCGTCACTTCACAGTTTATACAGATCACAAGCCTCTGCTGGAGTTGTTTACAACCAACAAACAGACACCTCATATCATTTCTCCTCGTATGGTGAGATGGTCCATCTTCCTGTCAGCATATGACTACACTCTAGTTCACAAACCTGGTAAAGAGATGGGCCATGCAGATGGCCTAAGCAGACTACCACTGAAACAGTTAGAGCCAGACCCCGCTCCTGCCATTAATATTCTTTCAATTCAAGAGTTGCCTGAATCTCCCCTCAATGCTGGGGACATGGCTGCAGAGACTGCCATTGATCACACGCTTGCACGCGTGCTGACCTGGGTATTGTCAGGATGGCCTGACATGTGTCCAGATGCAACATTTCAAAGTTTCTGGCAAAGGAGAAATGCACTGTCTACCTTTCATGGGTGCCTACTATGGGGGAGTAGAGTAGTTATTCCTGCCTTGCTGAGGTCTAGGATCTTGTCCTCACTGCATGAGGGTCACCCAGGAATTGTGCGCATGAAAGTGCTTGCGCGCAGCCATCTTTGGTGGCCTGGGCTTGACAAAGCTATCGAAGCTCAGGTGCACGGGTGCCAAATGTGCCAACAATCATGGCCTGACGTGCCTCAGGCCCCAGTACACAAGTGGGAGGAGACGCACACCCCTTGGTCACGGGTACATTTAGATTATGCTGGGCCCTTTCAGGGGCAATTCTTCCTTATCCTTGTGGATAGCCACTCCAAGTGGCTAGAGGTTGTACCTGTCTCCTCCACGACTACTGCCAGGACCATCCAGGTGTTAAGAGGAATCTTTGCAACCCATGGCCTTCCAGATGTGCTTGTATCTGACAATGGTCCTCAATTTACATCTTCTGAGTTCCAGGCTTTTCTTCAGGCCAACCTGATCCGGCATGCAACGTCTGCTCCCTTTCACCCTTCCACCAATGGGCAAGCGGAGAGAATGGTGCGCACCACCAAAGACGCACTCAAAAGACTAACATACGGCAGCTGGCATCACAGGTTAGCAGATTTCCTTCTTGCACATCACACCACACCATGCACTGCCACCGGGAAGAGCCCAGCTGAACTGCGCTGGGTTCGCCGCCTCATTACTAAGTTGGATAGACTGTACCCTGACTGGGTGGCTTCACAGGTGTCACAACCGCGTGCACCTAGAAGACTTCAGGTGGGCGATCCGGTCTGGACTAGAAACTATGGTCCTGGACACCTCTGGGTTCCTGCTGTCATCTGTAAGATCTCTGGACCTCTCTCATACGAAGTGACTTTGGGAGATGGTCGCGTCCTGAGGCATCACATCGATCAACTGTGCTGGCGGTTGTCCCATGATGCTTCCACCCCTGCCTCCGCTCTCAGGGGGGAGGGGGCTCAGGAGCCAGATCGCACTTCAGGTCAACATCCTGAGACCCTGCCTCAAGATCGCGCTTCAGGTCAACATCCTGAGACCCTGCCCCATTGCTCCTGGGAAGTACCGCAGGACACTAGGGATTTCCTAGGGGTGGAGCACGGGCATCCTCAGAGTTCAGCTATTGTGCCGAATTGGGAGTCTTGCGTATCCGCAAGAGCTCCAAACAGGAATTCACCTGAGGGGGAGTCTGCCACAGAGGCGGCTCCTGACTCTGGCACTTCAGCCACTGGGGACTGGAACAATTGGGGCACTCTTGCAATGCAGGTCACATCCGAGACTGGTCGCAGGCTCGAGGAATTTAGTTCCCTGGAGCCATCTAGGGTAGTTGGGGAATCCTCAGCCAATTCAGAACGTTGGGGAATTCCAGCTGCTCTACAGGAGCCTGGAAAGAGCTCTGGCAAATTCGGCAGTATGCCTCACCAGGAGTCACCTGCAAAATGTGTACATAAAAGTCCTGGTCTAGTGAGCCCATCAGATGGGCCAGTAGGCCAGGCACCCTTAAGTACAAGTCCTGGTCTGCCTAGCTGAGCAGGTGAGCAGGCAAGCCAGGCCCCCTCTCTAACCTTGCGTAGGTCACAAAGGGCTAAGGCCCCTCCTAAGCATCTAGGCAATTATGTGAGGTTCCTGTCAACACAAGGGACTTTACAAGTCTAGGTCATGGAGGTGAACCTACGTTGGGAAAATAGACATGCGATGCCACATTAGAGAGTGGTTGGTTAGCCAACCCTATTAGTTATAGAAGGGTGTAGTATGGAGTGGAGTATTATTTTTCTTTTATTTAGTGTTATTGTAAAGAAATTGGAATTGTGTGTGTGTTCTATCTAGGGGGGAGGGGTGTTGTGTCCTGGGCCTGTTGAGGAAACTTAGCAGGCCCAGAAAGGTTGCAAATGGTTCCGGGGATTGTAAAAGCTGCCCAGGACCAGACTGAGCGGCGCCAGCCTTGCGCACATGCGCAAGGCGCGAAAACGCTGCCTTCCTATTGGTTAGCACTAGCTGGGTTCCTCACCCTATAAAAGGCCTGTGAGCCTTTTGCTCTTTGCTTGGAGTTGGAGAAGGAGAATAAAGAGCTATTGTTTACACAATGCATCTTCGTCAATTGCTTGCGAACGGCAAACACAACACCAGACAAATCTTATTGCATTCTTTAACCAAGTGACAAAATTAGTGGATCAGAGGAATGCTGTGGATATAATTTACTTGGACTTCAGTAAGGCATTTGATAAAGTAGATCACAACCTACTACTTGATAAGATAGAAAAATGTGGGTTAGACAGCATCACCACCAGATGGATCCGTAGCTGGGAAGTGTGTAGTGGGGTGCCCCAGGGCTCTGTTCTGGGCCCAGTGCTCTTCAACATCTTCATCAACGATTTGGACGAGGGGATAGATGGGGAAATCATCAAATTTGCAGATGACACCAAGCTGGCAGGAATAGCCAACACTCCAGAAGACAGGCTTAGGATACAGGAGGATCTGGCAGACTTGAACACTGGGCGCTATCTAACAAAATGAAATTCAATAGTGAAAAAAGTAAGGTTCTACATTTAGGCAAGAAAAACCAAATGTACAGGTATAGTATAGGGGGTACCTTGCTCAATAGTAGTAACTGTGAGAAGGACCTCGGAGTCCTAGTGGACAATCACTTAAATATGAGCCAGCAGTGTGCTGCAGCTGCCAAAAAGGCCAACACAGTGCTGGGCTGCATTAACAGAGGGATAGAATCAAGATCACGTGAAGTATTAATACCACTTTACAATGCCTTAGTAAGGCCACACTTGGAATACTGCATCCAGTTTTGGTCACCACGATGTAAAAAAGATGTTGAGACTCTAGAAAGAGTACAGAGAAGAGCAACAAAGATGATCAGGGGACTGGAGGCCAAAGCATATAAGGAAAGGCTGCTGGAATTGGGTATGTCTAGTTTAATGAAGAGAAGGACGAGGGGGAACATGATAGCAGTGTTCCAATATCTCAGGGGCTGCCACAAAGAAGAGGGAGTCAAGCTATTTTCCAAGGCACCTGAAGGCAGGACAAGAAGCAACGGATGGAAACTAATCAAGGAGAGAAGCAACCTAGAACTAAGGAGAAACATCCTGACAGTTAGAACAATTAACCAGTGGAACAACCTGCCTCCAGAAGTGGTGAATGCTCCAACACTGGAAGTTTTTAAGAAGAGACTGGACAGCCATTTGTCTGAAATGGTATAGGGTTTCCTGCCTGAGCAGGGGGTTGGACTAGATGACCTCCAAGGTCCCTTCCAAGTTTTTATTATTATTATTATTATTGTTGTTGTTGTTGTTGTTGTTGTTGTTATTATTATTATTATTATTATTATTATTATTATTATTATTATCAGGTCAAAATTCTTTCATGGGCTTGAAGAGTAAAAATAAGAGGGATTGCTTTACTTATTCAAAAATCCTTCACTTGATGTTCAGTGGCTAAGTCCAGAGTTCTACAACTTTAGTTTATCAATATCTTTTAAAAAGTTCTACTGTATCTCCGTTTTTCTTTTCAGATTGCATTCAGAACTGGATATCCCTAGCTCATTCTGCTCCTATCTTAAATTCAGGATTCCAACAACTGATTGCAACTGCTTTTGCTAATGATGGATTGCTTATTTTGCACTGAACCATGCAAAGCATTTATTAACTGTGATGTATCTCTTTATTATTTTAGTTTCCTTAAATATTTATTTTACTCTTGGGAGCACTAGAAAACCACTTTTAAATAAACCTATTTCCTTCCCCATTCTCACTCTCTCATATCATCTAATCAGCTTAGTTGGAATGGTGTAGAGCAGGCATGTCCAAAGTCCGGCCCGCGGGCCATTTGCGGCCTGCGGACCGGTTTAATCTGGCCCGCTAAGAGCCCTCCCTGCTCTATTTAAATGCGGCCCTCCCACACTTGTCCAGCGGCCCTCCCACACTTGGCCATTTTGTATTGGTTATAGTACATTCTAGCAGCTGCTTGTTCAAGGACTGGCACAAAAGGCCGTGGCTGAAAGGGTGAGTATGCTTCCAGAAAACAAGGGCTTTTG
>NW_015386388.1:416604-423419 GCF_001527695.2 Protobothrops mucrosquamatus | reverse complement strand
GAGAGAGGGGAGAGGAAAGGGAAAGGAAAGAGAGAGAGAGAGAAAGAGGAAAGAGAGGGAGAGGAAAGAGGCATAAAATAATTCATTTGCATTTAATTGTAATGGTTCAAAGAATGTTCGGAAAAATGTTCGGCCCTCCAGCACGTTCACTTCATCCAATCTGGCCCTCTTTGAAAAAAGTTTGGACACCCCTGGTGTAGAGGAATGTAAGAACCAAACTGCCATTTTGTTGAACATGGATTATTAAATAAGCCACAGTTGGTTGTTTCAAAGCCTATTGAGGTCATTGAATGTTTCTCATGCTTCAGTGCAAAATAAGTAGTATATTTTTGCTGTTATTACATTCTTCATGAATTGCAGGAAGTCTATAAAGCCTTTAATTTTGGAGGGGCAGTTGCTGGATTCACTTCTGTAACTTATTTTTGATTCAGTTTTTTAAAAAAAAGTTTTACATTTTTTAAACAATCACCTGATTAATCAGTTTTATCTAATGGTTGATTGTGAGTAATACGGACTATTTCCTCACCTATTTGTGTGCTCCTAGAATGAAAAATGTGGTAGTAAAAACTTTGCCCAATGTTCAAAGTAGCTATATCATGTATTTTGATAGTATTATTCTTAACTCTGCTGCTGTGGGGAAAAATATCTTTCTATGCACTGTTTCTAAGATCTGTTGGGGCTATTACCAAATATATATTGGGCAACTATTCCATCTTTTCCCATTTAATAAGCATTTTCCCTGGGAGAATGAATAAGGAAAAGATGGAAGAAAAGATAAAAATGGTAAAGTAGGTGACTTCTCTTAATTTTTTAAAACTAATAAAGAGGATTATGTAATTATAGCTTCATCTGGAAGAACCTACAATATTCAGAATACCCAGAGGGACTAGGTATTTGGGCCCAATTCAGTAGAATTTTTCCTAGTCATTGGCTACTAGAAGAAATAGCAGCCAATCCAATGGCAACACGGAAGGAAAGAAATAGTTAAGATCTACTGGTTTTACTGTGGTAATTTAACATGGGAGAATAATGGGAGACCGTGTACTACCACACTAATCTGGTTAGTGGAGAGAGAGGGAGGTAATGATAAAAAAAGCAAGAGAGTGAGTTAGTTTTTACTCCAAATAATTTGGGGCCAGTTTGGATAAAATTTCATTGCCACTCTCAACATTGCCAAATAAAAGTAGTCCTCACGAATATATGGACCAATGGTTTAAAATTTATTTTCAATTACAGTCTGAAAGAAAACATTGATAAAATCATGTACGTACCATTGATATTTGATAGATTGGTGAAAATGGATAGAAGGATCTCCAACAAGCACAGGAAATGCAACTAAAATCCAGGTACATTTTATCATATGTGGTGGTCTTGTCAGTATGCTAAATCGTATTGACTAAATATAATAATGCCAATGCAGAAAATATTTAAAATACAAATATCCATAAAATCTGAAGCTTTTCTTCTAGATATTATGGACAAACCAATTGAAAAACAATTTGGTACTCTATTTCTTTGTATGGTGACCACTGTGAGGATTGTATATGCCCGTGGTGGCGAACCTATGGCACGGGTGCCACAGGTGGCACACAGAGCCCTCTCTGTGGGCACACATGCCATTGCCCCAGTCCTAGGCCTTCAGCTGGGCTTTATAAAACCTTTTCGCTTTAGCCCTTCACCACCATGTGCCAAAAAAAAGGTTCAATCAATCAATCAATTTCAACTTCTTGTGGGGGAAAAAAAAATCTCACAAAGTTGGAATTGATTGATTGAACTTTTTAGTCCCACCCAGTCTGCCGTTACCACTGCAGCCACGCCCACCCAATGGGTCACACCCACCCAATGGGCCACACCCACCCGGCACCCGACGATACATAAGTGGGTTTTGGCTTGCAGTTTGGGCACTTGGTCTCTAAAAGGTTCGCCATCACTGGTATATGCTAAGCATTAGAAGGAAAAAGGGTCACCAACTGTCAAAAAATGGGTTTTAAAATTGACTGAATTAGCAGAGATGGCAAAATTTACTGCTTTCATTAGAGACAACGGATTAGACAAGTTTATAAAAGACTGGAAGGTGTTTGTGGACTTTTTATGTGTTAAATATAATGACAGGTGGTTAACGGAGGGATTTGGAGATTAGTTTTATCTTTGGAGTAATATCAGTTCCATTTTATTATTAGACAAATAGATTTCCACATCAGGGATATTTGTTTATGTAATATAGCATTTTTATTAAATATAGATGGAAAGTTTATAACTATTTATAGACCTGTTATGTAAGAGGAGGAGAACGTATTAACTTTTTGATGCATCGTTCTGCATTCAGCTGGGGTAGATTTTTTTATGTTTAATGTAGATGTATTTGATATTTGTATTCTTTTTTTTTGTAGATGTGATTTTTTCTTTTAGTTGTTAGTGCTGGATATTTGTTAGTCTGTTTCTTTCTTTCTTTTTCTTTTTTTCGTATTTTATCTTTGGTGAAAATAAATAAATAAATAAATAAATATGTTAAAATTACAACTAGTCCTTGACTTCAACCACTATTAGGTCCAAAATTTATATTGCTAAGCAAAAAAGCAGTGAGTTTTGCCCCACTTTATGACTTTTCTTGCCACAGTTGTTAAGTGAATCACTGCAATTGTAATAATACAATTGTTAAGTAAATCTGACTTCCCCATTGATTTTGCTTGTCAGCAGATTGCAAAAGCTGATCACATGACCCCAGGACAGTTTCCAAGCATCCAAATTTTGAATCCATGATGGGGTTGCTACAATGGTAGTAAGTGTGAATAATGGTAGTGAGTCGCTTTTTTCAGTGCTGTTGTAACTTTGAACGGTCACTAAATGAATGTTTGTAAGTTGAAGATTACCTGTATGCATGAGAGGGTTAGGGATGATCAATTTTCTTATCAGACTGTCAAAACCAAGGTGGTCTTTATGTAGCACCAGAGTTTAGGGGGCCTCTTGATGTTTTAGTCTCAGTTTTATTTTATCTTTCCCCACTCCAAGAGCTGAAAAGGGTGGTTCAGGTAAGCCTTCTCTCCTATCTGTCCAGCTGATTTCAAACATTTTCTTTTTTGGTGAGCAAAAAATAACTTAGAAAATATCGCTTCATGTATGATTACAGCATTGATTCCCAACGGGCCTCTGTGATAAGTCAAAGAAGTCAAGATGGCAGCCCAACAACATAATCAAAGCTAAGGAGCAATGGTTTCATCATGCGTTTGGAGCCACTATCTTTACTTTTTAAAATCTTCTCTGCAGATAATGCTGGCTGATTGTGTGCTGTTGGTCCACAGTCACTTGCCTGCAGGGGTGATTGTGATTATGCAAACAAAACCATCAGATATGTATTTTGCAAAGCAGCACATGTTAATTCTGGCAGATAAATCAGTCTGCATTTTTGTCTGCCACTTCTCTTTCATTCTGAGGAAAGAGATTTGGCTATATACATTTGTTCAAAGGGAAAAAAAATGGTTTTTTATGGGTGGAGATTTAGATACAGGCTAGCCAAAGGGTATATGAGAAATGTATTTCATTGTATGCTTATCTTCACTATGGTCTGTAATTTCATGGGATTTTCTCACTTCAATAACAAGAAAAATTACATAGGAACTTATCTTTTTTAGTGGTGGTGTTGCTGTTACCAATAAGGCAAAAATTACCCTTGGGAAAAATTGAAAGAATTTTGAAAGGTCATTTGTGCCCAGTTTCAGTACATACAGGAGATGTTATATTTTTAGCACAAAATCTTGGGAGGGCCCAGAATATATTGAGGGGGCAAGGAGAGAAATTGAAGGCTCAAAGAGGATATAAGCCTAGAAATTTCTTCTTCTTCACCAACTGACCTTCCATGCAGTGTTCTTCCCTCCCTAGTTCTTGGTTGGGAAGAAGCTTGTTGAGGTTAGGTGCTGGAATTTTAGCTGCAGGCATCTCAGACACGATGTGATTCAGCTCAGCAATCTACAGTGTTGATCTGGAGCTAAGTTGGAGATCACCCTCTTGGTGAAGACAAAGACTGGACCATTCTGGAATTGCTGCAGGCTTTGCTTTGACAATCCCCTCTGTTTGGCCTTCAGCCCCTTTCTACTAACCTCTTTTTAATCCTTTAACACCTCTCCAATTGCCCCAGGCTGGACTCTTGCATGTGGCTGAGCTATCATAGAGGTAGCTAGAATGACCTTCTCTGGCCTGTTATACCAGGCAGTGCCACTAATGGATAGCCCCTCACATTAACTGCTTGGGTTGTAGGTAGCCAGGGAAGGTGTGCTGCATAAACCACACAAGATTCCTGAGCTTGTCAGTTCTGGCTGAATATCCAGCTTGTTTGTTGTTTCCAATATGATTTCTACTGAGTTTGATCTTTATGAAAAACCAGACTATACTTACTTGGTTTAATTCAGTTTTCTTTCTATCATATACTTCTCTGTCTCCTTGCTTCATCTGAAGAAGAAAAAGCAATATTCTCACAGCCATGGAATAAATGGTTCCTCAGTTTTTCAAGGAGGAATAAAAATTCATGAAACTAGCAAAGTATCCTACAAAAACTAAAGAGTCCAAACAACCACAATAAAATAGTCTATAATAAAAAAGTATGCATCATGACTAGCAAGGAAGCTGAACTGTCAACCTCAGCCATAATATCACAATCTCATTGTCTTGTCTTCTGTGATTCTTGCCTCTTGGGGGGAAAAAAGTTATCGTTCAGTTATTATTCTCTTCAGCTCTTTTCAATTACTTACACTAGGAATTTAGGGACATACAATCCCAGCATATCTACAAGGGTTAAAAATTGCAGAACCCTACTCAATGTGGAGAGAGGGGGGGGGGGAAGAGAGGCAGACAGAGACACAGCGACAGAGAGAGAAACACACACACACACACACACACAGAGAGAGAGAGAGAGAGAGAGAGAGAGAGAGAGAGAGAGAGAGAGAGAGAGAGAGAGAGAGAGAAGTGGTCAGCATTTTATTCTTAAAAGGCTTTTGTTTTATAGAGACAAATCAGGTCTAATAACTTATAAATAGTTCTGCTGGCTTATCTTAGTGCAACATTTTGTTTCTTACAATGGGCAATTTTCTTGCAGAGTAACAGAATAGTCAAATCCCATTAGTGTCTGTAGGATTAGGAGCTTCTATCCCAATGTCTGGGATAGAAACAAAATGTTGTTTATATTATTCATATGAACTTACATTTAACAAATTTGTCATTTGTTAACCATTCACCCAGTTTAAAGAAATATCTCTGGAGTTCTTTTTACCATTCTGCGCAGTTTGTAATTATCCAAAATGGCCAGCTTATTGCTTAACCCCCTAGCAGAGTCAGAGGGGATCTGGAGTGCACTGAAACAAGGGCTGAATTTATTAAGTTAAGAAAGAAACCAGAATAGGGAGATTATGAACCGAACTTGGTAGGCTGTGGTCAGATCTTGACACAGAATACACCTAGACTCTAAAGATCCCATTATTGGTTACCCCATGTACTGTAATGTATGATGATTATACTATAACTGAGTTGATAAAATATTGGCCATTTCCTCCATGGTGTGGCTTGTTTCTCTTCACACCAAGCAAATGTGTATGGCAGTGATACAAAACTCACTCCCATCTCCATTCTTCCTAAATATGTCAGCCCTGATGGTCCATGAAGAATCTACAAAGAATTGCCCCAAGGAGCTCCTAGTGATGCATTCCTTCCTTGACAATCTCTCTCATCCAAGCAAAGCTCTCTCCCTAGGTAAGTCTTCTGACACATTATGAAACCACAAGTATTTTAAGCTGAGTAAAAGGGATGACAGTGGTCTGTAATCCAAACTGACAAGTAACCCAAAGGGCAGTGAGTGAGGGGAGGAACAGAAAGGAAAAAGACTTTATGAATAACAAAAATAATTGTTTGTGGCAGGTGAGGTGGGTAGAGTAAGAAGAGGTGTTGAGACTGGGAGATGATGGGTAGAGATGAACTACTTGCCTCTGGCAACAGGATATATATGCATTTAAGGCCTACTCTGGTCAAGACTGGTCTGCACATAAGAAGAGCTAGCATCACCATGACTCCTAGTGCCAATAAAGCCAAAACAGAATAGCAAACTAATAAAAGCAGTAAAGAATAGAGCCACATAAAACACTTGGTTGCACAGCAGCAAAAATATGTAATGCTGTGAATAGAGACATTGACAGCAGCTGGCAAAGCTGACTCTCTTTCCAAATTAAATTGACCTTCTGGGCAGCACAGGAATGGTGCACTTTCAAGAAGATTGATAGAGTCAAATGGGTATATATAAAGGGCTCACATAAGACATGAGAACTGCTTCAGAACTTGTCTAAGGAGATTCTCAATCATCCGGGTCATGGTTGTCTCAAAGGTGCTTTTTCCAAAAGGCAACTGGACATTCTTGCATTTTTTTTCTTTGAAAATGTTTTGCTTCTCATCCAAGAAGCTTCTTCAATAGTTGAAGAAGAAGTTTCTTGAATGAGAAGCAAAACATTTTCAAAGAAAAAAACCAAGAAAGTCCAGTTGCCTTTTGGAAAAGACATCTTTGGGACATGTTTGGGAAAGCCTTGCGCACAGTCACCCACGCTCTTGTCACCTCCCGCCTGGACTACTGTAATGCTCTCTGCATGGGGCTTCCCTTGAGGAGCACTCGGAGGCTCCAGTTAGTCCAGAATGCGGCCGCGCGAGCAGTGATGGGAGCGACTCGTTGCTCCCACGTAACGCCGCTACTGCGCGAGCTGCACTGGCTGCCTGTGGCCTTCCGAGTGCGCTTCAAGGTGTTGATTATCATCTTTAAAGCGCGCCATGGCATTGGACCTGGTTAT
>NW_015386388.1:375407-416504 GCF_001527695.2 Protobothrops mucrosquamatus | reverse complement strand
TATTCCGGATCTCCCCTCCTTCCGCCGCACCCTTAAGACCTGGTTGTTCTAGCGGGCAGGACTGGCCTAGGGGTATTTTAAATTGGTTTTAGCCAAATTTTAGTAGAAGCGGCCGATTATATATTTATTTTTAATGATTTTTTAAAACTTCTATTGTATTGTATTAAATTGTTTTTAACTGGCTGTAAGCCGCCCTGAGTCCTACGGGAGAAGGGCGGGGTATAAATTTAATAAAAATGAAAAAAAAATGAAATGAAGTACCAATCTGGCATAAGGATGGTGATGCCTCTGCAGACATTCAGTCTCCAGTCTCCTATTTGCCCAAGACAAAATGGCCATGGTGATCATTTTCCAGAGGACAGAGAGGAATGAGCATATCTACAAGGAGTCTAACATGATCAATAGGATTTGGACAATTCCAACTCCTGATTATGTCAGAAACCATATTTAAGTTAAGTGTGTCAGAGCACATCCATGCCAAAAGTTATGTTGGAATGAAAGAGAAAACACCATTTAAAACTGAAACAAATAAGGCTAAAACTACCTTTGCTATGGGCTAGAGATGAGATGAAGGCAATGTGGTGGCAGAAAAAATGAGTTCCTGGGGCCTACTGTATTTAAAATATGTGAGGTTAAGCCTCATGACACTTTCAGTGAGTGCTGCACAAATTTTATTTGGAAAACATATTGCTCTAAAGAATGAAATGAATGAAAGAGGGTGCTTTGTGATTAAGTCATTGTTTCTCAGCCTCAGCCATTTTATGATGTATGGACTTCAACTCCCAGAATTCCCAATCAGCATGCTGGGAGTTGAAATCCACACACATCTCAAAATGGCTGAGATTGAGAAACACTGGCCTAAATAAAAGAAAATATACTATATGTAGCTCAGAGTTGAACTGTGTAGTCTCTGGTGCTCTCTGAACTTGGTTGTTTGTTTGCAAACATTTAATTATCTGATCAGATTAGTCCTAGTAAGTGAAGGGTTTGTACCCTATTTATATACAGTAATTTGCCCTGTCAATATTGGTAGGATATGGTTTTCTCCTTGGTAGTTTCTTTATTAGGATACTGCTTTTCACTTGATTGTTTGTCTAGTATTAATTCCTGCTTAAATAAGTGTAGGCTCCTGAAGAAGATATGTTCTGGGGTGGTTTTTTTAATTGCCTCCTTTGGATGGCATGTAAATATGGTTTATTTCTATTGATGGCTAATTTGTCTGGCTGCCAAACTTCCTTTGCATTTTTTTAAAAAATTTAGATTGGTCTAAGATACTCAGAGTTTTCCAGTTGAGACTGTGGTTGAGTCTGTCCATTTGTTCTGAGATTAAAGAGTTTTCATCAAGTCTTTGGACTGCTAAGTGGCATTCATGGAGGTCTTTAATTTTCTTTTTTTAAAAAGAATACATGGCTCTACATAAGGAATTAGTATATTCATACTTTTTAGATATTTGGGTCTACAGCTCCCAGTAAGCCTTAGCAAGCAAAAATAATGATGATTAGCATGAAAATTGAATCCAAAACACTTGGGAAGTGCCAGATTGGCTACTCTCATTCATACTGACCTAGCAGTGGATCTATAGGATTTAAAAGAAGACTTCCCAGGCTCCAGTTGTCTCCACAGGAGGCCCTCTACTACATCAGTGCTGAGCTGATCCTCAGAAGAGAGCACACTCACTCCTTATTTGATTTTTACATCTTCCTCCTATAAAAATAAGCCCTTTCAGATGTAATAGAGATTTGTCTTTAAAATTTGTCTTTTTAATATACTACAATGGTACATTTCATAAATGTGGGAAATGCTGATGTGAATTTATTTTAAAATTCTCCTGCTTATGCTAGAAGTATCCCAGACTTAGAAAGATTGTTCTTGCATCTAATCATGACATGATCTGCATCTCTGGATTGCCTTTGTTTTTGGACAGGCACCAAGAAGGAAGTGCTTTTACACTTTATTTAATGGTAACTATAATGAGGTCACATAATGTAGCCTTTTTCTCCAGAGACATTTGGGTATAGGCTCCCTTGTATAATGTATAATTCTGTTATCCCATCCCTGTACATTCCTGAAGGCACACCCTTTGGTTTTAGTTACACCAAAGAGTTCAAAGTTGAGCACCACAAGCCATTATTATTTCTTGGGACAAGTTGTTGTCTGTCCTGAAAGAATTCTACCTGGTCCCCTTGGGGCTAATAGTCACAGAAGATTTCTCATGTTTAAACCTGACCCGCCACCTTCTACACTTTGAGCAGGAGGAAACATGAGAAGTAAGGCTGGCAGAACTGGGATTGCAGTGTGTGTGCATGTGCGAAAGAGAGAGAGAATGTCACTTGCATGTCTCTTTCACACATACTTTCCCCATCAGCAATTCCTTGATCCCTTCTTGGAGCAAGCCAAGCGCACACCTGTGCACCTGTGCTGTTGGAGGCCTCCAGGCCTCGAAATGACATGGTACCAAAGGGGAGGAAGGTGGGGAGAAGTTAAGTTTCTTCTTGTTTAAAATCTGCAACATACTGGTTTCAGGTGACCCTCCCCTGATTTGGTTTCATTCCCTTACTCAGAATGAGGCATGTCAGGGGTTGAGGCTGAATGGAAGCCAAGAGTGCTGAAAATGGTTCACTATCGCTGGGCTAGTCTGGGCAGAAGGGCAGTAAATTGCTAGTAAATGGCATTCCCTCCTCATGGAATTTCCTGCAAATGCCTGAGTCACTCACATCTGTAGAACTTTACTCTAGTGAGTCATTGCAGCCAGCGAGAGCAGAAACCTCCCTGATGATGCCATCCAGATGTGCTGGCCTTTGTTCTCATTTCCCAACCATTGTGGCCTGACATTTGAACCAGGTCATTGCAGAAGGTGACTTCTACATAGGCAGGAGCACAACCAGGAAGAAAGAAAGTGGAAGGACATTTTCAGCTGCTTTCTTCTCTCTCTCTTTCTCTCTCTCTCTCTCTTTTTTTTTTTAACCAGGAGTGTCGGTGGGGAAATGAGGGAGGAGAAATGAAGAAGGGGCTGCAACTGCTCATTTGAAGCCATTTTGTATATGCCCTATTGGGTCTCCACCCCACCCCAGTTGCAGCTATCTCTTTTCTTTTCTTTCTGGGCATGGGTCAATAAATTGCTTGCTGAACAATTGAAAAGGTAGTCTGAGGGCCATCTGAAATTAGTCTGAGGGGCACATAGCATATTTATTCATTTGTTTATTTGTTGAAACATTTATTTATTCATCATATTTATGTAGCTGCCCATCTCATAATCCAGTGACTCTAATAGGCAATGTACAACAAAACGTTGGAGCTACAGACTGCTCAATATTTACCTGCACTCACCCCAAACAATATGTAACTTTCCAGATGTCCTACATCTCTTTTTGCATCTATTCCCAAGATGTAAATATTCCTTAACTGCAAGACTTTTCCTTATCTCTACTCTTGACATACATAAATAATCATACCAATCTATCTTTGGAGAGCTGCGGTAAACCGATAACCCAGATAATATGAAAGGTTTTGAAACTTGAAATGAGCGCTTTAATATTTTAAACCCCTGAAATATGAGCAACCTTGCAGGTTCTAATCACTGTGCAGGCGAACTCCAGGTTGTATCACCAAAGCTGAAGATTGCATCAGCTAGCATAATTCCAGTTTGTTGGGCTTTAGGCTTGTTACATAGATAACATAGTTGAAAATGTCTAGTTTATAGGGGAATCCACAGAGTATGGTAAAAAGTTATGGCTGTGACGTTTTTGACACCTCTGCTGGTTGGTGATCCAATACATCTGTAGAAACAATCTGGGATAGAGTTTATCAAGAAATTTGAGATCCAAAGCTTCCTTCTATGTTTGTGGTATATTTATATACTTGCTTTTGGAAAGAGCCATAATAAGATTTCTGAACTGTACTATTTGATCATCAAATCATATTTATATGTATAACTACTGAATAATTTGAAGCTTTAAAATGTTTTTTCACTTGTAATAATCTTTGTAATTTAAAATTAGATAAACTGCTAATTAGCTGAAGGGAGACCCTGGCTGACTTTGGATGATCTCAGAAAAGCTAAGCAGGATGACAACTAGTTAAGATGAAGATGGGAGACTATAAAAAAAGTCCCATGGCTGTGAACTAAAACCTGAGAAGTAAAAAAAAAAAAAATCATCCTGAAAAACGGTAATAGCAAACCACATTGGTAAAGTTCCAGGAAAAGAACGTGAGGTTTTCTAAGTGACCACCAAAAGTTGAGGCTGTTTGAACAGATTCATGCTTGGAGAGAAGAGGGGTAAATAGCTAATGAAAATACTAATTCATTTTTATTAGCTCATATTATCATAATTCAGGAAGTGAGAACAATGAGAACCATGACAGATCCATAATATTAATCGGAACAGAAACACACTATCTACATTAATGCATAACTACCAAACAAGAATGTTGGGCCACTAAAGTTTACAGTTCAACTTATTTATTTTAATTTTCACAGGGCAAATATAAATGTTCATCTCTGATATAATTTACATCCATATATGCCAGGGTACTTCACATTTATGACATATAGTTATTATAGCATGACACAATCATTACTGTTACATTGGCACAATTGTTGGATGAATCTGCTCTAAATTATAAGGGAGAATCATGCCATAGAAATAAATACATTAGCAATAGCAATAGCACTTAGACTTATATACCGCTTCACAGTGCTTTACAGGCCTCTCTAAGCAATTTACAGAGTCAGCGTATTGCCCCCAACAATCTGGGTCATTTTACCAACCTCAGAAGGATGGAAGGCTGAGTCAACCTGAGCATTTCAGGGCTGAACTCCTGGCAATTGGCAGAATTAGCCTGCAGTACAGTATTCTAACCATAATAAAGATTCCATTTAAAAAACATAGCATTGTTCTACTGGACTCAAGGAATACATATTCATCCAGCTGCCTGGATGTCCCTGTAGAGTACTCCTAGTGTATATGAACTCCAAAAATCTATACAACTACTAAATGGCAGCACTGAATTAATGGTCACCTGGACTTTTGCAATCCAGGTATAGTCTAACCTTCCTGTGCTAAATAAATATTTATTTTCCTACTAAATCAGCGATCATTTGGCTGTTGCTCACTGTATGGAGAAATGCAGTTATGTCGTATATATCTTTCCTCCTCATGAAAGATACAGGCTATCAGTTTATTTAAACAATGCACAGATCATAACAAAACATGATATTATTTTAAAATCCAGAATAATATAACTTTCTTAATCATAACACTCAATGTACCTATATGAATTAATTATGATTTGCTTCCTTAGCCTAATAACAGTGAGCTTTGTTCACTGCTCAAGTCACATTAGGAATGCCACCAGAGAAAAAATGCAGGCTAGATGAATCCATGACAGCCTCCAGTTCAGGAAGGCAGCTTCTGATAATCCCACTGCTTCAGCCATGGTCCATACTGTATTATGGTCTAGTATGCTAAACAGAACTTGTCCTGCTTAACCAATTGGCATTGACTTGGTTAAAAAAAAGCCCAATGTTCTGTTTACTGCAATGAAAGTTAAGGTGTAGTGACTGGTGAATATGCCTATCAGAAGAAGAAAAAAGTGTCTTTCAGTCTCTCCCCCTGAAGTAGGTTGGATGTGAAGAAGGAGGCAAGTTTGGACAGAGGGTCCGAGCATGGATTTAACCACCTGTCAGATTGCTGTGCAATCTGAGCAATTGACCTGTCAGACCCATACTGAAACAAATGCCCCGTTAGGCAAGTTGCTCTGTGAGATGCACAGCAAAGCAATCTGCCTGCAGGACATTTATTTCTATAATCCAATAGGAAGGTCATCTTAGAAAGGTTCTTGTCTACTGCCTTCTCCAGTCATCTTGGGTGCTGCCGCTGTTCCTCTCCAGGTTTCATGTCAGTCAGAACAAAAGACAAAATGGTCATGAAGGCAAATCAGTGGCAACCAGAGAGAAAAGGGCTTTCCATTCCGGCAGCAGCCAAAAATTGCCAATAGCAGCTGAGCAGAAGATTCAAGGTCACTAACAAATTGTCACAAACCTTGCATAAAGCAACAGATGTGTTGGAGGAAGATGAAAAATGTTACCTCTATGTCAGATCAGAAAACGTTAACTGACATTGGTGGGCTGGGAATAAGAAGGCTGCAGCCAACAGATATGCCCTTAAAGAACAGATAACAAGTCATCCTCAAGCAATGTTAGAGAGATATGTGGATGTGCCTTTGAAGACAAATCAGAGGGTTCAGCAGGAACAGAATTCAACTGTTTGAGTCCTTATTTGATAGAGCTGTGACTAGATAGATAGGTAGATCATGTCACTTCCATTCTGCTGCGGGGGGGGGGGAGGCTTATGAGCTCCATTCAGATACTGGCTTTGATTTTGACCCAGGGTCCCTTTGGCAGTCCTAAAGCCGTTTGCATAATTCGCATAAAATCTCTACTTGTTAGAGTCCAGCCCTCCCCCCCCCTAACTAAACAGGGCTATTTTCCTGTCTAAAAATCCCACATCCATAAATAAAAAGAAAAGGAAGCTGATGAAAGTTTGGTCCTATTTCCTTTGATTACGTCAAATTCATTTGTCCTACAACTATTAAAGGGGAAAAAATGACCTCTGGCTGCAAAACCATTGCCTACTCTAAACTACCAGGGTTAGTTTAGATTATTTGAGGGATTCCTGCACCTGAACAGATCTGCCCAATTTTGCACATTTTTTTGTCTGATTTTGATATTGGTTTCCAGTATAGAATGGTCTGACTTTGTAGAATTTCCAAACAAGACTTTGGTTTATTTGATCTATCCTCATTTTAAGGTGATTTTAAAAATACAGTTAGTTTTTTTTTTACTTTTTACTTTTATTGCATCATTGCAGCAACCCCATCTTTCTTTGTTAATTAGATTTGGTTTGAAGTTTCAACTGTGTTTTGTTATTAAATCAGTTATAGAAATTGCTTTGTGATTACAGGAATTCATTACAATGGAATGGAGATGATACATTTGTTTTAGATCATCCTGGGAAAAATGCAATTTTGATTAGGGCTGAGAAAGATATTAACTACGCTTAATAAAAATATCTTGTCTGTGCAGAGTGATCAAGAAAGTAGATTAAGGTAATACAGCATATTCCAGTAAAAAAAAAAATCCAGTCCGGTGCAATGCAGAAAGATTATAATGTGATACCTCCATAAACATGATGCAAGGAATCCTAAAGTTCAACTATATTATCTTCAAATTGAAGAAAACCAGGGAAAGAGCTGTGAAAATATCTTGTCTGATACACTAAAGAAGTGCTTACAGAATAATAATTAAGGAGGAGGAGGAGGAGGAGGAGGAGAGGCAACCATTAGGCAATTTTGTATTACTCATTTTTTTTCAGCCTTAGGTTCACAGGGTTGCATCCTGGCCCCAATTGTTCTGCTGAAGTGCCAATCCTAGCCCACTCTAAAAGGACAAGTGCAGGTTTTAGCCCGGTCTGAGCAAAGTTGCCAATCCTTGTAACAAAAAAAACAAAAAATGGGCTCCTATGCAGCACAGAATCAGGACACTGGATTTTCATGTCAGGAAACAAACCTACAGTATTCTTGTCTGGGCTAATAGGCAGTTGAATTTAGTAGCTAAAGGGATTTTGTATCACAGAACAAATGGTGGGTTCTGAATATATATGATGGGGCACTGGAAGAGCCAGATGGGACTAATCGGTGGCTTAATCATAAAGTCTGTTGGGTATGTGGAGTGGACAGGAGTACAAGTAGTCCTTAACTTACAATCATTTGTTTAGTGACCATTCGAAGTTAAAATGGTACTAAAAAAATGACAGTTTTTCATACTTATGATTGTTGCACTATCCCTATAGTCACATGATCAAAATTTGGATAGTTGACAAATGGAAAGTATTTATGATGGTTTCAGTGTCCCAGGGTCATCTTTTGTGATCATCTTTTGCAATCTTTTGATAGGCAAAGTCAATGGGGAAGCCAAATTCATTTAACAACTATGTTACTAACTTAACAACTACAATGATTCACTTAACAACTGTGGCAAGAAAGGTCATAAAATAGAGTAAAACTCACTTAACAACTGTCTTGCTTAGCATCAGAAATGTTGGGCTCCATTGTGGTCATAAGTCAAGGACTACCTGTAATAGCAGAAGCCTTTCAAGCTTATTGGGTTTTCTAGAACCCTGAGATTTGGTCTATTTCTCACTCTCTTCTTTCCTTTGCTTGTAATTTCCCTCAGTAGCAAACTGTCCTACACAAAAATTAGCCCAGTCTTATTCAGAGACTTCTTCCCTGGTCACCATCCCTCAAATTTCAAGTTAGATTTGATGGCCTTAATTATCTATATCACTTTCAACAACTTAAGTTAAGATAGGATGTAGGAAAAAGGACTGGAAGATCTCAAGATCCTGTGATCGTACTTTCTCCTTTTTTTCTGGGGTATGTCCCAAAGGAGTGATTCTTTGGCAACAAACTTAGACTGTATAAACCCCAGGAATATTCTACCTCAAGAGGTATTCTGGGAAATTCCTAGATATTTACCCCTGTAGATTCAGGAATCGCAGTACTGGCCAAGTCTTTAGCAGAGTAGTATGGAATGTGGCTGCTTTGTTAAGTAACATTTTGGAAAATAGCCTTAACATCTGCAGTAGCACAGCAAAGATAGCTAGAGATTTGCAAAATTAGGAAGTTCTTGAAATCCAAGAATCCTCCACACATGCCTTTATGAATAAGGTCGCACCTGGCTCCTAGGGGGGGAAACATGTATATATTTGTCAAATATGGATGTGATTTAATATCAGTTATTACTCCAAGAGAACTAGAAGTTCTATATCTGAAATGTGTGAGTCAATTGGAGCTATGTAATGCTTCCCAATTCTTGCTAGAAAGAAGGATCATCTGTACTACCCTACAATCTGCTTTGCCACAAGAATGCCACAGAGAGAACCAAGTAACTCTCAAATGAAGCTATAACATGTATGAGCCCCTTTAAGGGCAGAGTCTTTTTTTCCTTAATGCAAAGTAAGCATTCTTCTGTAATCTGGTTCAATGTGATTATACTTCAGGAATGCATACCTCTAACAATTTGGGCATTTTGTAAATTGAGTATGTCCATAAGCTATCAAATGGGTTGAGGTGTATTCACATGTAAGGCAATAATCCCTTCAAAGTGAGTGAACTTAATTGATCAAGACTGACAACTATGCCTGGATTTCTGTATCACTATCAACCAAGACATGAAGCTTTTTATTCTAAGAGTGTGATGTGCAAACACAGTCATTGTGGTTTATAGCTTAGCATATTACATAAACCTAGTTAATTTGACAGCGAAGAATTTTATAGAAAGATAAAGCAGAATAATTTGGAGCAGGTCCTTCCAGTCAAGTCATGCTGATTGTTAACTAAATATCAGGAGAAGAGTGGTAACATCTTTCCCAACTAACAAATGACTTTGGAAAAACTGCAGAGAAGAGCAACTAAGATGATTAAAAGCCTGGAGACTAAAACATGTGAAGGATGGTTACAGGAATTGGGTATGGCTAGTTTAGAGAAAAGAAGGACTAAGGGTGACATGATAGCAGTATTCCAGTATTTGAGGGGCTGCCAAAGAAGAGGGCGTCAAATTATTCTCCAAAGCACAAGAGGGCAGGACAAGAAACAATGGTTGGAAATTGATCAAAGAGAGAAGCAACCTGGAATTAAGGAGAAAGTTCCTAACAGTGAGGACAATTAACTAGTGGAACAGCTTGCCTTCAGAAGTTGTGGATGCTTCATCACTGGAGGTCTTTAAGAAGAGACTGGACAGCCACTTGTCCTGCTTGAGCAAAGAGTTGGACTAGAGGACCTCCAAGGTCCCTTTCAGCTCTATTCTAATTGATTGATGTTATCAAATGACAAACCCACAGATTACAATTTCTAATGAATGGAATACTTGTAATGTTCTGAGCTAGCCAAACTTTTTGATGGATGTATGTTCAGCAGTCTCTTCCAGTGTTGCCACAATTTATTGTTCTATGGTAATTTTGAAATTATCATCAAGTAACTTTGAAAATTAAGATGGTCTTAGCTCAGTGGTTCTCAACCTCTGGGTCGGGACCCCATTTGGGGTCGATCGACCATTTCACGGGGGTCGCCAAGCAAGGCTGTCCGCCATTTTTTTTGTCCGCCATTTTTTTTGTCTGCCATTTTTTCCCCTTTTCCGGCGGGTGCCTTACCTCCCTTGGGCTGGGCCAGCTGGTGGGCGGCCTGCTCTGTCTCTGCCGCTTGCCAGCTACGCCTTGGCCGGCGCAGGGGGCGGAACCACGCATGCGCGGCGCTCCCGGGCAGGGAAAGTCCTCGACTTACGACCGGTTGGGTAGTCCTTGACTTACGACCGGTTTAGTCCTCGACGTACGACCGGTTTAGTCCTCGACTTACGACCGGTTGGGGTCGCGGCATTAAAAAGGTTGAGAACCACTGTCTTAGCTGAATCCCAATACCAAATTTATGTCTATTAAATATTTTCTACAAAGTTTGACCTGTTTATCTAACATAGAATCTAGAGGGGCATTGCTGGCAATGTAATGGATTGTAATTCAGAGGAAACAATTATTCTTTAGATAACATGAAAAAGTAGATGAAACAAGAAAAGAAAATGCAGGAAAAGTAGTTTACTGAGTTATTCAAGACACAAGGATTAGAATTGTGACAGCTGCATATCTGCTTGGAGGAAAGCCTATTGCCTCTTCACAGAAAATGAAAATAATTATGATAGAATGCCACATAACTGTGCAAAAATTGAGGATGAGAGAAAAAATCATTTATGGAGAAAAAATGTGTACAATGCATATAGAATAGAATAGAATAGAATAGAATAGAATAGAATAGAATAGAATAGAATAGAATAGAATAACAACAGAGTTGGAAGGAACCTTGGAGGTCTTCTAGTCCAACCCAGGCAGGAAACTCTATACCATTTCAGACAAATGGTTGCCCAATCTCTTCTTAAAAACTTCCAGTGTTGGAGCATTCACAACTTCTGGAGTCAGATTGTTCCACTCATTAATTGTTCTAACTGTCAGGAAATTTCTCCTTAGTTCTAGGTTGTTTCTCTCCTTGATTAGTTTCCATCTATTGCTTCTTGACCTGCCCTCAGGTGCTTTGGAGAATAGCTTGACTCCCTCTTTTTTGTGGCAACTCCTGAGATATTGGAACACTGCTATCATGTCACCCCATAGCCTAGGGGTGTCAAACTGCCGGCCTGCGGGCCAGATGTGCCATGGCGAAACCGCCTCCACCGCATTGCCAGCAATGGGGAAAAAGTCACGATACGTCATGACACGTCACATGATAAGAGTTTGACACCCCTGCCCTAGTCCTTCTTTTTATCAAACTAGACATACCCAATTACAGCAACCATTCTTTATATGTTTTAGCCTCCAGTCCCCTAATCATCTTTGTTGCTCTTCTCTGTACTCTTTCTAGAGTCTCAACATTTTTTTTTACATTGTGATGACCAAAACTGGATGCAGTATTCCAAATGTGGCCTTACCAAGTTGTTATAAAATGGTATTAACACTTCATTTCACATAATCTTGATTCTATCCCTCTGTTAATGCAACCTAGAACTGTGTTGGCTTTTTTGACAGCTGCAGCACACTGCTGGCTCATATTTAATTTATGATTGTCCACTAGGACTCCAAGATTCATAATATATCGCCAAAGAGAACAAGAAATTATTTCAATTAAAAATAGCAGAGAAAATGCAGAGCAGGCTTTACAGAAATAAGTTTCAGAATTGGATAGAAAAAGCTGAACAAGAAACATACAGTAGAGTAAGTAGAATTAAAAATGAAAAATGATGAGCTTATTTGGGTGAAACTAGAATTTGTGAATGCAGGAAAGAGTATTTTAAAAATTTGTATGGGAGTGATATTTTTACTTTGAAGAGTGGGACTAAAATAAATGCTGAAGTGTCTAAGGCACAATATGATGGGAAAATCAAATGTCAGGAGAAAATTCAAAAATGATACCACTGCAGGAATAAATTACATAATTGGAGAAATGCTAAAACATGAATCTTATTTGCTTTATGGAATGGTTGTGTATCTTGTTCAACAGATGTATAAAGATTGGGTCCATGCCTTATTCCTAGAGGAGTACTGTTATTATTTCTCTATACAATAGGAAAGACAACAAAACAATTGCAAAACTACAAGGAATTAGGTTTGTTAAGCCCATCTGGAAGTATTTTTGAGAATATTCTGGTAAAAATACACAAGAAGTAATCATGAACAAGCATTGAGAAGTTTGTGTAGTTGAGTGTTCTTCAGTAGGTCATGAGAAATGTGAAATATGAAAAATATCTGAAATATGAGAAACAAAGTTCTTTCATTGTTGTAAGTAAAGTTCTTATGATAAATGAATGAGCATGAAGACTGCTCACTGAAGGCAATAAGAGCAATACATGATGGAAATAAAGCATTATACGAATGGATCAGTGAACGAAGAGAGGGAGCAAGGACAGTGCAAATATGTTTGATGTTCTATTACTATATGTGGAATCCTTGGTACTCTTTGAGCTTGGTTGTTTTCTTGCAGATGTTTCATTACCCAACTTGGTGACATCACCAATATTAATATATAAATTATAAAGAAATAAATAATAAACAATTAAAATTACAAGTACACCAAGATAGTTATGTTTGATAGAGAAAATTGAATTAATTATTGCACATTATAAATAAATAGTGAAAAATTTTAATGAGATGAATTTACCTTGGTAGAAGTTTTACTAAAAATGGGGAAACAGATGAACAAGTATTAAGCTATGTAAATGTTTTAGAAGATAGTGTGTGGTGCACTGCTATGAATGCATGTTTAATGAATACATGAAAACATAAGGGCATACTTCCACCCATTTTGTTATATGGAAGCAAGACCTAAATATATCAAGAAAGTCATAAAAGATAGAATGCAATGAGAATGGGATACCTTAAGAAATATGCAAAAAAAGGAAAGAGAGCATAAAGAATGAATGGAGGTTGCTTGACTACAAGAGTATGAGAAAGGACATTGAGGAAGTTTGATTATATAGAGCGAAACCTATGGCACACGTGCCAAATTGGGTATGCAGAGCCCTTTCTGTCGGCACGCACACCAGAGGGATGCTCCCTTCCCCCTTGCCATGTGCGCCTGACTAATGGGAACTGGAGAGGGCAGGGAAACTGAATCCAGCAGCACTCTCGTGGGAACAGCTGCAAGAACTGGGCGGGGAGAGGGGAATCTATAAAAGCAAGTTTTGGCGGGAGTGCAGTGAGAGAGCGAGTGAGTGAGCAGATGACCTTTGGAAGCGATAGTGGGTGTGAGTTTGGAGAAGACAAGTAGGATGCTGAGCTGGGTGGCACCTCTCCCCACAAGCTTCCTCAGGTGGAAGAGCCGGGCAGCCACGGCTCACACTCCTCTCTGGCCTCCATCTGCCCGAGGCCTGAGCTTGGCGTGCCCAGCTGGCCGGCGACAGGCTGGAGAGTGTGGGGTGGTGGCAGCTGCCCCAGGATGAGGGGTAGGCAGGGTGGGTGCTCCCGATGTCTCTGGGGAAAGAAGCAGCATGGAGGCTCCGCACCCAGTTCAGCCCAGCCCTGGCATGGAAAGCGAGGCAGCAGCCCCGTGTTCATCCCCATGTGTGAGTGCACCCCCGCCCTGCCAGGCAAGCAGATGGAGGCCAGAGGGGAGCGAGAGCCGCAGCTGCCTGCCTGCGCTCTTCTGCCGCAGATGCCACGGCTCTGCTTGCCTGGCAGGGCAGGGGTACACTCACGCATGGGGATGCACGTGGGGCTGCTGCCTCGCCAAGCTCGGGCCTCAGGCAGATGGAGGCCGGAGGGGAATGAGAGGAAGCATGTGGGGAGAGGCGCCACCCAGCTTGGTAAGCTGCAGTCCACCCGCAGAAAGAGGAGGAGGATGGAGGAGGAGGGCTGGCCAGGGATGGGTGCAGCACTGCCCATGGGGGGAATCTGACCAGCCCCAGCCTGGAGGGGGGAGAGGCCAAGGGAACCTGAAGGGAGGCATCTCAGTGCACCCGGTTGGCCGGTGATGGGTTGGAGAGTTCCAGATGCCGGCAGCTGCCCTGGGACGAACAGTAGGTGGGATGGGTGCTCCTGATGTCCATGGGGGAAGAAGCGGTGAGGAGGCTCCGTGCCCAGCCCAGCCCAGCCCTGGCACAGCACAGAAAGCAGGGCAGCAGCCCCTCATGCATCCCTGTGCACTAGCATGCCCCCGCCCTGCCAGTCAAGCAGAGCCACGGCATCTGCAGCAGAAGAGCGCAGGCGCACAGCGGAAAGCATGAGGAGCCCTGATCCCAGCACAGCCCCTCCCCACTCTCCTCCTCCCCCCCTCGGAAGAACTGTGGAGCTTAGGATCTTCCCCTCATGCCCCCCACCCTCAGGGAAGAAAACCATCGCAAGACACTCTTCTGTTTTAACTTTTTTTCCTTGTTGCTTTTTGGAGTTTTCATCCTGCTTTTGTCAGACGGCAGCATCTGGGAGGGGGTGTAGCTGCCCCCCTTCCCCCCCAAGCCATCAGCTGAGCAAGACACCCTCCTGCCCATTGCACCACTTGCCAGAGACCTCCTGGATCTCCCCCAACCCTGCCTGGCCCCCACAGGCATCCCTCCTCAGGAGCAACATCGAGCTGGCCATGCCCACCCTTGCTGGCCACACCCACTCAGACTGCCATGACCACCGTAGTCACGCCCACCCAGCAGGCCACGCCCACCCAGCGGGCCATGCCCACTCAGCACCCAGTGATACATAAGTGGGTTTTGGGTTGCAGTTTGGGCACTCGGTCTCTAAAAGGTTCGCCACCATTGATATAGAGAGAATGAATGAATGAAGATAGATTTGCAAAGTATATGAATGAAAAGTAACCGGGCTGAAAAATAGCTATGATAGGATGGAATTGATGAGATCCACAGAAAGGAAATATGACAAACTTAAATAATAAAGGCAAGCAGTGTATGGAATGATTTGCAAGGATAAAAAGGTAGGGAGTAGTAGAATAGACAGTACTGGTACGAATAGCTGTATTTTTGTTATCTTAGTATTTCTTACTTCTTTGCTTTGCCCAATGGTGCTGAATTTGAAGGTCACAGCATGTTGAGTATGCATGTTTATATAGGGCAGAAGGCCAAAACAATACAATGAGAAATGAAATGTTTTATTCATATATTGGAATGCGACTGGACTGTTTAAAGCCTGATTAGTGTTTTCTTTGATAGATCCTGAGAAATATATTGTCAGAGAAATTCACTTCCTATAAAAGTTCATCACTGCATTTTTCATCAGGCATCCTTTTTTTTTTACCAGAAAGCAAAGGGCAGCAGGAGGATAACAGTTACAGTAGGTCTCTAGGCCAGTGATGGCAAACCTTTTAGAAACCGAGTGCCCAAACTAACCCAAAACCCACTTATGCATCGTCGGGTGCCAGGTGGGTGTGGCCCATTGACTGGGCATGGCCCATTGGATGGGCGTAGCTGCAGTGGTAACCGCAGACTGGGTGGGACTAAAAAAATTCAATCAATCAATTCCAACTTTGCAAGATTTTTTTCCCGCGAGAAATTGAAATTGACTGATTGATTGAACCTTTTTTTTTTTTTGCACACGGCGCTGGAGGCCTAAAGCGAAAAGGTTTTATAAAACCCAGCTGAAGGCCTAGGACTGGGGTGACGGCGCGCGTGCCCACAGAGAGGGCTCTGAATGCCCCCTCTGGCACCCGTGCCATAGGTTCGCCACCACTGCTCTAGGCCTTTAAACTGAATTGCTACGATGTTGCAGTATAAAATTGTCTGCCAGATTTCAAAAAAGGCAATACCCCTCATGGAATTAAATTTGGATGGAGAACCATCAGTAGCTGACCTTATATCAGCATTTCCATGGAATTTTGCAATGTTGGGGGGAGCAAATGATATTCCTTCAGGCACACAGATACTGTAGTCCTTGATTTGCAATCAAACTTGGGATCAGAATTTTTGCTGATAAGCAAGACAATTGTTAAGTCATTTATTCTCATTTATGGAGAATGGATTAATCAGGGAGATGGTTGGACTAGGTTAAATGGGAAGCAATGGAATTGTTTTGTCATCATGTAACTAAATAACACATGAATATGTGAACATACTCCATTCAAAAGCACTGTGTTTCGGGGAAGTGATACATTTTTAATGCAATTATTTCAACCACTAGCTCCCCTTTAAAAAAAATTATTTATTAATGAAATGTATATAGCTGTTTATCTCACCAAAGATGACTCAAAAGTATTCTTGATTAATAAGAATCTAGATTTAAACATACATAGACATACTGATATCTTGTCATATACAACAATAACATAATTCACAAAACATTCTTGCAAAATATAAAATACCTGTCCAATTTTCCCAACATTCATAAAAGCAGGGAAAAAGGGGACTCAAAAGAGCTACCTAGAAATGGAATTCAGTGACTGCCAAAGAAGCACTGAAAAGTTAGTTTTGGTAGCCGTTACCTAATCATTTAAGGAATTGTTGGTCCATCTACTGAAAAACTCAACACTGCTTCATATGGCCTGGTTAGATTTTTTACAGTGCTCATACTTTGCAATATCCAGCCTAAAATAATCCACTGCCCATCACTAACCAACAGCCTTACATCTCTTAATTGTGCTATGACAAAAGGGCTGAAGGTCTCTCATGTTCCCTGCTCCAATCACAGCTGGGATTAAAATGTCATGGGAAATGGCACCTTGGCAACAGCAACATTTTGTTCGCCCATGCTGAAAATCCTCTCAGTGCATGTTTCATTCCTGCCACAGACCTTCAGAAACCTTGAAGCAATGGTTTGCTGCTGGTAGTGGGAGTTGGCTTTAGGCCCAACTTAAAAAAACTCACAGAAGAAAAAGCGAATTGAGCTGAAATCAATCCAAACTATTCTTATTCTTTAGATTCAATAATGTGGCAGAGCATGAGGGCATTTTCATTCATCTTGGAATCCAGTGGCAACCTCTCCAACATGTAAATATGAGACTGGATCAATGTATCAGTCAAGTTGATTCAAACTTCAGCCTAGTAACTGGTAAGACCATTTTGGATCTGCAGATCAAATGCATGCTTGTTTCTTGGTACCTTTACAAATGAAGCTAAGGTATTTACCATAGTGAGTGACATTGCCATTTATTAATTAATTACAAATTCAACAACTACACAGTATGTCGCTACTAAGGTTTCAGTGATATTTTTATCCCACTCTTCTTCCAAGGAACATAATGCAGCTAACAGGGTTCTTTCCCCTTTCTTTATCCTCACAAGGCTGGGATACGTTCAGCTGAAAGCAAGACAAATTCAAGATTCTCATGAATTTTACATAGCAGAGACTATGGAATTGAAATCTTGGCTCCACACTCTTGGTCTACAACCCTAACAGCTACTCCATATTTTTAAAACAGTAGTATATTAAGTCCAAGCCATTTAAATGGATTAACAATCCCAATTCTAATAAAAACAAAAGTTTCCCAATCAAAATAAGTGGTTTTGAAGTAAACATCTACATTTCCTTTTTAGTGAAAGTAGCTATAATGATGGTTAAAACTCACATTTTCATCCCTATTTTACTGATCATAGTCCTTATGCTGGCTTCTTCTTTTAAAAAAGGAAACTCAAGATTAAAAAACCAGAGTTCTTTAAAATACAATATAAAAGATATTAATGGGATATTAGTAGGATATAAGCATTGCAACATCTGAACATCTGGACAAATGATTACAGCAATAAATTCCCATTAAAAATGAAAGACTGAAGTTGTGTATTATTTAAAGGTCATAAACTGTATGATAGTGTTACATTTCAACAACCCAATACACAAATGTTATGAAAAATGTACAAGACCCATAAATAATATAAATATGCTCAAATGTTATACATTTTGAGGTAGGAAATAAAGCTCCAGCACAGAATCTCTTTTGCAATCATAATAATTTGTTAATGTAACAAAGATATACCAAGGTTTCCCTGTTGGTGTGGTCAAAATACCATGGAGTAGCCACCATGTGTTGCTCTGAAATTGTTTGCTCCTTTTCAATTTTTGTCTTCTTACCAAATTTTCTACTTTGCTGTGCAGATATCCAAATTTAAAAATTTGTTCCTAGTGCTTATAAAAGGGTTCCCTTCTGCCCTATCCCACCCTACAAATTAATAAAATAAATGGATGAGAAATTATGGAAGAGTAAGGCCACGTTACATAGTACTATTTGAAGTAGAGAATCAGATGGTTCTCCATCTGCACCCAAAATTTACCACTTTGGAATTGAACGTTAAACTTTAGCTCTAGAATAAGATATCCCCATTGCTCTATAAGATTTGCTAAGCTTAACTAGGGCAGTGCAGGAGAAGTGGGCATATAGTCAGCTCTGTACTTCAGTACCTCATACCATCTTCTACCGCCACTCAAGACCTTGTAATAGAATCCCGAAGAGCTGAAATGAAACTTAAATGAAAATGTGGGGCAGTTCTAACCAAGTCTGGTTTAAGTATTTGTCTGGTGATCCAGGCCAAACAGAAGATTTCCCTGGTTATTCTGGTAGCAATCATTTGGTCTGGTGTTTGAAACAACTTTGCAATAATTAATTTTTAAAAATATCTCTGGTAGCTGGATTAGATCAGAACTGCTGTGGATGAGATTAAGGAAGATTCAACTCACCCTATGCATTCCTCTGCTGATTTTAGATTCTGTGATGGAAAATAGAAAGAAAAGAGACAAAGCAACTGGAGGACACCCATTTTTATGGATACCGTAGCTTCCTGTTTCTGTGCCAGAAGTTGGAAGAGAGAGCTAATCTCCACATAACTGTGCCCTCTAGGTCTATTCATGAGGAACCATAGATAGTGATCTTAGCCAATGATAAAACTTAGGCATTGGACAGGTAAATGACCCCATAACCCAGACATGCCTGGGTTTTCATATTCAGATATATGCTTGCCATTGACTTAAATATGCTTAAAATGTTGTATGAATGCTGCTTCTATGTATTTTACAGGATTGCCAGTTGTCAGCTATTTATGCTGTTGAGTCAATAAAGTAATTTTTTGACATTTTAAGGTTGTATAATAGAAATCAGTCATCTTATTAATTCTACTTTATAGCATGTGGGCTATTCTCTACTCAGCATTTATGAAGCAGAGGATTTGTGACCCAAGTATGACGTGAAAACTTGTTTACATAGTATCCTCTTCACCTAGATATTTTAACGATCCTCAGAGAATTAATGTGTTACATATACAGGATTGGAGAGTGGCAGTAATAGCGTCATAGCTTACTCTCACCTGGAAAATTTCAGAAAATGGATTTGTTCCCATTCAAGGACGCATCTCATTCCAACATTAGGGTGAGAAGTGAACACACACCTTTTCAAGTCACAGGCACTGGAGCTGATTGAAATCTCCATCAAGGTTTTTGCTGCTGGCTGAGATCCAGAATCCATTTTCAGTCAGAGAAAATAAAAAGAGGAATACCTTCATTGCTAAACTGCTGCCTTTACATCCAGGAAATGTAATAACTGCTTAAAAGGGAAAGCCTAAAATGCAAGAAAGAGCCCTGGCAAAAAAAAGAGCTGCTTCATTCAACAGATTCATGTTTGCATTCAAATGTTATATGGTGATAACTGTTTAACTAATTTCTTTTAAGTGTCTATTAAAATACAGGAGTGGATGCTACCTGTACTAAGTATTCATTGTCCTGCTAGGATACCAGATAGAAACCAGGTTGGGGGGGATAAACAGCTCAAAGTATCTTGTGTAGGAAGAGGACAGGGAAGCTAGTTTGGATGGGTTAGAGAAGTGTTTCTCATCCTTAGCCACTTTAAGATGTGTGAACTTCAACTATCCAGAATTCCCCAGCAAGCAGAATCCTGGGAATTGAAGTCCACACATCTTACGTTTGCTGGGGTTGAGAAATACTGGGTTAGAATTTTGTTCTTCCCCTCTCTTTGATAGTCAAAAGCCATGTGGGTTTAAACAAAAATTGAATACAAGAATGCCAGATGATCTCTATGTGGCTTGGGGGCTCTATCAAACAGTATTTCTCCTCATCTCCAGTTCCCACATGTAGCAGCAAACTGCAAACAATAAACTCCAAGAAGCACTTCCTTATGACAGAATGGCTAGTACTAAACTGCAAGCTGGTTGGAAACCAAAAGAGTATTCTTTAAAAACTATCTGTGAAATACTACTCTATGGATTATTTTCCTCTGATTCTTTTCTGTCATTAGATTCTGCTAATGATTATGGATTCTGTTCCCCCCATCCCTTTTTCACTGCCAACAACTATGGAATATTGGTAGAGGTGCCAACATGCTATTTTGACACATACATAGATGGCTCTTGTCACATACACAGATTTCTCACTTTTGCTATTGTATTCAAAAGGCAAAATTATTGGATGAAGACTTGATAAAGCAGCCTGCAACCAACGTTATTTGCATGTTGGTAAGTTCCAAACTTGTGCATGTCTAAGGATTTAGCATAACTAACTTGCAGAGTCATATTATTCAGAACGGAAAGCCTCAGTGTGATAAATCCATTTTATTCCATCTCTTATTTATAAATGTGCTGTTTCTGAAGTCAGTGAGGAGAAGAACAAATGCTTTTCTCCCCCAGTTTTGCTTTAATAAACCAGCTAAATTTCACCAAATCCCACGGGAATCATCCAAGAAATATTCTCCTTACAGATTAATAAGGTTAGTGCATAAATCTTGGGTCAACTCATGCTTAATAACCGTGAAGATTGTTTGGGAATCAAGATCAATTAGAGTCCAGCTGGTAATCCTGTGCAGATTAGAACTACATCAATGAAAATTAAGCTGCAATATTTATTTACAAGTGCATGATTGGATAAAAGATTTAAAGAATTGCCAAGTATATGCAGTCAGAAGAAAAGCAGTAGCAAAAATAAAACAAATTCAAGGGCTAATGTTCACAATGCTACACCAGCCTTCCCTAACATGGTGCTCTCCAATTTTTTTAAAACAAAACTACAGTTCTGGTAGCATTTAGTAAGCTATTGTTTCAACACATGTAGGGGATGGCAGGTTTCAATTTGCCTTATTCAGATATTCTAAAATTCAGAGTGCTCACCGTGTCTGCACTTCAAAGAAGTCTGGTCCCCTCCTTTCCAATATCTCTTGTGGGACATCAGCCTCCTGGAAATATTTGCACATTGAATATGACTGTCTGCAGAAGGAACAGCTTGCCCATGAACCAGGACTCTGATAAGGCAAAGTCATACTGGGTTTGCAAGAGAAGTATTCAAGATATGCTTGTTGTGAGCATATAGTCCAAATATGTAATGTAGCGTGGAAACTTGGAATTCTTTTACACTAAGCATCATAGCACCAATAGCAGCTTCCTAGTAGCTAGAAGCAGAACTAAATTATCTAGCTTTGTTGTATCATTAACTTCATATGTGGTTAAAACAAGGTTAATATATGAATATTCTTGTGTTCTCTGTGCCAAATTCCATTTGCTATTTCTTATACACCTGCATGCATTAAAAGTATAGATCAGATGTGTCCAGCCCATGGCCCACAATAATTAACATTCTTATGTAAATTTGACATTATAAAACTATATTATATATTTTATATGGAGCCCAAGATAATTCCTCTTCACTCAATGCAGCCCAGGCAAGCCAAAAGGTTGGACACCCATATTTTAGATGAAAAACTGCTTCACAAGCATATAGGTACAGGACTGATACAAGAGGTACCACCTGCAACAAGGGTGCTCTTTTTTTTTACACCAGGATAGATTACCTTGCCAATTAACACCTTGCTTCAGAGCAAGACATCCGGGAGTAAATAATCAGGATCCACCAAGGTTGTAGAACAGGGGTCTTCAAACTTGGCCCTTTTATGACTTGTGAACTTCAACTCCCAGAATTTCTCAGCCCGGCATGCTGGCTGAAGAATTCTGGGAGTTGATCCACAAGTCATAAAAGGGCCAAGTTTGAAGACCCCTGTTGTAGAGCATGGAGACTACTGTATGTATGGGGTCTCTGAAGCAGATAGAAAGAGAGGCACACAAACCTCAGAACAAGGCAATCTGCTTTACCATTATATTTGCAGCACCACCAAACAAAACTGAAACATCTCCCATTGTTTTTAGGCTTATGACACCTTATGTGACAGGATGTGGCATTTGTACCATTCTGAGGCTGGCAGCCAAGTACCTACAGCAATTAGAAAAATTCGTGTGATGGCTACCCTTTCAGGTGGAGATTTAGCCCTGCATTTATTCTATGTATTTAAAGTCTGTGCAGAAGATCAGTTATTTTCTTTTCTTTCTTTTTTTTAACTCCTTCAAGGGAACTTTTTATTTTTTACTCATGGAAAACCTGGGAGGTAGGCTACACTGAAAAACAAAGCTACCTATAGTGTTCTACCCAAGCTCTTTCTTTCTTTACCCATTTCTTTCACTGCAACCCATTAATCTTTATCCATATTCTCTTGGTCTACTAACTTGTCATTTTGTATTATAACAACTTTCTAGGTATCCCCAATAGCTTCCACATATTATTATTAATAGGATAATAATATCACATCATTTTTTATTTATTTAGGTTCACAGTGAGCAATGATTTATACAGGCTCACTCAGCTTGTGATCTACCAAAATCACAGTCCACCAAAGCCACTTTTAATGGCTTACAAAGTCAGTTCAGCCATCTTCTGTTCTCAAGTGACTAACCAAAGTAGCTATTTAATGCGTTACCAAAAAGGAAATTCAATTTATTTTCTTTCTAATCCCATATGTATATCTATAAATTGTATCTAGTTCTCCTTAACATTCTCCTTTATTTGTATTAATTTCTAGTTCTATATATGCAAATTTAAACTCAGAAATAGTTAAATTGTAGATCTGCTCAATCAGTTGCCCAGATGCTAATTGTGGATGGCAACTCTAAAGGTCACAATTTAAAATCTCCATTTTTTTATTTTTTAAGACACATTTAACTGGGAGATTGAAATACTGAAATATCCTCTGAAAAATAATTTCTCATAGATTATGAAATATATGCTTTCAGTTACTATTCCTTTAACCCTAAATCTCAATATTTTATACTCTGTTTTTAGCTCTCTATATCCAGATCATATACTACTATTAACAGTAATTTTAATGATTTCCACAAAATCTATATTCTGCAAAGAAAACTAACCCCAAAGCATGCTATAAAGGTTCTTAAATGTAAAGAATTCTAGTAATTCCTACAATTTGGGAGAATACATAAACTAGAGCTATGCTATTTTCTAATTTTAATACTTGCTAAAAATAATAAGACATAATGAAACAAAGCAAAGAAGTACCTAAACCACTATACCAAACATTCATTTCACATTCAAACTGCTTGCCATCCTCTAAACCAGAGAAATGGATCTGTTCTAGGCCCTAATCTGTTCCTAATCTTGTTTAATAGATCAGGTGATGTTACAGAGAGGATTTAACCGGAAAATATTGGTAATATCCATTTCTCTGAATAGGGACAAACAGGGACCATCCTGGCAGAAAAACTAGTAAAATCTGTATCTGCCAGCTTCGTTTATATCTTCCATTTTTTAATGGAGAGAGAAAAAAAAGAAAAGTTGCAAGAGAAATAAAATGGGACAATAACGAAGGAACAGAATTCAGGAGGAGCTTTTCTGCTTGAGCACTGCAGACCAGGCAGTTCACTTGGCAAGCAAAGTTAGATCCGTTGATTGGCGTTCCCCATTCTAGTCCTAGAGGTTGTTTGGCTTTTACAAAGTTTGTATTCCAGGACATCAAAGCCAGGAAATTTAATTCCTATTTTATTCAAATTATTGCAAATTAGTTATGTTCTCTCACCCTCTCAAGTACTGAAATTACTATACTGAGTGTGCTTATGTTCCCAAACTTGCCTCTTTAAATCTTCCACTTGTGCTCTCAATAACTATTAAGTAGGATATTTCACTAAACTAAACTAAAATTATACATTTCCCTTCCCCCCTCCCAACTCCCAACTCCTCAAAGGCTTAACAAATATTGGTGGTCTTTCTCAAGCTTACCTTATCTATCGGTCACACTTTATTCTGTCTCAGCCTTGAAGAATGTAGCTTTCAGGACTGACCTTACCACTAAATACATCAGGGAATAAATAATGTTCCACTGGAGCTCTCTGATCGAGGACAAACTTGATCGGCATGCAAGTTTTGGTTGACCAGTTTCACCTGAATTTCCCCAGTAGCTTTATTTCTATCTCAGTAAAAATGGTAGTCGTGGTCCACAGTGCTTAAACAATAAGTATAGGTAGTCCTTGACAAACAACCTTTCGTTTAGTGACTGTTTGAAATTACAACAGCACTGAAAAAAGTGACTTATGACTGTTTTTCATACTTACGACCATTGCGGCATTCCCATGGTTACGAACTCAAAATTTAGATGCTTGGCAACTGGCTCACATTTATGACAGTGGCAGTGTCCCAGGTGATCCCCTTTTGTGACCTTCTGACAAGCAAAGTCAATGGGGAAGCCAGATTCACAACTTTGTTGCTACTTAATAATTGCAGTAACAACTGCGGCAAGAAAGGTCAGGGCAAAACTCATTTAACAAATGTTTTGCTTAGCAACAAAAATTATGAGCTCAATTATGATCATAAGACAAGGACTACCTGTAGATAGATACCAGCTGCCCAGATACTCAGCTTCTTTTTTCCAGAAGGCCCAGGGCAGGATTCAGTAAATGTAGGTCTTTTAGAATAATAGGATTGTTACCGACTGAAGATGCCTTAGAATGATTTTGGACCTGAGAACAAATGGGAAGTTTTGGTTTGTTTGCCTTCTATTCAGAACTGTTCTTACCTTTTTGCTATTTATAATTAGTTGCTACTCAGATCTTTGCATTTAACAAGATATTTTGCTTGGTCTAATATAGCACGTCTGTAGGAGATGACCAGGCTGAGCCCAAGGGAGGGGTCAAATGCATCATCTGTTTACCTTTACCTACCACAAGTTTGTTTTGACTGATATAAGTTCAGATTCTTTCAGAGAGCATTAGTTACAAATATTCATTTGAACTGCTTGGGTTCCTGATTTCCTGCGGCTGACAATATCCTAACTTGGAGCTTTCAGATTTATTGTATCTCAAGCCTCATAATTCCCAAACAAAATAACCAATGACCATTGGAAATGAAGTTATTACCTGCAGAGATTCCAGTTAGGGAATGCTACTTACAAAATTAGGGAGTGCAGGATAAAATTATTCATACTTCATGCAATTAAGGTTTCAGTTTTCAATTCCAGACTTCCTCCACTTGGAAGAGGCCTCAGGTTAAGAAAGACATCTTATTTTGGTCAGAATAAACAGCCCTAAGACAGATGAACCAAGGTCCTGGCAGTATAAGGTAGGTCCTTAATCATCTTCTAGGCAGAGTTCTCCAACTCTGTCAAGCAGAAGCAGTCAGTCTCGAGGGTTGGTTTGCACTTATTTTATGCTTTCACCTTGCCTGCTGGACTCCAAATCAGCAATTCCAATGCTTGGACCTGGCACAAATTACCCCTGTTTTAGGTTTTAGATCCAATATCAAGGTGGAAATTACTATATCAAAGAAGCCAAGTCATCATCCAATCTTAAGGGAAACTAGTCATTGTTCTCCAACTCCCCAGTGTCTTATTGCTTGCAGCTGTAAACCACTTCTTCCTGCATGCACTGCTGACATTCCACATAACAGCACCATTGCACCTGGCAATGGCAAGAGAAGGTAACAATGTGGGTCTGGATATTGTAACCCCGGCCACAGCACATACTGTCACAGTTAGCCTCACGGGAACACGTCCTTCCAGCCGTGCCCACTGAATACCTACTAGATCGGCAGAAGCTAGGAGAATCTTCCATATAAACCAGATCGGTGGGGCGTGGAACAGTAGGACCTTTAGCTAAGCGGCCATGATGCTGGGGGCTCACAAGCTCTGATTGGCCCATAGCATCATTGGTGGCACTGAAGACCTTGACAGCACCATCGTAGCGTAGCTTCAGGAGCTTTCCTGTCTCATGGAAAGGAGATAACTGTTTCCAGCAAGTTCTCACAGCACATGAGCCAGACACACCATGGCACTTGCAAGTGGTCTTGAGGCCATTTTTCACAGCCTGTGGAAGAGAAAGGAAAATATTATTAGCCATGTTACAGAGTTATTAGTGAGTAGTTAGAAAAAGTTGAAGGAAATCAGAAAATTTATAAAGCAGGATCATCCATTCAAACAGATTTCACCATTCAGGTAATGACTTCTCCAAATAATTCACCAATGAATCCAGGAACACTCCTTGTTTAAGTCCATTTCAGTCAAAGTTACCTTATTCACGGAGTAACTTTGGCTCAGTCATGCTTTCTACTTGCCTACTTGCCTCACAAAACTGTTACTATATGTATAAACTGAAGAGAGAGCCCTCCCATAAGATATCTTGAGCCCTGCAGGAAAAACACAATGGAAATCTAACACTTTAATAAACAAACTTATATTTGTAAAGACAAAGAAAATCAACTTACAGTACATCTTAAAGACCAAGCAGTTATTACAACCTAAGCTTTTGTAAAATATAGTCCACAGTCCATGTATCCAATTGTACCAACTATATTGTTCAAATTTAACTTCTGCAAGTATAAGAAATGCATACTGATTAAACAAAACAGTTCAGCAATTTCACGTTGGAATCTTCTTTTGGACACTATCAAAATCTAGAATTTCAAATAGATATAAACCCAGACTGTGCCTGAAAATATCTTTATGGGTCTCAGCACAAGAAGCATTTTAGAGAAAGAAACAGTAGATAAAGAAAAATTAATTAAATTTATCAATAGTTGCTAGAATATATAAGATGAAATCAGGGAAACAACTGGTTACTGAAGGATTTAGTTTTCAATAGGTTTTTTTGTATGCACAGTTAAGAGAAAGAGATTAAGGTAGTTAGAATTGAGCAACAGAGGGAATTGAAATTGAATTATGTACAAATGATGAATATTTAATTGCCAAAATGCATAAATTCTTGCTGAAATTCATAGAAATGAACAAATGAAATAATGTATGATAAAAATTGGCTAAGAATTTTAGATAGAATATATTGTTGGAACAGTGAGAAAACATGTGGTTGAAAGGACTGAAATTCAAATTTTGTAATAATCTAAAAAAGAATATTTATAAAATGATGTGCCTTTGGTATATGACTCTAGAAAGATTATCTAGAATGCATAAAACTATTTCAAATTTATGTTGCAAATGTGGACAACATGAAGGTTCATTTTACCCTGCTTGATGGTTTTGTAAAAAAGCAAAATTTGGGGGAAAATTCTCTTAATTGTTTCACTTAATCAAAATTTGTGATCATAAGATGAGGACTACCTTTAACCACATCATTGTGACTGCTTGCTTCCTCATTATTTTAGGTTACAATACCGCACACATATGATAATGATAGCCCACTGAATCAGTGTGTGTGATTTCCGAGTTAACATGCAGAGGATTGTACTGACTGTGGCATTTAAATGTATATCATTTATCAGAGAATCAGATTTGCATGCAAAGACAATATTTCTGAACAAAGTGGTGTGTTTCCTGCTTTTAGATGGCATGCACATATGTAGAAAACATTATCCTTTAGGAAAAAAACAAGGGAAGTACCTCTTTAAAAATGCTTGTTGCAGAGTTGCAGCTTTTTAAAAAATGTTTTACATTCTTTCTGAATGTCCATACAGTTCAAATCAATTTTAAAAATCAAGATATAGTGAGGTGGAAGGAGGAATTATGGTCCATGTAATCCAATTGATCTGGAGGATGCCAGCTAACAAAAATCTGCTGTAAGACCTGTACATTTATCCTCTCTACTTCTTAAGCTCTATCCATGCAAACTTTTAAGGATTTCCAAATATCGTTTGTGCTTTTCTGACCCAATATTTGCATTAGGATTGTCAATTTAGGATTTTATAAAGATGTGTAGTCAGAAAGTAGCCTCAGAATCAACAGGGAGAAAAAAGAGAGATCCATCTCATTAAAAATGCTTGCTTTATTCTACCCTGTTGCATAATCACTTGTATAATGTCACTGTGGAAACCACTGTTTTGATCATATGCTGCCAACAAAGATACAGATCTGGTATTTCAGAGTTCAGTTAATCTCTCTCTCTCCCCCCCCTCTCTCTCCCTCTCTCTCCCTCTCCCTCTCTCTCTCTCTCTCTCTCTCTCTCTCTCTCTCTCTCTCTCTCTCTCTCTCCTGAACTAATCCTGCAGCAAATTCACCCTTACCTTGATGCCCACGTTTGTGTTATGGATGTCCACTTTAGCCCTCAGATCTTTCCCAACCTTTTTCTGGCCCAGGAAATTCTTCAGGAACCTGATGCTATACTTGAGGTTGTCACCACACACACCCCACTGCCAGGCTTTGCGGTTCTCTAAGTCAGGTGAATCATCACAGGTACAGCGTTCCATTCGCCCAGCACTGCATGCTCGAGCAAGGGAATGAGTTAATGCTGCTGAAGACACTGCATAGAGAAACGCTGTTTCCTTGAAACCTAGGAAAACAAAGGCAAGCAGGAGTGAGGAGAACATTTATTCATAAGAATTGAATAAATCTAAGCCGGAAGTGGGGATACGGACAAGAAGCCCTTATAGTATTTACATGCTTCAACCAGACATCTGGTACAAGTTCTGCAGTTATGCTACTGTAGGAGTTTAAGGTTTTCATGGGCTCCCTCCTATAAGAAAGGTAAATCCCGTTGGGGTCCTTAGCTCTTGAAACTAAGTTATTGTTTTGTCTGCTAGAAAGTTATTTAATTAAATCAAGGTAAGCTGAAGTCTTTCTTCATGCCTTTGGGTTAGTCTTGACTTCTGAAGCTACATAGGTAAGTCCCTACAGTTTTCTTGGCAAAATTTTTCAGAAGTGCTTCTCATTCCCTTTTTCCTAAGGATAAACTAGAGTGCCTGGCCTAAAGTCAGAGTGCCTGCGTCTAAGGCAGGCATCCAGCCCTGGCAACATTAATACTTGTGAGAGTCCACAAGCCTTAACGTTGCCAAGGCTGGACACCCATGGTCTAAGCCAAGTCTGGTTTCCCCGCTTCTAATCTAATACCTTAATCAGTGCCACCAGACTGACATTCTAAGTAGAATCTTACTATTGATTAATATCTTGAAACTAAAGTGAACATTGGAAATATTTTTCCTTAATTTTTTTTGAGAAGGCACATTCTGTTATTAACAGTTAGTTTGAAGTATTGCTTTGCTATCCTCCTTTTTTTTTAAAAAAAAATCTTGCTACATAATCCTATGCACATGTATTCTATGAAGTATCACTCAGCTAGATTTATTGCAAAGTAAAGGTGTATAGGATTGGAATCTTAGACTACTAGCTATTGTGAAATATTTTTAAAAATCACATTCTATTGCTTTGCAAACACCTTTGAGCAATGGAAACTGGTATAAAATGTTTAATACAAATAAAATGTGCTTGGGTTCCAGCATGCTTTTAGGATCAAAGCATACCTGAGTATGCAAACATTGGAATATCACATCCTTACATTTAACAAGTGATCTGGAAAAAGAAGTGAGCAGGAATTCCATGCAGACAACTCCACAGGCTGGCAGAAGAGAAGTAGTTTGTTCTGTTCCTTCCCCACTAGTATGAACTAGCTCCTATAATAATTGCATACAGGAAGGAAGAACACTTTCCTAAAAGCCTAGAGAATATCACAAGCTAGAGGAAGATAAAAGGCCACTGTTATCCAGCCTACTAAAACTCGAATAGCCTAGTGCTTATATTTTGGGCCTAGAGAAGAAGGCTTCTTATCTGCATTCAAAATTTAAAAAGAGGAAACCAAGTTAATTAAAAATGGCAGCCTATAGCTTCTGGGGGTTTGTTGACAAGATTAAATTATCTCTCCCATGATGCCTTTTTTCCTAGCTTCTAATTATGACTGAAGGAATTGAACAGCTCAAAGAGAAAGAAGCAAGGTGGAGAAGTTTCTGGTGTTTTGGGGTTTCAGAACCTGATGGAACAGATGTTCCTGTTTACCTCTTTTCAACAGGTTCGCCCTCCCATCGAGGCTGCAGTTCCAACGCTCATTGCGGAACTGGTACTGGCACTCAAGGACGCCAAGCCGAATGGCATCCCGTAAAGTCTCGGCCAGCCCTGGCTCCCGACGACAAAGCCTCTTTTGCTTCTGGGAAAGCCTCAGCAGGTCACATTGCTTCAAGTGAGCCTTCCAATGGGCAGGATTTGTTGAAGATCCCAGCAGTGGAAACTGAGTCAAGGTTTCTTTTCCGGTCAGGCTAAGAGAAAGAGAAGTAAATCTTGGCTTGGCTTGATAAACCAGAGAATGCATTATTGCCACTAGGCATTAACAGATAATCGATATGATGCCCATCTCAGTTACCCATCCCATGTAGGCTTAGGGCTGAGTTAAATGTAGAGAAATGAAGTGGTTATACAGTTGATGAGTGGTGGGAGAAGGTGTGAAGCTCTTCTACTGAAAATCCTACATCTAAGACAAAGCAAAAGAAGCAGAAAAGCTCTGTCTATGGATTAATAGTGATGTACCTTGGAGCCTCACCTGTAGGAAAGAAAAACATCTTGGCAAGATTTCAAGTGAGATGATCAGACAAATTTGGGGGTTGAATGCTCACCTCCATTTGTTTTTTCTATTAAAACAATTTGCTGCAATATAAATAACTGCAGGAAGATAAAATAAAAAGAACCAAGCGGCTACACTCTAAAGGAGGTTCTAAACTCTTATTAGAAACTTCTGAGGTCAAGTCTGCAGTTAAAGATGTCTCCAAATACTATACCAAGCTCTGGAAAGACATGAAAGCACAGTGTAGCATCCTGGGTTTTCCCATAACCCTAGGAATGCAAAGCTGGTTAAAGGAGGCAAACAGATGACCAACCTCCAGTAGATATGCCTTTTAAAAACTTTATTTACTTTACTTACTCTTTCATTTTTTACTTGAAGTACAAATAATCTACTACTTACATTTTGATGCAAAGAAGATGGTTTCCCTTTCTTTATGGTCAAAATTCAACTACATTTAAGGAAGGTTTGCCTTAAGAACTGGTTTCAATAAAAGAAAATTTTGAACAGGGAACAAATGTTGGGATGGATTTTAGAACTGTTTTCCTTTAGCTAGTGCTCTCTATAGCTATTAGACAAAGTCTCCAATTATTTCTCATTGGAATGACCATCAGCTATAGAAGGTGATAGGAATTATACCTAGTACTTGCACTAGTTAGAGAAAAGAAAAAAGGAAAACTAAAACTAAACCATATACTGTAGAGGTGTCTCTTTCATAGAAGAATAATTCTGAGGAGTTGAAGACCACATAATTTAAAAGCTGCTAAGGCTGAAAAATACTGATTTAGATGAATTACAAAAACTACACTTTTATTTACTTCCATTAAATAGATTCGGTCAGAAATAGCAGAAATCACATTCTTTAACTGGATTTCTGAGGGGGGGGGGTTGGAAGATTTCACATGATACAAAAAGTCCCAAAATCCACAAACATTTAGCCTGAACTTGAATAAGTTAATCATTTCAAAGGCTGCCCCCCCCACACACACACACTTTATATGATATCAATATCCTCGGAATTTGTCTTCAGAATTTAGGTATCACCAAAAATCACCATTAAAGATAGTTTGCTATTACTTTTTTCTTTTGGTGAGGTTTGTTTTTTTAATGTGGCATTTCAATCTATCCTACTATCCTGGGATTTACTCTCACCCTGCTTAGTTTCCAAATCAACCAAGGCTGACTAGTTGGTATGACATTAACTAGACCATATGCATACTACATAAGAGCAATAAAATAGAAATAGTATAAGAAATATTTAGATGATATCTTTACAAACTGGAATGGTATCAAGATCATATCATAGTTTCTTTTTATTGGCCAGATTTTAGAGATGAAAGCAAACTGTGAATTAAATCTTAAACTGACTGATCTTACCAGGTTTGGGAAGATAGATCTTTGAACCTAGATCTTTTTCTAGCATTCTTGATATTATATTTCATTATGATTCTATCATCTTTCCATCTGTTACCACACAAATTAATATATTATAGAAGGAACAATTGTCAAGTTAGGGAAATTACTCAGTTTTTCATACAGGATCAAGTGCTCGTAGCCTAAGTTGAGAAAGAAAGTTATTGCAATAAATTGCCCAATAAAAGAACAGTGCCCAATAAAATAAACATGACTGTTTTGTTCTTAAAAACAGAAAATTTGGATACTACTAAAATGTCTTTAAAACTTGCTACTCCTTCTATATCTCAAAGAAATTACCAATATATCAGAGCTTAGGTGAAAAATCACAGCTAAGAAAATACAACTGAGAATTCAACTTATAATTCGGTGCCAAACACTAAGCCATGTTGCATATTTCTGAGCCATCTCCTCCTGTCCCTGGCCCTTAATTCCCCACCCCTCCCCAAATTGAAATGCACCCTTAGGATATAATGGTTTTATCATTACACATTTTTCCTCCAACAGTGTTGTTTTAATGGGTAGAGAACACTTTAAGAGCAGGTGGATTGATTCTGACTCTAAAACAAAATGTAAAGAAAGAGCCAAGTATCTTCTCACTCAACCCCATTCTCCAAGGTCGCCTATTAATAGAAGAAAAAAAGGGAGGAAAAACTGCCAGGAAATTGAACATTAATCTCTTGGGTTTTTATTTTATAATTTATCTGCCATCCTGGCCATCATCATTCCAAACCAATCTCTTCCAGTATTCTCATGCCACTGGTGGCTATTGCCCTCAAGATTTTGCCTCTGCTGCCTGTATATAACCCAGTCCTGAGGTCGGACATTTCCTGGACCTGACCCGAGTTCATTTATAGGACAGGTTGTTCATCAGAACCTATGATCAATCAAGCATGCATATGCCTAGCGCCAGGCAGCCAAAAGGCCTCCAGTCTTGAGAGAGCACGAAAAGGAAGAGATGTTATCACCTACCAAGGGTGGAATTCTCAAACCCTCTCACCCACCCAGAGGTCTTCTTTCAGCCAATGCACGATGTTGGTTAATGATTAAGTAAGTAAATTTCCAAATAACCAACAGAGAACAAAATGGCCGCAGTTTCACCAAGATAAAAGCTGCATCGATGCAGTGCCCACATACCAGCTAAATACTTGCCTTGTTGTAATTTCCTGTGGGCACTTTGAGCTCCAATCGGTTTGGAAATGAACTAGAAGGACCCCAACAGAAGACAGGAACTTCCAAATCATTTGAGGATTAATAATGCATGGAGGGAGCTACTATACAATATAAACTTTCTGTAGCTATCAATTTATAGAATTATTTGGATAATAGTACTTCTCGGATTAGATAAAAACTGTCCTAAGTCCCAAGCTATTGTTATTAGCTGAATTTCCAAGAAGTTATGTTCCTAATGCTTGTTGTAAATTATGAGAAATTTAGTTCAACATAACTATAGGAAGTAGGGACAACTGATTTTGATATTAATCACTGGTTGCTGTATTAAACATTTGTACAGTTTTGTGTAGTGCATGAGCTACACTCCTTCCTGGACCATGAGGATCTATTCAGTTTCACTCATGCCCTGGTTACTTCCAGAATGGATTAACATAATGCACTCTACATGGGGCTGCCCCTGAAGAGCATCTGGAAGTTTTAGCTGCTGAGTGTGGTTGCATGTGGTGTGCCTCTTGGATGGAAAACTTACATCTCTGCTCCAGAAACTATATTATGTCAACACAATGACACATTGGTTGTTGATTTGCTTCCAGGTACAATTCAAATTGCTGCGGTTACATCTAACCGCCTCATCAGGTCCTGCAGAAGAAATAGGTTCCAGATCCAGACTGCTAAGGAGATCTTTCTGGTGGATCCAAGAGGAAACTTTTTTTCTACTGTAGCCTCCACCATCCAGAACAGTATTCCCTCTGAGATAAAGTTAGCCCCATCTATGTTAGCCTTCTGGAAAGTTTTGGAAATGCGGTTCTTCCATCTACCTATGGTAAGCCTGCAAGGTGGTTGAATGAGGGTAAATGATGGTTGTCCTTCTGCTCTCCTGGGGCTTTTTTATGTTTTATTTTTTGTTGTTATTTCTGTCTGATCTGCTTTATATTGTGATGTGGTTTTAATTGTTATTTCTTCTAACCTGGCCAGAGTCACTTTTTGACATGAGTAGCTATGTAGATTCGCTTAGCAAATCAACCAGGGAACCATTAAGCAAGTGATAAGGATAGCAGCTATGTTACTCTACAGTAACAAAGCGAGAGCATAGCAAAGATTGAGACAAAAAGAGGAATATGACTAAAGGGCAAGCGAAGACAAAGATTGTAACATAATTGTAGAGACATAATTAAACAAATTTGGATAATGTTAAAATGAAATTGAATGTTTTCAGTACAAAACACATTGAAAATATTTGCCATGGCACTGCTTTTTGAAAATATTAGAAATCATTGTTTAATAGAACATTGGCCCTGGTTGGCCTCTCTCTGTTTCATTTGATGAAATAGGAGTGATATATAAATTTATGGGCCCCTCCAATACATAGAATTTTGTCCATTGGGTCCTGTTAAAATTTAAGTCTACCCTCCAACACTTTGCCCCAAATTCCTTACTTTAAAAATGTTTTCTAGCTATTTGCAAAGTCTTTTCATCAATAGCTGTCAATTTGTTATCTATCCTCCACTTCACTGTTGGGAGACCCAGTCACATATGGCTCAGAGGCCTTAGCTGATGTTTTTAATACTTCCAGATGTGTTGAACTACAACTCCCTTCATCCTCAAGCAGCAGTGTTCCACAGAACATATCAGGTTCATTCTAGTTTATCATCCTATGGGACACTGCTGCCTAAGGATGAAGAGAATTGTAGTTTAACACATCTAGATAGACCAGACCACGTCTCTAGGTAGACTAGACCAAGAATCAACTCCACAGAATGACTAAATTCTCTTATGGAGATTGGTTATAATAACAGAATCTTGCAAATGTGCTTATGCAATCATCTTCCTTCTTCTACTTCAGTGAATAAGGGAGTTCACTGAGGCACTTATGTAGGCTGTTTCTTGTAAAATTAAAATGGTTTTCATTCATCACCACTCTAGTAACAGATCTTGCATATCTTTCAAGGTAATCTTCTTTACTCTCTACATCACCTCCCATGTCAGCCTTAGTTCCTGCCCCCCATATGTCCAGAAAACTCTGAGTCAAGGTTATAGAACAAAATGCTGCCCTCCTCCTCTGCTGTCAACTCCTCCAGATCATATAATAAGTCCTGTAATGCAGCCATACCCTGAGACTAGTGCACCAGGGGAGCTCTCTGATCTGAAAGCAAGCTCTCTCAACTGCAGTTCCCACCCACTCACCAATGGTTACAGGGCTAAAGAAAAGGAGGCTTAGAAAGCTGTATTCCATCATAGCAGACCTGAGGAGGAAAACAGCAATTAATGGATGCTGAGGAAGTTGAGAGACTCTGAGGGTTTCAGTTTCATTGTGTGGTCAGCCTCCTTGCCCTTCCAGACAATCCAACTGATTACAGAAGAAAGGGAAAACTGGAAATGGCACTGATGCTAATGACCAAGCAATGATAGGTTCTGGAGCATAAGAGGAGGAGAAAAATTACTTCTTTCTCCATTGGCCCTGCTTGTCCACAGCAACTCCTATTGGAGCTCATCACAACCAAGTTTCTTGAAGCCATAGGGCAAGGAAGGACCTGGGATGGTAAGTACCTGCAGGCCCCATGGTAGATATCTCCCCTGATTTAACAACTTCTATCCTCTGTTACACAGTGGCCAACTGGATGTGTCTGGAAGCTCACTCCTGTCATTTCCCAGCAACCATTATTTAAGGCAAAGTGTCTATGATTTTGCAGGTAGTATTATTACTCACAAAGAGCCTAATCTTCCTTGAATCTACAGGTTTGCTCTTAAAACTATCCAACCTGGCTAGTGTTGACAAAGAACATCAACAGGCCCATTCGTTAACTTTCAGAAACAGAAAATAGAATCTAGAAATTCCAGCATTTATTTGTGGCTGGTCCCTGCATTGAAAGGCTGGTTATAACAAACAGGAAACTCACTCAAAGTATGTAATTGTTCCCATAAAGAACTGGGGTAAAATGTTTTATCAACTAAAGGAACACAGCTGTTGTAAGATTGCAGCTCCCTTAAGTTGCTTAAGCAACCAAATCCACCTAAAGCAATAATCAATATTTGTTTTGCATTAAGGAAGTGATAGCTGAGAGAAAAAACATATTACCTCTTGCTTGGGAAAGCAGAGACATGAGCATGCACTTCCTGAAAGAAAAAGCTGACTGAGATCTCATTCTGAAATGTAGGCAGAGACAGACACAGCATCCCAGGCAAGAGATGTTGTGACAAGGGTCTTCTAAATCAACATACTTCAACATGTTAACAGCTCTTGGAATTCCCAGTCAGCATTTCAAAGTGTGAAGTCCCAACATACCTGGAAAATGCTAAAAGGATGGCCGGGCTGCTGGCTAGGGAATTCTCAGAACTGAAGTCCACACATCTTTAAGCTGCCAAGTTTTAAAATCACTGATATAGAGAGTACCTAGGTTGCTATAAGTTTTGACTAGGACTGTAATAATCATCTCTTAGGAGAAGAGAAGCAGCTACCTTTATAAAATTCTGCATGATAACACTGGTATCCTTAGATCAGATCCTGATTTGGTGCTAATTTACTCATCATTTTACTATTCCCATCTTTCTCCAGAACTGGGAAGAGGTGCTGAAAACAATTCAAATCTCAAAATCCTCATTCTGAACTTTTAGAATTCAAGACTCAGTACTTAAAAAAAAATCATCAGAGCTTTACAAGAGTACATGTATTGGCTCCTATAATTCTTAATAATGAAGAGTAAGACTAGCTACTAAGGATCTCTGAAGTACTTTAGTCTAGAAATAGGCAGTCTGGTATTCTCCAGATCTTTTACACTACAATTGCCATTAGAATGGTCAATTGTCAGGGATGATGGGATCAGTTTGTCATTCTAAAGTCCTAAACTAATCAGGCAACATTGTGCATTCCATTTTCCCCTCTTTAGCAGACTTTTGTGGTTGGAGGGGGAGGGGAGATGGAAGTAACATGGGGGAAATGCTACATGTGGAAAATACCTACATTTGGGTCATTTAAGTACATAATAAAGCCTTCTGGAACCCAAACTATATTTATGTGAAATCTCTGGCCTATGTACTTATACAATATAGTAAACCACAATGAGGCTTAATGCTCAGCATTATGTGAACTCAACCAATGTGGTTTGTATACAACGGTTTGTGTCTTAATGGATAACTAGAACTCAACAAACTGTAGTTTCCTTAGGAAACCACAATTAAACAAACCATAGTTTAATGTGCTGCAAGAAGATCAGAAAACTACCTTGACACTATTGCTTTTGCAAGCAAACTCATTTTGCAGTATTTGTAAAAAAAAAAAAAAAAAAAGCACCTGAATATTTGGGGGAAATTGGATGTAGAGATTGCCAAAATGGAGAAGCATAAAATTAATACAGACTAAAAGAATTTAAACAGACAAAAATACCAGTTGCATCATGAGCTGCTCTCAAATTTACAATTAGCAAACTGAACTCTGTTTCTTGGTTTACTAAAATATAGCAACATTTGCATTGTTGAAACTAAGAAGTGAGGCAGAGTTAAGCATTTAAACCAATGAAAAAAATTGCTTATGTTTTGGAAAATGAAGGCTTGAGGTTTGAAAAGTAAAACTGTACATGGATACGCAAACTCAGGTATTATACAAGAATCTTACAGATTAATATCCTTCCATTGCTCATCAAGAGAAATTTGATGTATACAGTATTTTACCGATGTATCTCCTGAGAACTTTTGAAATAATATAATACAATCTTAATCCTTCGTAAATAGGTCTCAATAATTAAAACAGTGTTTATCTTTAGGTAAGCATTTGTATGATTGCAGTCTTGAGCCAGAATGCAAGTTTTTATGCAAATACAATATCTTGAAATTCAAATCTTAAGAGAATTTCAAATACCTGCATCGCAAGGCACACATATATGCATCTCACACTCCTTACAGTAAGGTGCCATTTATGTATAATCCCAAACTCTTGAGATTGTATTATGTCATGGCCTTTAGCTTGTAATGAAGAATAAAAAGGTGTAAAAATGTAAATGTAGACCCAGATTTTAACATGTTTAGGAATCCTCTGAAATTATAAGGAGCTCTAACTAATCAGGAGCTGCCCCAATCATTTCAATAGAACTAGAGTCTGTATCACTTTGTAGAATACACTACTTGTTGTATATTTAATCACAAGGCTTCTGGTCCTCCCTTCCAATGCTGAAACTCCTAGTAAATACGCATTCAGATCAAACCAAATGATAGACTTCACAATGTACCAAATTGGTCCTTATTTCAGGGAGTATGTTCAGCAAAAATTTCCCAAACCTGGAAGGCATGGGAGATTTTTCTGCACATTTGGGGGGGGGGGAACACAATTAAAAGCCAGTTTTAAATGACTTCCCAATCATAGATATTGAGAAATTAATATGAAACCCTTTACTTATTCTCCCCCCATCCCAAAAAAGTTTGCAATGTTTATATGGTCGGGTCTGGCCCTCGTGTCTTTCATAAAGCCTCATCCGTTTTCTATCGACTACGCGCTTTAGTCTAGTAAATGCAATCTGCACTTGCTTTGAGCTGGCAAAGGATCTGCTGCAAAGAACGTTTACAGAGAAGGACGTGAAGGATCACCTCCAGCATGTCTAACTGATGCCATTTCCAGTCAGGTTCCCCCGACATTTGAGCTGAGTTAGTGAAGAATTCGCAGGATAACTGTAAAACCGGCGTTGCGCCTGGTTAGCAATTAAGATACAGCAACTTTCTTCAAAGCGTAGATCGCTGCAGAGAAAGAACTGTAATCCCAGGCAGCGTTTAGGATTGCGACTATGTATCCAGCCGTTTAGATTGGCTTGTTTGACGAAAGAAAACGAAAGGGAAAGAGATAAGGAGAGAGGGATATGAACTATTCAAGATCAACAGGGCAGAAGGGAGAGGACAACTTTAGGCGTGTTTTCTCTGTCTCGTCAGAAGTCAGTCGGACACCTGTTAAGGCGGCTTAGCTTCGCCATCTGAAAGCAAAGGGTTAGGGTTAGAGAGCAAAAAAAGTGAGAAGGAAAAAGAGATTATTTGGAAAATGGGGAAAGGTTATGGAAGAAACGCAGGGGGAGATGAAATCCAATCAAAGATAAAGAAAGAAACGGGGATCGCTTAGAATAAGAAGGTGGACAGGGGAAAAAAGAGCAGGAAAGAAAATAGAAAAGCATTACAAAACTAAATTCGTATAAAAAGGGAAGTTGAGGGAAGAGGAAGGCGGGGGGGGAGAGAACACCTGGATAGAAAAGATGTATATTAAAATTAGATAAGAGGCTCCCATGTCCGAAGCCGCGTCAAAAGGAGAAAACGCCGCTGACCCGAAATAGGCGTCCACTTGCAGGAGCAGCAGGCAGTAAGTGGCGGCTGTGGCGACTAGAGAAGCGCGCAGAGGCGGCAGCGCGGTCTCCCACGGCGGCAGGCGCATGGTGCCAGCTTCTGCTTCTGCGTCGCGACCCGCCGCTTCCCTGGCTCGGCATGGCGCTGCGCTCTCAGCGCCCGGCGCTCCCGCATCACTTAAAAAAGGTACCTGGGCGGGCGAGGGACGCCCCCTCTCGGTCCCGCCTCTGAGCCGGAGGGCGAGGGCAAAGGGCCGGTAGAGGTGCGGCTAGCCTCAGGGGCTGAGAGGCGCGCGGATCCCTCGTGGACCCTCGGGCTGGTCCCAACAATCCTCCTGGCCCGTGGCCGCATTTGGGCTCAGGGGATGGCTGTCAAACTGCGATCCAGGCGGAGACAAGTACGGAGATGCATCCTTGGTCATCGGGGGTATTCCCGCCACTAGGGTTACCGCATTACAAGGAATTGCGGGCTGCTTGTAACGATTTGAGTTTGTAAACTGCCTTGTCGCCCCTCGCGTGGGAAATAGAAACGATCACTGCCCCGCAGCACAGAGAGCATTTGAGTTTGCACCATTTACCGAACTACAAACTAGCCAGCCTCGTTGTAACTTCTTGTGTTGTTCAAACCCGGTCAGGTTCTGTTTCAGTTTGTTGTGAGAATCCAGAACATTAGGCAAGAAAAAACAAATGTACAGATATAGTATAGGGGGTACCTTGCTCAATAGTAGTAACTGTGAGAGGGACCTCGGAGTCCTAGTAGACAATGACTTAAGTATGAGCCAGCAGTGTGCTGCAGCTGCCAAAAAGGCCAACACAGTGCTGGGCTGCATTAACAGAGGGATAGAATCAAGATCACGTGAAGTATTAATACCACTTTACAATGCCTTGGTAAGACCACACTTGGAATACTGCATCCAGTTTTGCTCACCACGATGTAAAAAAGATGCTGAGACTCTAGAAAGAGTACAGAGAAGAGCAACAAAGATGATTAGGGGACTGGAGGCCAAAGCATATAAGGAAAGGCTGCTGGAATTGGGTATGTCTAGTTTAATGAAGAGAAGGATGAGGGGAGACATGATAGCAGTGTTCCAATATCTCAGAGGCTGCCACAAAGAAGAGGGAGTCAAACTATTCTCTAAAGCGCCTGAAGGCAGGACAAGAAGCAACGAATGGAAACTGATCAAGGAGAGAAGCAACCTAGAACTAAGGAGAAACTTCCTGACAGTTAGAACAATTAACCAGTGAAACAACCTGCCTCCAGAAGCTGTGAATGCTCCAACACTGGAAGTTTTTAAGAAGAGACTGGACAGCCATTTGTCTGAAATGGTGTAGGGTTTCCTGCCTGAGCAGGGGGTTGGACTAGATTTATTTTATTTATTTTTTATTTATTATTTTATTAAATTTATATCCCGCCCTTCTCCTTGCGGACTCAGGGCGGCTAACAATCGATTAAAAAATACACAGATAACAATTACAGAATTAAAATTAATTAAAAGGAAATATTTAACTATGCTCTAATTAAAATATAATTAAAACCCCCTCTAAAAATTTCCCTAGGCCAGTCCTGCAAGCTGGAATAACCATGTC
>NW_015386388.1:365079-375307 GCF_001527695.2 Protobothrops mucrosquamatus | reverse complement strand
AGAGAAGGCCCTCCCCCTTGGGGTCGCCAGCCGGCACTGTCTGGCCAACGGCACCCTGAGGAGACCCACTCTGTGGGGGCGTACAGGTCGATGGGAGGTAATCTGCGGCAGGAGGCGGTCTCGAAGGTATCCGGGTCCGATGCCATGGAGCGCTTTAAAGATGATGGTCAACACCTTGAAGCGCACCCGGAAGGCCACAGGCAGCCAATGCAGCTCACACAGCAGCAGTGTTATATGGGAGCGATGAGTCCCTCCCAACACCGCCCGCGCGGCCGCATTTTGGACTAGCTGGAGCCTCCGGGTGCTCCTCAAGGGGAGCCCCATGTAGAGAGCATTACAGTAGTCCAGACGGGATGACTTCCAAGGTCCCTTCCAACATTATTATTATTATTATTATTATTATTATTATTATTATTATTATTATTATTATTATTATTATTATTACTGAGCCAACCAGTATCCGAGCTCATTAGGAGGGCGTATGCCCTAGCCAGTCCCGATTTGTTCACTTGAAGTAACTGCTGAACAAGATGCACCAAACAGGACTTTACACTGCACCTCCTCCTACTTTTCCATTTTAACCTTCCATATTTTCCCACTCACACTTCATGAAGAAGAGGAAAGTAGACTTTCTCACTAGCTTGTAGAGCTGATAACTGTCCCTCCAAAGGAACTCTTTAAAAAAGCTTTTATTGGTACAGAAGTCAATCTTCTGAATTCAGGATTCCTTTATGGAGTTAGAATATACAATATAGCACTGTAACATCATTGAATAAGCAGGAAAAAAACCAAGGGCCTTTCCAGGAAAGATTTGTGGCACATGTGTTGTGTGTATACAGTAGATACTGTGTTGTAGCATGCCATTTGTACTCTAATCTTACTGGTACATCCTACTGTATTTTTCTTTTATGCAAATCATAGTACGGTTGTTGAGCAAATATGACTTTGCAGCCTTCACTACTGGAATGCATGGCTCCCAGTGCTCTCTATTTTTAATGATGTTTAACATCAACCAATTAAAGATTTGCCTGATAGCATCTGCCTGTTTACCTATGTATTGTCTTATCCTTACCATTGTGCATACAGATTTCCATCTTACAAAAGATGCATATTGTTCCCTGTATTGGTACCTCTTCTTTGATATCAAAATATTATAGGATAATCTTCAATTGAACAGTGGAAATACTGTCCCTCGTGTTTAAAAGGAAAGGCTTCTTTATTTGTATGAATATATTTACAGCTACTCCTTGACTTACAATCACAAATGGGACCAGAATTTCTATTGCTGAGCAATCCAATTATAAAGTGAGACATCACATGACTTCCCAGCCCCCAATAAGGTAAGGGACTGCTTCCAATTCCCTCCACCCACTTATCTCTCCTCCCCCCAGCATATCTGCCCTTTTGGCTGGCCTCCTGGAGCATGGCAAGCAACCCCAAGGCAGCAAATGACCCCAGAACCACACAGCTCTGGGATTGCTTGCCCTGCCCCCGGAAGCTACAGGGACCCCAGCCAGTCCCATTTAGCCTTGCCACTCTGCATTTCAAGACTCCTACCGCTCTGGGCCCCACCATGCCAGCTGATCTGCTGATCTTGCTTCCACTGTGGATAAGGTGTGCTTGGGCTGGGCTGTGGCTGGGTTTTTTTTGACTGTGAAAAAAAAAAAGGTAAAAGAGGCATGGCACCAAAAATCCCCTTGAACTGTGAAAAGAAAAAGTCACCGAATGGTCATAAATCAAGGATTAGCTGGGTATTCATTCTCTCACAGGTACTTGTGAAACAGTTGCTCACAAATAACCAGTTTCCATCAGTAAGCATTTTTAGACACAAGTGATCTAAATGGACACCTTGATTAAGATTGATGCATTTGGCAGCTGAGTGACTGTAATGGCCACAAATAATCATTGCAATTTTGAAGATGTTTGATTTATAATCCTATTCCTACCCATTTGAAAAGATCTATTTTCAATAGAGCTTATGCCCTAATAATTGGGTACATCATCAGAGTCATGCTGTTGGGAATTCTGGATCTTGTAAACAAAATCTGTTTGAAAGGCAACAAATGTAGGAGAACTACGACAGATATGATTGCAGTTTAAGCAGGTAATCATAATCTAGTTGTGTTCACACAAGCACTATTGGAAAAGGTTTAAAAATATATAGTATGTGGAAGCATTGGGGCAGTGTAAGCATACTGTCCAAAGCATTACTGAGAATGGAAATGCAGAGCTTTCAGGGGAGGTGCAGCGGGGGGGGGGGTGTTCAGAGACTCCAGTGTGGGTAACCCAGATCAGGGCAATCTGGCTGACATTCTTTGAATTTTAGGCACCCATTTCTTAGAAAAATAACTAACTGTAGAATAAGAATGTATAGTTTGATTTGTTTCTAAGCCACCTGATAATAGAACTTTTCTGAATAGATAACAAAGTTATTAAGATATCAAATTTTGGGAGATTTCATGATTAAGAAAAAGGGTTTGTCCCTTTTTCATAAATATGAACATCTGTTGCCATCTAATGATAGATGATATATGGAGAACAACAAAGAAGTATTAAACAAGATGCATAACTAAAAATGGAATTGGCCAACTTGGATTTTTATATATATATAAATTGATTAGGTAGGGGAAGCTAGTTATGAAGATGCTATTATTCCTTATTTAGGGGTTTCCTGTGACTTCTGGTTGGGCATGTTTTTTCATTTTTTTGAAGCACAAGCAATTATAACAAGGCTTTCAAGTTCTGCAAGCATTGTGCCTAATTAACCTAGTGAACAAGGAAATATTTAAATAATATGACTTCATGCCAGAAGTTTAATTGATAGTATGTATTTGCATGATCATTTGCATCTCTAATTAAAATCTAAAGGCTATGATTTAGTTTGCTGAATGTCATTAAAGTTCAGTGTAAGTATGATACGTATAAGTAGAACACTGAACACAAACATCCACTAAATACCACTGAAGATGCTACCTAGCCTGGTAATGAAATGTTCAGAAACCAACCCACAAGCTCAGAGAAGGAATCTTCACCCTCATCCTACACCCGAGCTACAGATATTCGCCAGAATTGCAAAGTTCAGTATGTTTTTGCAAGATGAATCCATGCAAAAGTAAACTCTTTTGAACTGTACTAATGCACACTCAAGAAGAAAGGGTGGAAGAAACAAATAACAAATTATAATGTTATATATTTTACATTTTTATTTTTATTTAATGGTAGCTTTTCTTCAAAAGTTTTTAATGTATTTATCTTTATTATTTGTGAATGTATAAGATATATGGGGTCACGGATCAGCTAAGTTATGTTTTCCAGATTTTATTGAATGTCATAATTGCCTAGGATTATACGTTGCACTAAAGCATAAATCATGATTTACACACCACAGCACCTGAGTTCATACATTACCAAACAAACCACATTGCGATTAGATTCATGTATCATAGTAAAACATGACATCTTTGGTTTGGCTTTTCTTATTATGCCGTGTGACTACGATGGCCTTAATATGTTGTACAATGCATTCTCCTTTTTCTGACATGAGTGGATTTCTGGGCACAGCTATAGGAATGTCTGAATCATGTCTAGCACTTCCAGAGTAGTGGCAATACCAGTAAAGTTGGATGTCTGTGTTTTACAACATACACTTCACCAGAAATTGCTCATCTGAAGGCCAGGAAAGTGTTAAAAGAAATTCAAGCATGGTAAAGTCCTATCTCAACTCCCAGGTCACATGAGCTAAAATGGCTTTATGGGCTAACACTGAAGGAACATTCTGTGTGAGATGAGAGGCATTTGCCTTAAACAATATATTTGATAAAAAAGAAATGAGGAATTTCGGAGATAACAAAAGGAAGTGAATTTATAATTGTATTTAAAATTGCTGTGAAGAAGATTAGAAGCTACCTCTTTGTATCTTTTCCTTTCTTTTCTATTTTTCTTTTACTTTTTCCCTTGCTTACACTTTTAGATTTCTCTCAGAATTTTTTCCTTTTGAAAATGTACAATATGATGTATGTTGCAGAACATCACATAAAAGTCGGTGGAATTGGAGCTGGCAGAATATTAGAGCTGAAATAGTAATTTCCCAAAAAATAGCAGTACCTTAAAATTAAAAAATAAAATCCTTAAGAAAGAGATATGTTTTTGAACATTTTTATATTTTTTAAAAAACAAAGAAGAGTGAAGATAAAGGATAATGGTTGAAAGATAAGATATTGTTTATTTTGCTCTCAGTCTAAAATCTAACATTTCTGTAAAGATTAATAATAGCATCGATGCTGTCTTTGCCAATGCTTTATGGAATACTTACACAGTTGAGCTGATCTTCATTTGCCAGGATTAATATAGTTCAACTTCCCTCACGTGAAAGAAATACTTAGACTGTCCAGAACTTATGTGAATGAAGAACAAAATGGTCCTGTGTTAAAAGCAATAGTGGTGGTCACTAAGATATTCAAAATTAAGCAATATTTGAAATAAACCCCCAGGAATGTTTTATTTATTAATATATATTTTTCTTATGGCTATCAGGTCTGGACTGCACAATTCTAGAAAACTGGTGGCAGTTATGACTTGGCCTTTCTCTTTGCTGCCATCTAGTTGGCATCTGAATGTTTGCAGTTCAGATTCAGTACCCCACTCCTTCATGTGTCATTCAAATGGAAATGACAACCTAAAACTAATCTATAAGCTTAAGTTTGTCAAGGCTACAGATCTTGTTTTGCATAAACCCCAAACCATCCTCATTCAAATTTGGATGCTATGGTAAATCAATATATAACAGGATAATCAGTATTTATCCATTCCTTCATCTTTGGAAGCAATTCTTTTTCTGCTTCTTTCCTCTTCCTTTTAGGAATCTAATGAATTAATGAATGAATCCACCCATATCCTGCCTACTGAATTTATTCCAGCACTTCTGGATTCTATTTTCAAAAGAGTGGAAGAGAAAACAGTGCTTTCATATCGGTCTGTAAATGGATCAGACCATAGTGAAACCTTATAAAGAGGAAAACCACCTGCAGCCAACGATGTGGCCCCTGATGTTTTCAAACATTTCTCCACGGCAGGCCTAAGTGCATTATTTATTTCACATAAATGTTCAAAGTTAAGATACTCAAGCTTTTTCTGATCTTTGATATCTAACTTTTGCACAGTTCATTTTGGGGCAGATTTTTAACATACTACTTTGCCAAGAATGATGGGCAGTATGTGCATTGTATGTACACACACCCACACTTTCCATTGGTTGTAATTGGAAGGACAAGTTTGTTATTTTTTTTATAAAAAACCCTGGCTCTTCAGGCAGTATTTTTCTGAGCGTGTGTAAAATGCTTTTCCCTGAGCAGTAGAATAGAACTTTAATGTACCTGTGTGTGTGTGCATGTGTGTACATACATGCACACACCCACACACACATGTCTAATTATATTGTACTTCTTATCAATTATTACAGAAGGTTTAAAAAGAGAACAATTTACAGATCTGCTACATATCTTGCATTAAATGAAAAACAACCAGACATCATACCTTTGTCTGTTGTGTAATTTGTAAACAGTGTTTTTAAAATTTAGTGTGCAGAATTATCCAAGCCTACTGTGATATATTTGGGAAGCCATGATTGAGTGAACCACATTTGGGGCAAGGGTTGATCTCAAGAGAGCCTTCATTCTTGCCCAACATTTATTGCCCTCCAAAAGATCCTTGTTTCCTATAAAAGCAGTTTTAATTGCAGCAGAGTGGAATTTGGGAAATTACAGCCCAGAGGATTAATCTTTAGTTGTCAAATGCACTTGTTCTGGAATCTCCTCTTTCCCATGGTAATTAAGCAAGAAAAAAAATGAAAGATTTCTACCAGTATTTCCAATTCAGATTAAAAAGCACAGATGTTAACAGTGGGCAAGGCAGATTTTGTGCAGGTATACACAGCAACTAAGTTTAGAAAAGTGGATTTATTTTAGAATTGTGTCTTAAGTGATACAATAGAGGATTTCCTTGGCAGGACAAAACAAATAGCTTCACCCCCATGGATTTTTTCCCCTAAAATACATCTCCCTGGCCATTAAGCTGAGGCACCATGCCTACATCTGTTGTGCTTAAGGATAATGAATTCAAACAAACCATCTCATTCCTTCAGATTTAGCATCTAAAAAGACACAGCCATGAGAGTTTGTTCTCACAGGGTCCAAAGAAAACTGCCCGATATCATATCTGGCTGTTTCTATAACAAGAGACAGATGGAAAATGTCTCTCCCACTTAAAGGGAATTACTTTTAGCCCTTTACATGGAGTGAGTGGGAGAAAGAGGCACAAGAATTTGAACACTGATTGCAGAAGAAATAAAACACACATTTGATACACAGCAGTTGCTTTTGATACATATGCTGTTTCGTTTTTCAAAGAGAGAGGGAGGGAGGGAGGGAGGAAGAGAGAGAGAGAGAGAATACAAGGATTGGAAATTACTTTGAAGGAATTCAATGTGCGAATCCCTTCGCCATCAGTCCATCTTATGAAATACCTCCAACAGAGAGTCCACCATGTTCCAAGACTATCTGTTCTATTGTTGAACAATTGTTAACATGATATCTTCTTCCTTGTACTTTAAATCCATTTTTTTCCTGATTTTCGGAATAATTTGGCCCCATCTTCTATAGGACAAGCTTTCAGATATCAGGTCTCCCTAAAGTCTTCTCCAAGCATCTTATTATCTTGGTTTCTCCCCATTGAAAATGCTCCAGTTTTTCAGTATACTTCCTAGAATGGGTCCAGAATTGGATGCAATATATTAAGTGCCCCTTAACTATATGAATTCTCTTAATCTTAACTCTATATTTTTCTCCTGTACACTTATAACAAAGGATTTGGTCTGTATTTGCATTTGATGAAACCTAGCATTCCATGAAGACAGAAAAATATATGTCATAAATTGTCAATTTTTTATTTAAAAGCAGATTTTGGTGTCCATCTCCATAAACCAGGCCAGTGGCCCAAACCTCTTCAATTGTTTGTCCTCAAAAAATGGTTAGCAAGATTAGGTAGGTAGGTAGGTAGGTAGGTAGATAGATAGGTAGATAGATAGATAGATAGATAGAGATAATATGGATATAGATGCTAATTTTATTTATTGCTTTGAATAAATAAAGTTCTATATTTTATATCATAAAACATAACATACAAAAATATTTAGTACTGGGGGGCTTTGGGGGCTCTCTAAGCTTAGTTGTTTTCTTGCAGATGTTTTAACTAAATTTAAAGTAAAACTGCATGTGCATTTTTTTACATGAACGGCAAACATGTAAATTTGTTAGAAATACAGAAGAGTCTATGGAACCTATAGATAGTTAGTCTCCACCTAAATCCTGGGCTGTCAATCTCTGGCTTCCAAATGTTTCTGAGATAAATTTCCCAGTAATTCTTACTATTTTCCATCCTTGTTGGGTTGGACTGTTGTTCACATTCAGTCTCATCTGCAGAGCCAGGACTTGCCTATTCTGCCCTGAGCAGAGAAAGACAAGCAAGCTGCCTGTGAGAAACAATGGAAGGATCTCAGTAACAGAGTCTAAAAACATTGAGAGATTGTTGTATATTATCAAGTATCTGAAGAACTAGGGATGCAGCAGCTAGTTCTCTCTTGCACCAGAGAGTAGAATTAGAACTAATGGACAGAAATTGCAAAGAAGGACAGATAATGGAAATTGCACTAAGAAGAACTGTTTATCCAAGGAAGTGTGTGCTTGCATTTTACTAATTGCTTTTAAGGCTTAAGCAGAGGCTGTGTAGACCCAACTAGTAGTCAGCAGCATTTGCTAGATCAGAACTGGGTCACAATGAAACAAAAGCAACTTTACCTGTTAAATGTCTACATGTCCACAAAGAATAAATGAGTTGTTTTCCTGAAGCAGCCTTTCATCAATGTTGACAAATTTAATCTTTGAGTTCAGTTGAGAAAATAATTTCAGTTCCTACCTTGGACCACAGTGTTCCCAACACAAAACAAATCCATCCTGATATGTTATGGTTTAGGAATTTAGGAATTGGAAACTTACATATATTTGGCAGCTACACTAAAAAATATCTTGTAGAACAGAGACAACAATATTGCAGTGGTTAGAAGATAGGCTGTTTGATTGCTTAACAGCCAACAATCCAGTTGATAAGATGAAGATAAAATTATATTCCAATTCCTTTATAGTAAGATGCCAATAGGACTATTACTACACAAAAAAGTGGGGTGTTCTCTCAACAATCAGAGAGATGAGATGGTCTGTGGAGCAGAACGTGCAAAAGGAGAGTTTTACTTCCTGAAAGATTCCTTCTTAAGGCCAGTTGATAATTAACTGTTGATCTTTCCTCAATTTGTATGATATGTATTGAGATAGCAATAGACTAGCATATGAGAAAACTCAAGATGTTCAACTCAACTCATTGCTGTGTTTTTTTTTAAAGCCCCTTACTATAAGCTTTAAACCTATCTTGAAATTAAAATTCAAGAAATCTGCTAGGTTTTATTCTAATTGCTTTTCCTCACTATGATATAACAAAAATGTTGAAATTTATTCCTCTCTGAAATAGTGTAAAGATATTATGGCTGCTTGATATAGCTATTTCTATTTTTTGTTATATTCTGAATCTTTTTTTTTCAGTTTGTCAAGAGCGTTTCTGAAGTAATACAATTTTGTCTTATTTCAATTAGAAATAAGTTTTATCTTTTCCACTAGGTGGCAACATTACCTCAAGTAATAGAAAACTAGAATTCTAAACAAATCATGTTTAAATAGCATTTTATTCTGTTTGGTTGAGGCAATCACAGTAATCAATTTTATTTTCCATTCCACATTAGCAGCTTCTTTCTTTCTTTCTTTCTTTCTTTCTTTCTTTCTTTCTTTCTTTCTTTTTTTCCATGTCTCTGTCTCTTTTTTTCTTTCTTTTGTACCACTCATCTCACTTTCATCATTACAGACCAAGAAAGCATTTTTATTATACATTTCAACTCTTTTTTTCTGTTACAAATATGTAGTCCATACAAAAAAATGTATAGTCCAAGAAAATGGATAAAGTTTTGTAAAGCTATGTGATTAAAAAGTAACTATGATGCTCCTCCAAATCAATAAAAGAAATGGATAGCAGAACCTATGTAAAGACTATACAAAAAATGAGCATGGGAATATTTTCCTGAACTAAATGCTAAAGCATACTTGGAATTTTATAAACCCACATATACATCTTGCAGTTTTCTGTTGCTTGTCTGTGGGCATTTATGTGCTGGGTTTCCCTCATTTGAAAGAAGCAAGACCAAGAACTGGTGCCTGTGCTAGGATCTTTTTAAAGAAGCAAAGCAACACATTCTCTGCCATCAAGAAGCTAAAAACCCCAAGTGAAAAAAAAAAGTCTAGGAGCAACTGACGCTCCATCTGTAAACCAGATTGAAATCCTTGCTCAGACAGCCTTGCCTTGAATGCAAGGGGACTGAAAGTGCTAGTGGAGAAGAACTACACTGGGCACTATCTAACAAAATGAAATTCAATGGTGAAAAAAGTAAGGTTCTACATCTAGGCAAGAAAAACCAAATGTACAGGTATAGTATAGGGGGTACCTTGCTCAATAGTAGTAACTGTGAGAGGGATCTCAGAGTCCTAGTGGACAATCACCTAAATATGAGCCAGCAGTGTTTTGCAGCTGCCAAAAAAGCCAACAAAGTGCTAGGCTGCATTAACAGAGGGATAGAATCAAGATCACGTGAAGTATTAATACCACTTTACAATGCCTTGGTAAGACCACACTTGGAATACTGCATCCAGTTTTGGTCACCACAATGTAAAAAAGATGTTGAGACTTTAGAAAGAGTACAGAGAAGAGCAACAAAGATGATTAGGGGACTGGAGGCTAAAACATACAAGGAACGGTTGCTGGAATTGGGTATGTCTAGTTTAATGAAGAGGAGGACGAGGGGAGACATGATAGCAGTGTTCCAATATCTCAGGGGCTGCCACAAAGAAGAGGGAGTCAGGCTATTCTCCAAGGTGCCTAAAGGCAGGACAAGAAGCAACGGATGGAAACTAATCAAGGAGAGAAGCAACCTAGAACTAAGGAGAAACTTCCTGACAGTTAGAACAATTAACCAGTGGAACAACCTGCCTCCAGAAGCGGTGAATGCTCCAACACTGGAAGTTTTTAAGAAGAGACTGGACAGCCATTTGTCCGAAATGGTGTAGGGTTTCCTGCCTGA
>NW_015386388.1:311010-364979 GCF_001527695.2 Protobothrops mucrosquamatus | reverse complement strand
CGATGACCTCCAAAGTCCCTTCCAACTTTATTATTATTATTATTATTATTATTATTATTATTATTATTATTATTATTATTATTATTATTATTATTATTATTATTATTTTCTGAACTTCTGCACTGGCATCCAGTTAGTGACAACCATACCAACTGCTGTCATGGATTGGCTGTCTTATCTGATTACCTTCTCCCAAGCTATCCCAAGAAGTCCCAATCTAGCCTGAAGGCAGAAAGGCATTCCAGACGGATGTTGTGCCTTCAACAATCCTGTGGTACTTTGTTCCTATGAAGCAGTTGAAACCTTTATTAGTGCATTGCAGGGACAGGATCAGGCTGTGCCTGTAGAAATGGGAGTGAGCAGCCAGTTCTGAGGAAGACAGAACAGTGATTATGTCTCACCACCATTATTGAAAAAAGAGTACCTTCCCACTCAGCAGGTGTGTCATTCCTGGATTGGATCTGTGGTCCATACTCCTCCAACATTGGCTCTAGGGCAGCCAAACCAACTTGATGCCACTTCAAGAGAACCCAGCTTGATGTGAATTTTTAAATTAGAAATGTTGGAGGTTGGACGTTTTATGGAGTTTGTGGTGCTGGACATTTTTCTATTCCCAGGAATTCTGGCCTCAACTCTTGACTCTTCTCCACTCCCTGCCAAGATAGTTTCATAATGTTGTTATCCCAGTGGGAAGTGTCCCCTATTCTTAGAAGAAGAGGAGTCCTGTGTCAATGCTCCTTCATGGAATTTTTTAAAGCACACTAAATGACAAACACAAAACTACTTGTAGAGTGGAATACTACTTGGTCAACTTGTTTTGGGCTACCTGGTTGGTCACCTGGATCAGTTCAGTTGCTGTTCCAACCATTTCACTGGCAGCATGTGGACAAACACCCTCCTCTTTTAACCATTTCTAAGAATTAGGGAGCGAAAATGGGCCTAAAATTCAGCTATCCTTGTTAGTATCCCCAGGAAGTGGAAAATAATAACTTCCACGTTGGCCGGTCTAACTTGCCAAAGAGACTACAAGTGATCCACCTTGTATATAGACTGACCAGTTGTGAGGAATGGAGTAGTGAGTTTATAGGACTGTCTGTCTGTTAAATTACTAAAAACGTTGATCTCCGAGACTAAAAATTTTATTAAGAACTAAGCTTTCGTCAGCAGCTGCTGACAGGATCTGGAGAGGCAGAGCAGTAAAATTCAAATGGATGTCGGTTAGCACAGCAGAAACAAGATTGATGCAGCCAATTGTAAGTGCACGGGGGATGGACAGACCTATGATACGCTCATTGTTTAAATCTTAAGCTTCCCAAAGACTATAAGGATGAGCATTCCCAGATCCTGGCTTATACTTTGACAATGAAAGCTTAATTCTTAATAATTTTTTTAGTCTCGGAGATCAACATTTTTAGTAGTTTTTTCTATTATGAATATACACGGGACTCGCATTTTTAATATATATATATATATATATATATATATATATATATATATATATATATTTCAAAATTTGGATTGCTAACAAAGAATTAAGGGAGAACTGGAATAGCCATTTCGAACTTTTTAGTTCTTTTCAACCAGACATACCCATATTTGGGCCGACAGGGTGCACCAAACTCAAGATAATATATATATTATATTAGCCTACATGTTGTGGAAATGTAGCTTAACTTTAGTTTAGCAGAGTGTGTAACCTTAAATGTCTGAAAGAAATGTAGCAAATAAATAAGTTCATTACAGAATGCAACCAGTGGTGCTGACCTCTACCAAACCTGGACAACTTTGCCTATTAAAACACCAGTGTTAATCTTCAAAAAGCATAAATTACATAACCGAGACCTCTTTCCATTTAGTTTTTCTTAATCTGCATTTTCTTTCTTTATGCACAGCTCCCAAAGGAAGCACCTGGCTGGGTATTTTGTCTGCTGTGACAGCCAGACATAGGTTGGAGGATCAGTTCCTTTCCAGAGTGGTATTTGGAGGTGTATTATAGGCAAACCCAGAGGGTCCATTGGGTGATTGGGTCTCTTACTAGTCAACTACTAGCCACGACATTTAATGACAGTTCCTCTTCTAAAGTAGTTGCAGATTATTTGTAGAAATATTCATTTTGTTTAAATTCATCACTAATCCTGAAACAAAAAATGGGGATGGTTAAAGTGGTACTTTTATAGTCTAGATAGTTATTCTGACAATTTTTAAAGGAATTATTTGTGTTTATATGGATGTGGGTATGTGTACGTCTGTATGCATATATGGTATGTCACATATAATGTTCATATTCAGAGATTACTGTTAAAGAGCTCTTTTGTAAATTTTCCTATGTTGCTATTATTAGCTGCCCAAGATTATGCGGTATAAGATGGATGGTCATGTAAATCTTATAAATAATTAAATAAATGTTCCAGGAAGACTTATAGTTTCTGCAAGTTGTCTTCTTTGGGTTATGTATATTTCCTGGTAATTAGTTTCCAAAAAATGAATCTTCTTGAAAGTGTTTGCTTTCATTGCTCACTTCTTAGAAAAAAGGGCCCATTTTATTTTAATTGCCATGGGCAAGCTATAACAAGGCAGTGCCAAGAGATAAATTAAAATTCAGTGACATTTAATTCAAACCCCATTGGTCATGTCCAATAATATCTGGGGGAAATTACCCTTTATTTTAAATAGCCAAGTTAAAACTTTTTCAGACAGCTTATCTATCTGGGCTGCAGAAATCAAAATGAACACCAGATGGTAGAAATGTTACTGTATAGGTTTCTGTGCTGCCACTAGTGGTCATCTAGATTTCTACAGCCTAGATATTGAAGGCTTATATGAGACAATCTTGAAAAATGTTTTTCTATTTCTGCCTCTGTCTCTGTCTCTCTCTGTCTCTCTCTCTGTTTCTCTCTCTCTCTCTCTGTCTCTCTCTCTCTCTCTCTCTCTCTCTCTCACACACACACACGCACAACCAAAAAAACAGATTTTTAAATAGCTCCAATGGGTGCCAATGATTCCCCCCCATTTTTACTACACATGCACTATACGAAGTGATTTGCTTGCCTTTTGCTTTTGCTTCACAGTGGTGACAGAACAGCTTTTCCCAGCATATTTTAATGATATTTCATAAATCTTTGATCTGATATGAAATTGAGTGATAATACACTCACATAAAAAGAACACACACCTACAATGGAACTCAGGTCTTAGGCAAACCTGACATCAGGTTGATTAGACTTTCCACAGCTTCAACAAATCATTTTATTTTACTGAGGTGCAAGTTAAGCTTAGAGGTGGATGCCTGGCATCAATATAAAATTTTCAGACTGGAGAATCTAAGAACAGGCCTCCCTTTTTGCATTCTTCCATCATAGTCAATACGTACAATAAATGATTTGTACTCCACTATGAAGAATGCAACATTTGAAGGAGTTTTGGGCAAAATTATGATCAATTTGTAGCTTTAGAATAGATTGCTGAGTTCCCATTGTAGAAAAAGCTTTCTTCAAATCCAAATATTAAATATTAAATCTAGAGGGGTGGAATTTGAACTTGTAGTCCCTGATTCAAGATGCTCTCTTGCCTCTTTATTCTTTCTCCATACTGATTTTCAGTAAGATGCTGAAGCTGCTTGCTGAAATGTCTTCCCCACTTCTTGTAACTTTAAGTAGAGTAAATGTAAATGTCCCTTACGTGACCTTTTACAATGATCTTGGGCATCTCCTTCACAGCACTATGGAGCCCAACTGCATGGAATTTCAGCCTTTCCCTCCTGATAGGCATCAAAGGGGGGTGTAGCAAATTACCACAATCTCACAGCTAGGGTAAGCTTTGCTTGGTGGATTTCAGACACGGTGCACCAGGGAAGAGAAGAAGCAAGGATACTGTATTTGTAAGGTAGCCATATGGATGGTCGAGGAATACTCTGGCACAGACAGTGCCCCTCCTGAATAAGAAATGGGAAGCTGTCTCTTACTTGGCCCCACTTATGGGGGGGAGGGTTGCTATACATTTAATATCCAGGGGGGCAAGCATAGGGACTGCTCTTCGTGGCTTGGGTGACAAGGAAGGTCAGGCTGGGATCAAGGGCAGTGACTGATGGCAAGGGGGATCGGTAGCAGAGGCTAAGGACAGACACCCTCCCCATCCTTGAGAAAGGAAGTTTTCATGACACAAACAACAACCACCACTGACAAAAGAGGAAAAGGAGTAAAGACCTCCTGTGGGGCTGGTTGCCATGGAGATCCCAGGGAGTTTTGAATTATTGCCATCATTGCCTTGAGTTGTGGGGAGCATTATGGGATGGTGATAAAGAATGACATGCGCTGTTTCGATCACAAGGCCAGCCTCTTTTGGTCACAAGCACTGACTCTTTTTCCCTTTGCGCCAGCCAGATGGGGGCCAAAGACTAGAAAACATTCCCTCTCTTTCTCTCTCTCCTCCTCAGTCCTATGCAACATGGCAGGAAACCAGCAGCCTGACTCTGCTCAGACAGGATCCCTACTCTAACAGAGCACTGGAGTAAATTCCTCACTTGTTTGAGGCAGCTGGTGTAGAGAGGAATTATGTCTCATGTGCACAACTAGGGAAGACGCTCACACGAATGTACATTCCTTTTAGGTTTTGATCTTTTTTTAATTCTTCAGAGATGTACCATAAATACCTAAAACAGAAATGTGAATGAAATGGCCATATACAAATCCAGGCATAATAAATGTTGCTGAACATGTTAGAGCTGCAATTATTCTATTAGTGTTGCAAATGTTAAGATAGAATAAACAGAACTAAAATGCACATATTGGCACCTGTTGGACATAGTTGTGTTTAATGGATTCTGAATAAATTCAATGCATTGCATCTAAAGAAGCATTTAGGAGAAACGTGTGTGAGAGAAGGGAAAGATTAGACAATAATTCTTGACGTTAAGGAGAGCGGTACTACCAGTTAGCAGGCATGTCCTTGTTTTCATCTATGCAAGGAGGATGGATATAATTTTTGGGGATTATTACCCAACCAGCCACCCCAAAAATGTTGAAATCATAATTCTGCCAAATGGCTCAAAGAAATGGGGCCATTCTCATAGCCTATAGTTCTGTCACATCCTTTGTTGTAGAGCCTATGGCTGGGATCTCACAATTTTTTTTCTATAATTCATATGTGAGTTTCTACATTGAGGGGGGAAGCTTGTGAAGAAAAAAGTAGGTCAGATCTACATAAATGGCAAATGACTACAACAGATCCCTGTTGGAAAAGAGCGAGCTTACCATTTCACATTGGCTGGTTAAAGGTTTTGTATTAGAAAGACAGTCTGGAATTATAAAACATAAGAAAAGGATTCTAATAAGCTCATTTAGTGTTCTGCATGTCTGCAATGGCAAAAGGGAAGGAAGTGTCCAAATTTGTGTACCCACAAAGAAGCTGCACACTCATTCAGCCATTATATGAAACAGACAACTTGCTACTTGTCTATAGGCATGTTGTACATCTATAGGCATTTTGTATCCTTTTAACTCTGTTTATTAAAAGAGATTTTTATTTTACTGTAGCACAAATACGCCCTGCTGTGTCCTCATGACACAACTTTTACTCCTCCACAACTCATGAATGAGAAATGTTACCTTTGGCCGTAGCAGTTGTGATATTGAAAATATTTCTTCCCGCTTACACCCACATTGTCTAAGGCAGGGGTGCCCAACCCCCACACTATGGACTGCTAACGGGCTGCAGCCCATTGGAAATTGGGCCACCGAAGCATGCCCTGGATTTTGGTTGTGCACAGGAAACCATTCTCCACCCTGCCACCGAAACTGCGGAAGCCATTTGCTGCCACCATCAGTTGCAGAATCAAAGAGGTTTGGGGACCCTCCTGGTCCAAGGGTAGCTGCGACATATGTAAAATCTGCTAGGGTAGCTAGAGACTACTTCAGGTGGTCCTCGACTTAAGACCACAACTGAGCCCAAAATTTCTGTTGCTAACCGAGACAGTTAAATGTGTTTTGCTCCATTTTAAGACCTTTCTTACCACAGTTGTTAAGTGAATCAATGCAGTTGTGAAGTCAGTAACACAGTTGTTAAGTGATCCGGCTTCCTCATTGACTTTGCTTGTGAGAAAGTCACAAAAGATGATCACATGACTCCAGGCCACTGCAACCGACGTAAATATGAACCAGTTGCCAAGCATCCAAAATTTTGATCAAGTGACCATGGGGATGCTGCAATTGTAACTGTGAAAAACAGTCATAAAATCACTTTTTACAGTGCTGTTGTGACTTCGGTCATTGAACAAATGGTTGTGAGTCGAGGATTACTTCTACCACTCAGCAACAGGAAAAGCCTCACAACAAAATTTGCATGGAGGATTCAGATGGTTCCAGATTCAGGCCAAGGATACATGACTGCTTAGCGGGTGAGGTCAGGTTCCCCCTTATTCATTTTTTTAAAAAAAGAGGGGTAAGTGTCATGTGGATGTCCAATTCCTGCATATGTTTTATAATCATTCTGGACCATCTTCCTATAATTAGTTGACAATATTTTCCTTCTAGTCATGATGATGGCCCATCATCATAACTTATTGTATAGTTTATAAATTATATAGTAGTGTGATCCCAGCCATTGTTAGTTTATTCAGTAAACTACAGTAATGCAGACTAGGTACAAATAGTCACAACATTTTTAGTTGTCCATTTACTGAATAACACTATCATATTGGCACAAAATTACTGTAGTGTCTCTACCATATTGTTATGCTGCATGTCCCAGAACATCCCTTAAAGCCTAGCTATATTTAAACAAAGTGCATTCACATGCTTCTCTATGATTCCATACTTCTAGATGTTGTTTGTTGTTTCATTCAATGTCAAGTTTTAAAATGTTAAATTCATCCAAAATACGGGTGTCAAACTCGCAATGTCACATGACGTGTCGCAACTTATCGTGACTTTTTTCCCATTGCCAGCAATGGGGTGGGCGCGGTTTTGACATGACGCATCCAGCCCACGGGCCGGCAGTTTGACGCCCGTGATCCAAAAGGATCTAATACTGGTAGGATGCTAAAAAGCACCATGGACGCTGATGATCCTGTGAGAATGCCATCAGATAATTAAACAGATAATTAGGCAGTGGAGGGGTCACTTCATGCAGCTAAATACATTAAGTTCAAGCTTGTTTAGCTTGAAGTTAGTATATTAAATGCATACTCACTGATTGAGTTTGACCATAACTTATGGCTTAGAATGAAGTGCAAGCCATGCACTCTTGGCTTACTCATCAAACCATCAAATAATGTACAATATTTAGCCAACCTTTGCTCTGCTTAAACTTTGATAAAACCCTAATCAAAAATATTTATGTATTATATATTTATATTAATAACGTATATGTAAAATGCCAATTAAATTCATATATAGAGGAAAAATAGTAATAAAATTTAGACATTCTTGGACCAGCATAAAGCTTCCATTACTTAGCCATAAGTTTTATTTATTATTTATTTATTAAAACAAAACTTTATTTGATAACTGAATACAGTGAAATCTCATAGTTATGAACTAATTGGAGGGAGAGGTTAGCTATTGTTGGAAAGGAGGCCATTAAATCAAAGAACAGACTATCCGGGGCATTTATGCCATTTGCTTGATAATTCAAATCATGCAAATGACACAAATGTTTTTGTACTTGGTTCTAGTAAAGTTAGAAGGAATACATTTAAAAAAAGACATGCCACTTTTAAAAAGTTCTTTTCTTGGTAGTTGCCTACTGCATTTCAGTAAAAGAGGCATCTGTAAAGGTTCATGTATGAGGGAATAGTTAGTTAGTTAGTTAGTTAGTTAGTTAGTTAGTTAGTTAGTTACTCCAGCTCTAAGACAGAATTCCAAAAATTAAAACCAGCTTTCTTAGTTGAGCCTTTAAAGATATAATTGTCTTATAAGACATGAAAGTATAAGTAGAACAGTGGTTACTAAAAGAATCTAACCTGATGTTGGAACCATCTTCTGAACTCTTTTCAAAAGTCCAGGGCAAAATAAATTGCAGTAGCCAACCCAAGGCAAGGTCTTTAAGATCAGAGGGGATCTACCTGTTTTTCAGTTTTAATAAAATGATACTATGGTATTGAAGGTCAGTAAGAAGACCAGTGAGAATCTAGTCTTACTCAGATGTTAGTCCTGGTGGTGTTTTATTTATTTATTTTTTATTAGAGTAGTTCCTCCTTCAAGACAAAGCAATTTCACTTATAAATTAAAATTTAAAGGTGAATTAAAAGTGATCTTTTTTCCACTCAAGGTTAGAGAGTATATATAATGCTTTCTCATCTTGCTTTGGTCTACTTCTAGATTTCAAATGGTACTCCTATACCTCATTATCTCAAGTTTCCTGCTATTTTGGGCCAGTTATGCCATTCAAGTAGTGGGCTATCTAGTCAAAATTATTAAAAGGGATGGGTCCTAGCAATGATCATGCATACATACTGTATTGTAGAAATCTTGTCTATCACTCATTTTTTCTTCAGGATTAACTTGTGAGGTTCTTTCATATAATCAGCAATAGCCAAAAATATAGTATGCATTACAACCTATTAAAGAAATTACAAACCTTAAGAAATTCTGTACTTTTTAAATTTTTAGTAGGCCACATAATTAAACACAAAATTTGGATTTCCTTTACTACTGATTTGGAAAACAAATACTTAAAAGGACCTCCCAAGTATAGAGCTTGTCTACCTCTGGATATCAGATACCAATCTACAAGAGTGCCTCCTTATGCTTGTAGATCTGTTTTGGCATTTTTGGAAACCTGATGCTGGACTAGATGGAGCTGTGGTCTGATCCACCAGGGCAAAGTGATGCCCTGGAACCCTAGCATTCTGTGAAAACATGATGGTGTTCCATGAGAAATATTTAAGTAACAGGTTCCATTGGCCTAAAAACCCCTCTAGAGTTTTTAGTTTGGCGATTACAGACTCCATTTTTCTTTTTGATTTCCAGAAAGATGGCATTGTAACTTTACTGGAACTAGTCATGCCATATCTTTTTCTTGTCTAGCTTTGGGCTGAGGGTTTTTTTTTCTCCAGACTCTTTCTGGCATCTTTCTGAATTTGTCGCTCAACTGACTTCCAAAACCAGAGTAAATCCCCTTGCTACCACTTGCCCCAGGTAATTTTCAGGGAAATCAAGACAGCTGCTTAGTGGATGAATTTCACCCTTGGAAGGGCAGCCGGCCCATTATGCTGCAGAATGCAGAACAAGTAGAGGCAAATGCCTTAACTCAACTTATACCCTGAAGCACAATCCAGTGGCCATTTACAGTTTTACTTTTTTTTAAAGGACTGAACAGAAGGAAGGGGGAGGTTTGTAGATGAGAAAAGCTACACAGACAGGAGACGAGAGCTCTTCAGCTTCATGGAATCACAACCTCTCTAAATCATGTTTAGATGGGGGGGGGGGTTCCTGAAGTTTGACTGAATTAAACCGAGGATGTTCCCAGCAGGAAAACAATGTAGTCCCTGCTGCATCACATCATGCCTCTGCTTCCCATAGAGATAAACCAGATGCCCTAATTAAAAAAAAAAAAAATCCATCCAAAACAGTGACTAGATTCACATGATACACCAGATTTTTCAAAATCACAATTCAGCTACAGATGACTGCAGTAGCAGAAACACACTATTCCCAGCAAACCACATTGTGGTTCAGTATGCTATATACACCCAGTCAGAAGACACAAAATCTTTCTTTATTGCTTATGGTCAACGTCCAGTATTCCTTTGGACCTGAATCTTTCATTAGTGGTCTCTGTGTCCACAATTTAATACCCTCCAGATATGTTGAACAAGCCATCAGATTCTCTAAGGAGTTTAACATGGCAGAAAATTGTTAAATCTAATCTATGGAAATGGCAGAATACATTCAATTCCCACAAACTACTGAGGGTAGGAAGCCTTCATTTTGTCCTTCCTTACTTTGTTAAAAAAAAAAAAAAATGCAAGGATACTGATACTTACCACTTATTTTTTATTCATCATTATGGAATAGATCCATATTCATTGATGATATGTGAGAACTGGGAAGGGCTATAATTCCTGCTAATAATTGCTTATCTAGCCAGGGTCTTCATGCACCGAGCCAACTGTCCCCCAGCTTAAAATCTCAGTCCTAAAGATTGGCTAATTAAATGTGCTTTATTGATTTATCATTGCACCATCAATATGCACAGATTCTTTTTCCTAATAGTATAGACAAAGTCAATTTTAAAATACAGGAAGTGCTTAACATATGACCACAATTAAGCCAAAATTTCTGTTGCCAAGCAAGACAATAGTTCAGGGATGTCTAACTGCCAGCCTGTGGGCCGGTTGCATCTTGCGGAGGCCGCAACCACCCCAGCTCCAGCAATGCGAAAATAATCGTGATATGTTGCAACACATCACATGATGCCGCGAGTTTGACACCCGTGCAATAGTTAAATGAATTTTGCCCCATCTTACAACCTTTCTTACCACAATTGTTAAGTGAATCATTGCAGTTGTTAAGTTAGTAACACGGTTGTTATGTGAATCTGGCTTCCCAGTGACTTTGCTTGTCAGAAGGTCACAAAAGGTGATCACGTGATCCTGGGACATGCAACCATCATAAATACATGCCAATTGCCAAGTGTCCAAATTTTGATCATGTGACCACACAGATGCTGCAAAGATTGTAAAAACAGTCATAAGTCACTTTTATCAGTGCTGTTGTATCTTTGAGTGGTTACTAACTGAATGGTTGTAACTCAAGGACCACCTGCATATACATAACATTGTACACAGGACTTTCTATCTGTGTTGACTAGAGGGAACGTGAAAGAGAGCTAGTGTAATATAGTTGTTTTGGGTTTGGATTAAGACAACAGAGATCCAAGTTCAAATCTGTGTTTGAGATCTGGGATGAGTCACAAAGTTAGGAGGGAGTGCTATGAACACTAACAGACACCAACAAATCAGGGAAAGAAAAAAAAGGCCAAATGCAGATAACCCATTACCTAAATGTTGCTTTCAAAGAACTAGGAGGATAATGTTGATGCAGATTGCCATCATCCATTCACCTGTCAGAGTATAAAAATATAAACAAGTGCTTTCTTCAATCTTCTACTCACTGGGCCAATCTTGCTGCTGTCAGGAGCTAAGCCACCCCCTCTCCCTGCCTGCTTGGGACTGTTTGGCTAAACAACTTCTAAAAAAAGCAATAGATGCTTTCCTGATCAGCTGATACTGTTTTCTACTTCTTTAAGCTTCAGTGTTTGAACGGTTTTTGCCTGATTGTTTCTTCTGCTCACTGGAAATCAAGCAACTTGCTTGAAACTAAAAATCAATAGTCTTTGTGTTCCTTTGATTGCTGCTCTGAACCTTCTGTGTTATTAGTTGCTGCAGCAGGCTTTCAAACAGAACAGAAACTTTCATCCAGCTAATAAAAGCAAGATTGGCCTGAACTGGGAGACACTGCACAGGAATTATGTTTTCTTCTAAGTTTACAGCACCCTGTTTAGCTAACACGTTAAATCTCTCCAGGTTCTATATGTACACTGTGGAATCCATTATTAGCTGAAAGGGAACATTATCTAGTGGTACATAACATGCTTTTCTTGGAAAATATACCTACATCAATGCCTGTCATTTACTTTAGGTTTTGCCATCCTGTGTTCAATTGTCTTAAATTATATTTGGCTGGGTTTACACAACACTTTAATCCCAAAAAAACCACAGGATGATTTTATGGATGATGTGAACCAGGTCAGTCCTGACCTACACAGACCAGTGGCCTAACCATGTACAAGACAATGTCTTCTGTTCCTATAAAAAGCAGGGAAAATTTCATTTTGAGGGCATATATATCTTTTAATATAAAAAACCTGTACATTTTTCTTTTTAAAATTTAGTATTGTCATTATTCATGCTTAAGCAATTTGTGATGAAAATTTCAGATTCCACAGGACAAAGACAAGATATCAGCTCATTAGTTTTATTTATAAAGAAATAATCCATCAAATTTAGTGTTCACCCATATTATGAATTTTTAAATTTCACAAGTTGTGACACGTACATCATCCAGGCCTTTGAAGATAAATCAGTCGTAATTCTTTATTCCTATCATGAAAACCATTTGCACAAGTGAAAAGGTTGGATAACCACCTTATTAGCCTAAGAAAATTAACAAATCTGAAGGGTCCTCATTTCTTACAATCCCTTGTTCAGGAGTAAAAACATCTTTTTAATCCTTTCTCCCAACCCATTTAGTTTCCAGATTACATGCAGGGATTTTCTGTAAAGAGCAATAGCTTGAATGCAGAGAACTGCTTGTAAAACAAGCTTGTTTACTTATCTATTTATATATTCAATTATTCATTAGATTTAATCATTCCCTCTTTCTTTGTTTCCCTACAACAACCCTGCAAGTTATGTCAGGCTGAGAAAGAATGACTGGTCCAAAGTCCCCTAGGAAGCTTCTGTGGCTGATTGAGAATTTGGAGCCAAATCTCCTTGATGCTAATACAGCATCTTAAACTTTGTACAAAATTGGCTCTCAGAAAAATATGCTGAGTCTGAAATTGCAGGAAAAGTGGTCATATTTTATCCAAACACACAAATAAGTGGTGATGGAGAATAGTTTTGGTTGAGAATGGAATCCCCTCCCCCCAAGGCAATTTTACAAGTTATGCACCTTCACTGTCTTATAGCTAAAAAAATTATCTGTTTTTCAACTGAATGGGTTTAATTATTTACTTAAACCACTTCTGCCTCATTTTCTCAAAGCAATTAAAAACAGAAATGAAAAAGAAATATGCCTATTTCTAAATACATGAATTGTCTGAAAGTCCTTCAATAGAACCATGAAAGAACAATCACATCCAAAGCATCTCCTATCCTTTTCTAGAGGCAGGCTTTAGGCTACATGCTTGAAACCAAACATGCAGAGATGGGGCCAGGTGGGCTTCTTCAGGGAATCCATAATTGAAATGCAGTGACAGAGAAGACATTCATGCTATCCACCGAAGCTGACAGGACCAGGACTCCAGATTGCCACTGTCACTCATGGGTGTGACATACTGAACTATTTCTCATAAGCCACAATATTGCCTCATCGATTGCATTCCGTTTACTGATATTAACAGCCATGAAATATATTTCTTTGATTTCAAATACTATCATTCACCTGCCATACTAGAGATTATTAGGAGGAAGGAGGGGTCCAAGGGAGGAGAATCTTTCTCTGCTTATTCATATTATTAAATATTCCGGATATAATCAGCTTCCTATATACAGCAAGGTGGTGCAATGATCATTCTCCTTTTCTTTTCTACATTATTCTTGCACATATTCTTATAGAACATATAAAATCTTTTAAGTTCATCAATGATTTCTCCTGGATTTGTCCAATGTATGTAACTGAAATCTTAATCCTGCATTGGCCAAAATACATATGTAGTTAAAAATTGCTCTCTTCCTTCTCATTTAACAATATTATGGTATGCAAATAGCACTAGAATCAGGACAACCAGAAGAATGTTTTGACATAAATATGTTTTTGCTAATATTTTGCTAATATGTTTTGAAATTTATGTTACCAAAAGCATATTAATATAGTCAATAGTTCATGTTTAGAATCAATTTTATCATGCGGCTCTCTCCATTAAATATGTGAATGAAAGAATGAGTGAAAAGTTTACTACAGACAGTCAAAGGACTCAGCAATAACATAGCATAGAAACAAGCATACATTTTGACATTTCACAGGAAACAAATTATTCAGAAAGTGGTTTCTTCTTGTGAGGGTAAATTAATCTCTCTTGATCCAACTTGTTGCATCTCAGCCTATAAATATCTGAAGGATTTAAGAAAAATGTTTTCAAAAATAGGTCTTATCGCGAACTGAGACCTTGATGTAAGGTAGGAAATAGTGCAATTCATATATTAGCTCTTTAACATCAAAAAGCATATATTTCAATGGCTGCAAATTCACATTTTGCACTTGCCATCCAACTGCCAGATGAAAACATAAGGAGCCCTGGAAGGCATACCAATGAAATTCAAGAGATTCCTCATTCCCACCTTACCTTCCAAGCTTAATCATGTCATGGCCATAAACTGTACATTCCATGGAGAGCTTTAAAAACTAGGGGGAAAAAACACAAAAGGAATACACTATAAAACTCTCTTTCAAGATTTGCCTATTACTCTCTGTAACAAGCACTACATTGCTATGTGTGTCCGTGTGTGTGTGTGTGTGTGTGTGTGTGTGTGTGTGTAGAAAGGTTAAGATGACTGACAGCCTTGAACTATAGGCTCATCCCTCACCTTAGGCCGTGCAATCTGATTGGATGCTTCCTGACATCTCCAAAGCACAGCACATTTTAATAGAAGCTTTGGTAGTTTGTCAGGGGTGGGTGGGGGAAAAGGTTCAGCGAGGTGCATTTCTGACCAGCATAAAGTCATTTTCCACTTCAGGAATATTTCTTGGCTTTGTGGGTGTGTGTACATGTGAGGGGGGAGGGTGGGTGGCAGAAAGACCTGTTTTTTTTCAGGGTGGGATTGTTTTGTTTTGATTTTTTTTTTGGTCCTTAAATGTTTTTTTGCAAACTTCCGTGGAGAGTGCTCTTCTCCTCAGCACCAAGCCTGGACTAATGGATTACCACCTGCTTGGATTAACTTTAGTTTTTTTCTTCGGTGATACAAAGGTCCTAGCCGGTTACCCTATTTGGTGGTAAGATTTCTTTTCTCCTCATCTCAAACTTTTTGGCAGCTTACTCCTTTTTCCCTACTTCAATTTATTTGCATTCTCTCTTCATCTTGATTCATGTTTCTCATCATTTCGCTTTTTCAGAATTTGTGCAAAGTTCCTACATGCTCGCTTTGCCTTTTTCATTTTGGAAGAGTGATATTAATAGACTTTTTCCTTTAGCTTGAAAAGCATTGATTCTGCCTCAATCATTTGTGGCATCAGAATAATACATTGGAATATAATTTATAAGCAGCAGGAATTGTAAAGAAAATCAACAAAAGGAATAGAAACATAAAACTACCATCAAGGTTCACTGTTATTAGGAATTTGCCTGCAGATCACAAATGTTTATTAACAGTGCTATATAAAATGATTCCTCAGATGTGCTCTTTCATTTTAAATTTATTTGCTTAATGATGCCAACATCTGCAGAAAAAATATCAAGAAAACAACTAAGATCTAAGTTTTAACTTCAATATTTTTGGGGAATGACAACAATTTGACATTTTAATTTCCTGCTTGCTTCATAAAAATCTTGATTCCAATTAATCAAACTAAGAAGATAAAAGCTAAAAATTATTTTGCCAAAGATTAATTTCCCTGTATTGGGACATGGTGTGATCTGGGATTTTTTTCAGCAAAATCAAAATTCAGGTTATTAGAAATACTTAAGCATTTAATAATCTAATGTCGATTTTTCCTGTTGCTTAATTAAAATATCTCCTTATACTAAAATGTGTTAAACATCAATAGCTTCAATATGGAGTTAATTTAAATATGGCCCTCCACTACCACTTTCTAAGCTTTCCTTTTATGTAAATTTTTCCTTGATTTCTTTTTAAATATTATCAAAAGTGGGCTATGAATATAAATAAAAAATAGTTTAGTTTTGAAAAATAAGTTATATGGTAAAATTTTGATTCAGATGCCTACTATAAAGAATAAAGGATAAACATTCAGTACATCTAGCAATGTTTTTAGCCTTGTTTTGTCTGATTATATGAAAACAATTGAGAAAAATTAAATCACAGCAATATCAAAAAATACTTGTATTTTCCTTGCCAAATGGATATGACTCATATATGCAAAGCACAACCAGAATATATCTTCAGGGTCAAAGAGTTTCTCCTGTCAGAATTTAGATTAATCAGATCTCTTTTAGCCCCAGGTTTGATGAAACAAACTTCCTATAAAAGAAGCTGTAAACTATTAAGAATCAAATGTTTTGTTACAAGTAGAACCATCAAAAAGAATTGATTCAGAGAATTTAGTTTAGTAAACAGAAACTGGCTGTGTTGTTTATTTAAAGTTAAGAATTTCAAGTTATAAAGAAAAATCTTGATATTTTAGTAAAATTTTGCCCTTCCAATCATCCTTCTTAATGTAGAGAGAAGCATCTCAAGAGATCTATTTTCTTCCAGTCTGCTTAATTTTTCCCTTTACCTAAAATCTATTCTTCCAGTAGATATCTTTTGTCTCAAAGAAAAAGGATTAAGCCTGTGGATTTTAAAATATAGACATACATAATTCAACAACAGTATGCACATACGCATATTTTAGGATAACGAAAATTATCTATAGAAAATGTATAAAGCGTCACAGCAACTGAGCTGTGCTTTTCGCTTGTATTTTCCAGTACTGTATAAACCAAATGATGTAATAATTACATTAAAAACAAGGCTCAGAAATGAACAAATGAAAGCATAATTGATAATGAGCTGTAAGTCAGTATATACATTTCACAGCAATTCTCGCACTTTATTTTGTTGCATGATTTCTAACTTCTAGTCATTCAGTTCCCTTCAAATTCAAGTGATTATTTTCACTTGATGTGAAAGTTTATGTTCCTATATCTTGCATTATTCAGCAGGCTTTAAGTGAATTGGGAAAGATCTGAATTTATTCAAGTTTCTCGCAAATACTCAATCCCTCTTCAGGATAATTCCAGCCTAAAAAGACAGTCAGTAAATAATCGTTTAACATACAATCATAAAAATTAATATATCAATAACCATGCATCAATTTTGCATGAATAAGTCCAAGTGCATAAAAATATCAATGTATTGGTTTTATTAATGTATAGCAGGGGGGGAAATGGTCAGTCAGAAAATATGGGGCAGCAATCAACTTTCACATATAAAAAATGGGAAAATCATAATTTATTTCCGGATTACAAAATAATTCAGCATTTTTTAAAAAAGATTTAGAATTCTTCAAACTAAACAATCTATCCAGAGAAAGTAATTTTGATCACCTAGACTTATCTTGAGTCAGTATTTATCCAATCTGATTGAGCTATAGATCTGAAATCCAAGGTGCAGAAGGCAATGAGGCAGCTAGTTAGGGACCTAATGCTGGGAATCAAAAATGAATATACTCAAAAGTGTGAAAAGGGCAAGTTGCATAGTTTCAAATTACCTGGAACTTGAGGGGGGGGAGGGAAGGAGGCAAAAAAATGTAGTTCTGTATAGTAATACTGTAGCACTATTAAATTTAGCCAACTTGAGAGCACAAATGTATAAAACCAGACAAAAAAATGTGATTGTCAGACAAGAGAATATGTATTTTTCTCCAGCACTCTGTAGCTCATCATCTCAGGTTGTCATGACAGCTGTGTACACTGTTATATTGTCACATATTAGAAGAGCTAGATAATTGGATACGGGTGACCTGGCTGTATTTGACCCAAGCAGATATTAGGTATGATAGGTTTTTCCTGGGCATATGAGAAGACAATGGCCAGCATAGAAGTAAATTCTTAAATGTCTGTGGAGACTCTCAGTCATCCAGGTCATGGTTGTCCCAAAGGTTCTTTTCAAGAGGCAACTGGACTTCCTTTGTTTTTTCCTTGAAGACATTTTGCTTTTTCATCCAAGAAGCTGAAGAACTGAAGAAGCTTCTTGGATGAGAAGCAAAATATCTTCAAGGAGAAAACAAAGGAAGTTCAGTTGCCTCTTGAAAAGCATCTTTGAGACAATTCTTAGATCCAAGACTAAAAGTGCTGCCATATATAGGATTTAAATTGTGTCCACAAAAATTAAGATACAAGTGGAAAAGCTATATTTTATGCCAATATATTTCTATATTTGACCCCACCTTAGTAATATTCGCACTTGTGGAAAAGTACTTCTCCAATATGATCTTCAATCTGCCAGAAATCTAAAAAGCATTCACCTCTGGCTGACCTTTAAATCACATCCCTTCTATGTTTGCTTTTAAAAAAAATGAAAAAGAGAGGTATCTACTGTATAGTTGAATTCAGATGCTAGTTTCTCCAAAACCTCTCTGGTTTTCAACAGAATGATCTTTACATTGTTTGCTTTTTGTACAATCAAGCTCATACCTTATAGAAATCAGACTTATAATTCAAGAAAATAGGGAGAGGAGCCTGCTCATTAGGATAGGTGGTAGCATTCTTATTTGATTAAAAAGGGGGCAAGAAATGGGAAAAGTCAAAATTTAGAATTGTATCAAGTACAATGACTTATTTAAAAGGAGAAAATCTACTGTGATTTTTTTTCTTTGTTAATCATGCTTTGGAGCTGTATATATATGTTTCTTTCACTGAATTTTATACAGTTTGAAAAGCTTCTGAGAATGCTGCAATATGTGTACAAACCACAGAAGGTGCAATAATCTTTTCAGCCTGGGTTCTGGTCCCTGCAGAGGGCTGCTTTCTTTTTAGAGCTCTGATGGACCTGGAGATGGATTTGCCTCTTCAAAGTGATGTAGTCCAGGACTAATATAACCAGGGGTTGAATGGAGGAAGAATATCAGAATGCCCTGGACCACCTACACAATCCTACTGAACATTCCTCAGTTTATAATTCAACACTTGGTCTTCTTTAGAAAGCATCCTTGAAACCCAGGAGGTAAGGTCACCCAAAATACAGGAATGTCATAGGAATTGTGGAGGGCTTTGGGAATTATTTTTAACTTCATTGGCACTCTTGAGAAAAAAAAATGGATTGCAGTAAGAACACATCACCAGCTTCCTAGTGATAGGAGAAAGTACACAGTTTGGATTTACTTATTGTACTAAGTCATTACAAGAAACTACAATGTAGTTTGTTTGATGTGGTCCTGGAAAGTTATATGAATGGTATCATATCATATTAATCACTATTTCTGAACTATTTCTAGTACTTACATCCTTCCACTGAAACTCTACTAAAATCAGACTTTCCCTGCCTCTCAAATTTGACACAATGCCATCTTGGTGGTTGGGAAGGCAACAACAGCTGAATTTTATCTTTAACATTTTGCCTGCTGGCTTCAGATATTGACAGCTGATATTGTCAAAAGCCCATTGGCAGGTTGGGTGCCAGCCAATGGGTAAACAGCAATTGAGTCTAACCAGTGAGATAAGCTATAATTACGTCTATGCATATCCAAAATCAGCATCAGTAACGTTTAAATTCCAGATGGTGTAAATGAATTTGGAAATTAGATCTATCAAGGAAGAAAGTGCAGAGATGATTAAATGGGACAAAGCTCATACTCTTGAGCTGAATCATGGCAGTAGAACATTCACCATAGCTAAAGATCAGACAACCTGATCAACTCGCCAATCTACAGAAACCCACCATTAGAGTGTCCTTTCTCAAGCTGACTCCTTCTATATATGCCGAATTAAAATATCCATCATTCTCAGCCCGCAAGGCATTATCCCTTCTGAATATTGATAATCAGTGCTGTAATTCAATACTTAGAAATAGGTTGAGAAATACTGCATTAGATGCACCTCCATGGCATTTTCTGGTTTGGATAAGTAAAATAATCCATCTGACATCTGTCCAATGATTGTGTGGGAAATGCAGAGAAGCATTTGCACATTCTCAAATATATTATTCCATCGCACCTTTTAAGCAAATTAAACTCTCCTCTTTTTTGTAACCTTTGTCCTCTTTTAGCCTTTTCATATTTAAAAATTTATCCCATTTAAGTGAGCATAATAAATGAAATCAGCTGGAAATTCAACTGTAAGATTTCAAGAGACAGAGTAAGACATTTGGCAAAATTCTGGAATCAATAAATTACAACAGCATTTATAACATTATCCTCCATAGTTTCCCTGGGAAAGATATCTACTGTGTAATGAATGGATATCTCTCTTCCTTTGTTTTTTAAACAGACATTTCTGAAACTTTCCATCAGGCTAGCTAAAATGTTAGAAATTGCCAATACTGTATATATTAATAATTACCATGTTTTTAACATTTCCTATGATGGAAATGTACATGTTTACACGAATAGTACAGCATAAAATGTTTAAGACTGCTTATTATTTGTTTAGTAATCTACATGTAACTCATTTACATAAAGTTGCTTAAATGATGTCCTCATAAGCCTTGAAGGAAGAGCACTGCTGGATAATTAATCAATTATCTTTTCTGTACATAAAATGAAACACTCTGCATTCAAATATGACATTTCTATTTGGCTTCATCTTCCACAAAGGAGGTTTTTCTCATGAAATGGATGTCCTTGTTAGCATTTATATTTGGCTTGGTTTTGCAAAGGAATAGTTACAGGTCTGCTTAATATCCATGCATGATTGTTCTCAAGATGTGCATTTTTAATTTCAGATTTTTTTTAAATCATTCAATTTAGATCTGTGATTAGAAGTTTTTAAATTAAAATCTTGGATGCCCTCAAACAGTGTTTAGAGTCAGGTATGTTCTCGAATTAAGGTACAATTGGATAAATTTTGATTAATTTCTATTCCCCTGCTTCCATCACAATTCAGGAAATAAAATTTACCTCAATCTTCCTTTGGGGCATTAGAGACAAATTTAAAATAGTCCATCTCACAGATACTGTTAACAACACCTTTGGATAAACATTTCTAATGCAATATATACCACATACAAAGCAAATGTAGGATAAATAAAACAAATTAAAATTAGTATAAAAAACAGGCAGTCAGATGTTAAAAGTTATATAAAACAAACGACAGCCAGATTTATTTAAATGTAAAAGGCAGGGGGAAAAGAACAATCCAGTATCTAAATTTTACTCATATTCAAACTGGCTGAAAAGGAAGATTTAAAAAGTGTTTTTTTCTGGAATTCAGATCAACTGTTCATTCTTAGGAGTGAAAGGTTCTCATCCAGAGCAGCGGAGAACTAACTATAACTCGCTTCCTTATTACTTTGGGAATTATTAGGGACAACCTTTAGGTCTCCGTGGAGTTCGAGGTAATTAAAATTTACTCCCGACTCTTGTTCTATTAAAGTATGTTTTAAAAGATCCAGAGGCCAAGCAAAAATTAACTGACAAACATATGTTAGTTTTTAAATTACGGATTCCCGCTCGCTCAAAACTATGATTCGATTGCAACAAATTCTATATTTTACCCTCCTGGTTGCCATATTTTGAAAACATTGTGAACACATGCCTTCTTGGACGTGGGCTTTACAAGTTAAGACTACAGTCTTCCACACCCTTGTGTGAGTTCAGATCGATCGATCGATCTCAGTGAGAATGATGGTTGAATTCCATACGATTGCACCATCCCCGTAGATTTTTTTTTTTTTAAATCGGGTTCGAATGTGATAATTGTTTGCCGACACTTGGAGTCATTTGCTCCCTGTGAAGTAAGAAACGCTTGTCCTAGAAATTAGGAAAACAGGCTGGCTTGGAGAGAAGGGCCGCTGGCTAGTCGCGAGGGAAGAGCGAGGCACGGCTGATGAACCTGGGAAGCTGCTCAGGGTGGCCGGAAGGTGCGAAGGGAATTGACCCAACTTTCTGGAATGCAGCTGCTAATGTACAGTAAGAGAAGAGAGCTCCCGACATAAAAGCTCCAGGCGGATCTGATAAAAGATGACAAGGCTTCTGAAAAATGTTTAAACCTGTTCCCCTTCCCCTCCTCTCCTTTCTTTGGGCCACGACAGGGGAGGAAGCTAATGTACTCTTAACATTAAAACCGATTAGAACAGGCCAACACTCAGAGTAGGAAATCAGACGTGACTCCAACAGGAAAATAATGAAACACTTTTAAAACTCATCCTGATACTTCTAATGGACCACCGAGATTATTATTAAAACAAAAAGTTGCAGTTCTATGTGCTTGATGGGATTTAGATTTCTCAGACTAAGGAATTCTCTTCTTAAGGGGGTTAGACATATAAAGGGGGGAGGGATCTTCTCCATTTCAGCATCTCCTTTGATTCAGATTTAGCAACATGAATTATTTAGGAAAACAGACAGATTAGCAGTTAAGATCACAAGCAAATGAACTGATAAAAGGTAAATTGCTGTGATTTAACTTGATATTTCTGCAATAGTGTATTTTATTTTTTTACTTTTATTTACAAAAGCTTTCCAAGTGCTGAGATAATCAAACAAAGCCAATAATCCTCATACATTCATTTGCAATCTAATATATATAAGAAAAAAAGTAGAGAAATGTTGAAAAAATAATCTCTCTAGACAAACCAGGACCCATTACAACATTTTATTACCTTTGATACTATCTTTGACTAGTGTTAATTATGGAGTTGCTTGGTTTTCATTTAGTGTGCTGTAGGAACAGTCATTGTTTGTAGAATAGTCTTACAGCTTTATGTGAAGAGCATTGGGGCTTGTTTAACCTATTATGGTTACAGAAATTGGCTTAGTATTATACAGAATCTATTTTCACTTATTTCAGATGTTGAACTGATAAACCTGAACTCACTGGAAGAGTTAAAGGATATAACCAAGATATGATTAATCATGAATAATCATGCTTTTAGCCTACCTAATCATCTGAGTTCATATAACCAATTGAACCAACACAGTTTTGCACAAATCACTAAAAAACAGCTGGACAATTTATGGTTGAGTGTATCATGAGCCCTCTATCTTTTTGTGAGGTATATTTTGCACTATGTTATTCACTGATTAAAACTCAAGCTTTGATTAGAAAGAAAAGAATGAAGCTTAAACTATTGCAACTCATTCATATCAAAGTAACTGCAAGATAAGATAACATGTTGTAAGTAACGAAAATAAGAAGAAAAAAATATCTGATTCTGAAGAAGCCAAGCACTAAATTCAAGGACACACATCCCACAATATAATAAATTAAAGAGATTGGGGAACAGCTGTATTTTCCTTCCCTTCACCATCCTTGGACATTGATGATCTCCTTTACAAAATGAAGTGAGGCAAGGAAGATTACTGGAGGAGGGAGGAACAGCTTCAACTCATATTTGGAGTCTCTAATGTTTACTGTAGAGGAGTTGAATATTTTCCTCTGGTAACATCCTTGCTGGAGTCTGCACAGTTGACACTCACCACCAATCCACTTGACCCTTTGGCAAGGATTGGGAGGGGTGTTGGTAAGAGAGAAGAAATGAAGGTTTTTTCCCCCTGTAGCTTCCTTTACTTGGGGTCCAAGGCCAAGGTTATAGACTGATATATAAGTCATATGCTTCTCATTAATTTCATGGTGCAGATTTCACGTTTACTTTTAATGTGAGACAATAAAGATGATGCCTGGGTTCACATACTGCTATAGTCATAATTGTTTGATTTGTGCTTAGCATGATGTTTCAAGCCAACCATTGATATATGGTTTACTTTATAGAATGAATTCAGCCATTTGTGGCTTGTTTAACCAACAATAATACAACGTGTGAATTTAATAGGGTTTTATGATTTGAGGCTGCCCTACATCAAGTGAAATAATGAGTATGAGTAGAATAGAATTAACCTATCCTTACTTTACTACAAAGAGGTCCCCTTTGGCTGAGATGTTGTGATATAATGGTGTTCCTGAATATTTTAAGTACATATACCATACTGATTTGTCCATTGGCAGCTTTTAATTTATATGAAGCTAATATTTTAATTAAAGTAGCATTAAAATATTTTAATGAAATAAAACAGAATATTGGTGCTTGAACCAGATTCAGAGATAGGATAAGGGCACAGTTTTGAACAATATTTCTCAGTCTCCTAAACTTTTCACAGTGATTCGCCTCTAGCAGATTTTTTTTTACATTAAAATGTTATTAAGTATTACAATTGTAGAGATAAAACTACAAAAAAAGAAAAAAGAATAACTTCCCCATTTGTCTCAAAAAAGACAAGTTACAAAAATTCAATTAGTATATATTCCTCTTCCATAACATAATTCACAGAGTCTATATATAATGGCAGACATTTTTAAAATTAATTTCTGAGACCGTTGTTCCCATATCATTGAAGATTAAAGTATTTTGCACCATTCTTTATTAACAAATCAAATAAGTGTTCTTTAACTGTAATCTTTACAAGTGAGCCTCGACTTACAATCACAATTGAGGGCAGAATTTCCATTGCTGACAAAACAGTTGTTCAGTGAATCATATCTGATTTTATGAGCTTTTTGCCACATTTGGTACGTGGATCACTGCAGTTGTTAGATGAATCATGTAGTTGTTAAGTAACTCTGTCTTCTCCCATTGATTAGCTTGTTGAAAGCTGTCTGGGAATGGTAATCACTTGACTCCAGGATGCTACAATGGTCATAAATGTGTGCTGATAGGCAAGCACCTGTATTTTGATTACATGACTGTGGAGATGCTGTGATGGTTGTAAGTGCAAAGATCCATCATAGTCACTTTTTTAGTGCCATTGTAATTTTGAACAGCTTCTAAACAAATGATTGTAAGTTGAGAACTACCTGTATTTCCTTTTAGCTCCCTCTCATGACCAACCTTCAAAGTCCCATCCTAACATGTCCCCCCCCCCCCAAATTCCAAACATAAGCCATTTTCCCACTGGAAGAATTTATTCAGTTAATTTCAAAATCTCATTTCAAATCCATCAAGATTCTTAGTCCATTTATAATTTTCCAGAAACAATACTCTAATCATCCTTTAGTTATTTATTCCTCAAAATTGCTAAGTCTTTAAAGTTGCACTTAAACTCACCCAATGAATATCATCAAATTTGCCATTCTGGAGATCCTTAATATTTGAAAAACAGTACAAACAGTAAAACAGTAAAAAAAAAAAAGTGATTCCAAGAGTGATTAAGAAATGAGACTCAGCCAAGCTTTGTGTCCATTATGATTGTGGGTATAGAATTTTCAGTTGCTCCATTCCTCAGCTGACCACAAAAACCTCAGTTCCTGTTGTCTGCTTGCAAGGAGCAGCTGTCTAAAGTACATGGAAGCAATCCCACCCTCTCTCCTTTGCTGTCTCTTTTCTCTGGAGAGATCGCAATGGCACTCACTGGAAGTAATCTCTGGCAGATACTGCTGAGGTTCACACATTAAGCTTCCCTTTGCCAATAACTAATTTGTTTTTTGCTCAGACAAATCCAGCCAATTTAACATTTTTCAACCATCCATTATTAAGTAAACTGTGGTTTAGCATGATGTTATGTAGTCAGGTAGTTTGTAAATCCAATACTAGATAGATTATGTATGAACGCAGGCCATGATCTAGTTTGCCTGACACACTAAAGCATATAATGACTGGTTCTAGCATGGCATTCAAAACTGAACCATGGCTTCAATTGTAATTAGAGTAATTACAGTGTCTTTATCCATGGTACTGATTGTTATTTGAATACATGCTCTGGAGAAAAATCAATTTGTGACTATTTTTTCTAGGCTCTAAGTAAAGATAGAAGGCGAAAGTGAGCTACTGCCCACTGCAGCATTTCTGCTGACAACAGTTTTGTTGTTGTTGCTGTTGCTGTTTTATGTGGCATGGACACACAAATAAAAATAATATGCCAAAGAATTGCCTATATCTCATGGGGCACTATTGGTTTATTTGCTTTTTAATTACTCAGTATTTTAAAACAAGCTGTTATATTCACAGATCTGAAGGCTGACTGGCATATTTTGTCATAGTTATGTGCTTTCTCTGTGCAGGTTGGATTCTTCCATTTACAGTGTATTCTCATGAGTGCTCCTTGGTGTCAAATCTTTATTCAGCCAAGAGTGCTGAACAATCTGAATAAAGGACTGGAAATTCTTTCATTCCAAACTAGTTATTGGATTACATGTATCATACAACTGCTGAGCAGAGTAATGTGAATGGGTTCACATATTGTATTAATTAATCTATATAAATAAAAATGTAAATGTTCGTTTGTTCAAAATCTTAAATCTCTGAAAGTTCTTCACCGATTGCTTTGAAATTTTGACACAACGTTGCATTTGAATACGCACGTGTTTTTATATACCTATATTATATAGATGTCACACCTGTGACAGGCAAAACATGCTTTTTTTGCAAAACAGCGCCATCTGTTGGACGCTTTGAAATTGCCATTGAACATGCAATTCATTGAAACTCCCACGTGCAACATTTCCAAAGCATCTGGCATGAGAAAAGTATTGCAGAAATGCAAACTTATTGTTTGGGATGAATGCACAATGGCGCATTGAGACTGAGCCACAGCAATGCGTGGCCGGGTACAGCTAGTCTTAAATATATTTTGATCGGTTTTAGCTTAGTTAAGTTGTGCAAAGACCTAAGTGGCATTTGCTTAATATTTGTGTATACATGTTTATAGGATAGATGCAGAATAACAGAGTTAGAAGGGACCTTGGGGGTCTTCTTGTCCAACTCACTGCTTAAGCAGGAAACCCTATAACATTTCAGACAAATGGTTGTCCTTTATCTTCTTAAAAACTTCCAGTATTGGAGCACCCACAACTTCTGGAGGCAAATAGTTGCACTGATTAATTGTTCTAACTCTCAGGAAATTTCTTCTTGGTTCTAGGTTCCTTCTCTCCGTGATTAGTTTCCATCCATTGCTTCTTGTCCTGCCTTCAGGTTCTTTATGGTAGCCCCTCAGATATTGGAATACTCCTATCATGTCACCCCTAGTCCTTCTTTTTATTAAACTAAACATATCCAATTCCTGAAACCTTTCTTCATATGTTTTAACTCGCAGTCCCCTAATCATCTTTGTTGCTCTTCTCTACACTCTTTGTAGAATCTCAACATCTTTTTTATGTTGTGGCAACCAAAACTGGATGCAATATTCCAAGTGTGGTCTTACCAGGGCATTATAAAATTACTAACACTTCACATGATCTTAATTCTATCTCTCTGTTAATGCAGCCTAGGACTCTATGGGCTTTTTTGGCAGCTGCAGCATACTGCTGGCTCATATTTAAGTGATTGTCAAAATTCCTCTTGCATTTATTACTATTGAGCCAAATACCATCTATTCTATACCTGTGCATTTGATTTTTCTTGTCTAAATATAGAACCTTACTTTTCTCACCATTGAATTTCATTTTGTTAGGTAGGGCTCAATGTTCAAGTCTGTCGAGATTCTTCTGGATCATGAGCCTACCTTCTGGAGTGTTGACTATTCCTGCCAACTTGGTGTCATCTGCAAATTTGATCATTGTTTAAATCATTGATGAAGATGTTGAAGAACCCTGGGCCTAAGATAGAGCCTTGGGGTATTTCTCTGCATACTTCCCTCCATGTAGAAGCAGTTCCATTAAGGAGTACATATTGAATGTGGTTGGTGATGCTATGTAACCCACATTTTCTATCTTATCAAGTAGTAGGTTTATCAAATGCCTTACTGAAGTCCAAGAAATTTATATCCACAGCATTTCTCTTGTCCTATAACTATGTCACATTGTCAAAAATTTCAATAAGATTTGTCTGGCATGATCTGTTTTTGACAAACCCATATTGGTTTCTGGTTATGCTTGGTCCTCATTTTACTGATCTTGGAAAGATGGAAGGCTGAATCAACCTTGAGCTGGTCAGGATCAAACTCCTGGCTCTGTGAGCAGAGGTAGACTGTTTATTTGCTTCTATGTGTTTGCAGATTTATTGCTTGATTATCTTTTCCAGAATCTTTCTAAATATCGATGTCAGGCTGATTGGTATGTATTCCCTGGATCAGTTTTTTTTCTCCCTTTTTTGAAGTTGGGAACTACATCATCCCTTTTCTAGTCTAGGGCTTTTCAACCAGTGGTACAGGTACTACCTGTGGTACATTGGCACCTGGCAGGTGGTACACGACCATCCTAGAAAAGTGGTAGCGGGGGAGGGGAATGAACTGAACTGGTTGCAGCACCACACAAGCCTGAGCGAGAGATGGCTGGAGCTGCAGTGCTGTCAGGGCTCAGAGGAAGCACCAGGATCAGTGCCGCTTTCCAGCTGAACGGCGCTTCGGGGCTGTCAGGGCTCAGTGGAAGCACCAGGATCAGCGCCAGGCTCCAGCTGGAGCTTGGCACTGATCCTGGTGCTTCTGCTGAGCCCTGAAGAAGCACCAATCAGCTGGAATGTTGCAGCATCTCCAGGGTCTTGTGATTTACATTCAGATGCTTGGCAACTGATCCATATTTATGGCGGTCACAGTGTCTCAGGGTCATGTGAAGTGATCAAAACCTGCTGCAACCACCCAGCAGATGGGGGGAATAAAAACCAAACACCCCCCACCCCACCCCCGCTGCCAATCCCCAACAAAATGCTCACAACAATGAAAACCTCGAACAGGAGGAAGAGCACCGCTGGGTGGGCAGGCAGGTGTCTTGCTCGGCTGTGGCTTGGGGGGCACTTTTTTCAATGCCATTGTAACTTCGGACAGTCATTAAGCAAACTGTTGTAAGTCAAGGACTACCTGTACTTTATCACTTTTTCCTTTTTTTTTTTTTTTTTGGTCATCAAGTTTTTGACACCTTGCTTGACTGGTGGTACTCGGATATTGCCATATCCTAAAAGTGGTACAATGGGTGAAAAGGTTGAAAAGCCCTGTTCTAGTCAACTGGTAGTTCCCTAGTGCTCCATTATCTTTGAAAAATATGGTTTCGTTGTTCTGAGATCACATCTGTCAACTCCTTCAGAACCTTGGGTCCTGGTGATTTGAACTCATCTGCAGTGGATAGGTGTTCTCTTACCAATTTCTTGCTTATTTTGATTTGCATTCCTAATCTGCATGCAAATTTAGAAAATATGATAACTTAAATGGCAATACAGTACATCTCAAAATAGAAGGAAGATTGTGATTAAGGAACTGTGTACTTGATTAGCCTATTGCCTACAAAGCACCTGCTCTTCCATCTTTTATTTCTCGAACTTTAAGTGAAGAACTGTCTCCAATAAAATGTAAATTATGATTTTCCTACATATCAATGATTGCAAATGTGCATATAAATGAATAAGGATTCAGGAAAATACAGCCAACAGTACGATTTAGGTCACTCCAGAAGGGCTTTCCTAATCCTCTACATCAGTATCTAGAACTGTATCTGCTGCAATCTGACTTTAATGGATATGGTAAAATATGCAATTTTGCACAGGAATTAGGTAGTGCATTCCCAAACCAGGCCATATTAATACAATCAAGAAAACGTCTCTCCTAAGTGATCTAGTATAACTATATTTTTGTACAGTTCACTTGCAAACTTGCTTTTGCCTACCAGTTCTTTGGCTGAATAAATCAAAAAGGAACTGATAGTCTGTATGCTACAATCATACAACCACATAAAACAAGGGTCCCTAATAAATTGCTATGGCTTTTTTCTGGAACACTTTGCTCACAAGCCAAAGTATATTGTCTCCAAGCCTTTAAAAATGAACAAAGGCTGCCTAAGCATGGTACAATATTGTAGTTTCCAGCTAATTGGGAAATCTGTGGGTATGTATTAATAGATGCTTTTTTTAAAAAAAATAATAAAATACATTTTCATCACATCAAAAATGGAATATTGAGATAAGTGATTGGAAGTGGAAGAAAGTAATCTGAGAAGGAAGAATCTGCTGGTCCATAATGCAAGCATTCCTTGCTGAATAGGGTGCTGAAACATAAAAATCCAACATAGCTGGATGCGTCAAATTGTGAAAGACAACAGTTTAATAGAGCACATCTCTATTAGTGGGATTAAGAAGGGAGATGTTTCAAAATATGCTGTAAACTTATAAACTGCTCTGATTAAGGACTGAGATCCCATAATGTGGCATCCGTGGCATTATCAGAAACTGCCTATTTGTCCAATTAGGTTGATACTAGCTACTTTAGATTTTTCAAAGCAGTCTTCCCCAGCATGCCTTTTAGATATCTTGAATTTCAATAGCCATCGTGTCTAATCCAACACATCTGGAAAACATGGAGTGTTAGAAGCCCACTCCAGGTTCTCAAGCAAAGAGTGCTTTGGAATCAAGAGAATTTGCTAGTTCCTAGATTGCTAGTTCCTGGTTAGAATAATGCTAAATGGAGATTATACAGAAAACTTTGACATCAAAAAAGGTACAAGACAGGGATGTCCATTATCCCCACTGCTATTTATACTAACACTGGAAGTATTGGCCAGAAATATTAGGCAAGACAGGGAAATCAAAGGACTGGAGATAAAAGAGCAAAAATATAAACTACAAGCTTTTGCAGATGACTTGGTCTTCATTTTGGAGGAGCCACTAGAAACAGCTACTAAATTGTTGGAGAAAATAGAAAAGTTTGGAGAAGTGGCAGGTTTGAAAATAAATAGAGAAAAGACTAAGGTATTAACAAAAAACCTAACAGATAAACAGAAAACCCAACTTACAAAAAAGACAAATTTACAAATAGTCAAAAAAGTTAGATATTTAGGAATCTATTTAACAGCAAGATGTATAACATTAAAAGAAGGAAACAAATAAGACTAGACTTGGAAAAGTGGAAAAATCTTCAACTGTCATTGCTAGGAAGAATAGCCACAGTGAAAATGAATGTTCTGCCAAAAGTATTCTTCTTATTTCAAAAGATTCCTGTAAAATTGGGAAAGGTCTTTTTTGATTATCTAAATGCAACAATATTGAGATTTATTTGACAAGGGATGAAAGCACCAATTAAAGTGAAAATGTTACAAGAAGCTAAAAATAGTGGAGGATTTGGACTCCTGGACTGGAGACTATATTATCAAGCAGCCATCTTACCATGGCTTAAAGAATGGATAACGCTGATAAATAAAAGACTATTGTATGTAGTGGGGCATGACCTACAAATTGGTTGGCATGCCTTCCTATGATACGAGAAAAATAAAAACAAAAACACATAGATGCTTCAATACTGGAAGTTTTTAAGAAGAAACTGGACAGCCATTTGTCCGAAATGGTATAGGGTTACCTACCTGAGCAGGGGGTTGGAGTTGATGACTTCCAAGGTCCCTTCCAACTTTATTATTATTATTATTATTACTATTATTATTATTACTACTACTACTACTACTACTATTATTATTATTATTATTATTATTACTATTATTATTATTACTACTACTACTACTACTACTACTACTACTATTATTATTATTATTATTATTATTATTATTATTATTATTATTATTATTATTATTATTATTATTATTACTTCCAAAACCACTTTATAAGGAATGTACTCCTTTCAGAATGGGAAAGAATAAAGCAGAAAATCTGTATTAAACTACCTGAGTGGCTTTCGACAATGGAAGCTTTTGCTTACCCAAATTTAATTAACTATGACAAAGTCGTCACTTACAAAGATATCCTGGACAAGGAAGGAAAATTGAAAGATAGACAAGATCTACAACGACAAGGTATTGACTTAGCATGGTGGCCTTATTTGCAAATTCAAACAAGATACAAAAAAGATGCAAAGACAATGGGATTTTACAGATAGAACTTGATCAAATATTGTTAAAAACAGATGAAAACTTGATTAAGAAACTCTACAGATTTCTTCTAAATTTGAAGATGGAAGAAGAACAAGTAAAAAAAACGATAACATGGGCAAACATGGATATTCTATAAATTTAGAAGATTGGCAAAAGTTATGGGATAGAAACATTAAATTGACTAAAGCAACTTCATATAAAGAAAATTTGTATAAAATATTTTATAGATGGCATATGACACCAGTAAGATTAGCGAAAATGTTTAAAAATTCTTCGAATAATTGTTGGAAATGTAAACAAAAACCTGGTACCTATTACCATATCTGGTGGGTATGCCCTAGAGCGAAAAAATTCTGGCTTAAGATTCATACATGGTTGGAAAAGATGACTAAAATACAGATAGAATTTAAACCAGAATTGTTTTTGTTAGGAATTCTAGGAGCCAAGTATGAGAAGGAGAATGAGTATTTAATATTGCATATATTGACAGCAGCGAGAATAGCATTTGCCCAATATTGGAAAAATGAAAATGTACCATCTGAAGAGGTCCTAATTAAGAAAATTTTAGAATGTGCAGAAATAGATTGATTAACTTTAGAGATTAAAGAAAAAGAAGATTCAGTTTATTTCAAAACATGGGATAATTTTTACCAATGTTTAGGAAAACGAACTAGTGAGAAATGAATGTGATATGTTATCGTGACTATATACTATATAGTAGTAAGATGAATGATACGTATTGATTATGATTATCGTTTCCCATATTTATCATAGCTATTTACTATTATATTAATTAGTGTCATTGAACATATGTAACCGGACAATAGTCTGTTTGCTAAAGCTTGAAAATGTAAATGGGGGGTAACCCCATTGTTGTTCCCATCCTTGCCCCAACCCTGACCCCCACACTGAACCTTAATTCCCATACTAACCCCATCCTTTCCTTAACCTTATAAAACTCAATAAAACTTTTTTTTAAAATAATTTGCTAGTTCCTCTTTTTAACTGGTCCACGTCCACTACAGCCACCAAAATTATGTGAGCTTATTTCCCCCATCTTATTCTTCACTTCTAAGTTTCCCCATCATTAGCACCATTTCTGGCTTTAGAATTTACTGTAGCCTTGGAATAATCAAACAAAAATGTTCCAACTTTATATCAGCCATTCATTTGGATAGGGTGTGAGGACACTTGGTGACCTAACTTGTCATCTCTCTTTGGCAGGAGTGGAATTGGTGCCAACAACTTACCTGGCGCAGTCTGGGTGCTAAAAATAAGTCATTTCTTGCCCTCAAGTCAGGTTCCCTTCAGAGGTAATAACAACAAAACAAGCAACCTGCTAAAGAAAAATTATCTCAGCCTAATCAGCTCCCTGGGGCAGAGAGTTCAGGCAAGCAAACAGGTGATGCTGTTCCCAAAGCAAAGACAGAGAGGATTGGCCACACCTCTTCCCACACTGAGAAGAATCTTACATGGTCAAAGGCAGTGCTTTTTTTCTAAAAAAAAAAAAAAAAAAAAAAGGTGCCGGAACTCACACACGTCATACAACCCGCCTTGCCTACCCTACAAGGTTCCATCCAAAAAAGGTGCCGGAACTCCATTCTGGATGTTCTATGAAAAAAAAAAAGCCCTGGTCATAGGAAGTTCAATCCTGACCTGCCAATAAACTCCCAAAACCTGGCCTGATGTTCTCTCCTGAGCATTTTCAAAATTTGAAGCATATTTATTGTAGAAAATGTCCACTGGAAATGTTCATCAACCAGGATCCCCCCCATGGCCAACTCACCAGTGCCACTGAAACTGAAGAAGGCATCAAGCAAGGCTGCATATGGCTCCACTCTTACTCAGTTTCTATAGCCACTCTTTGATAGTCCATTTCCATAACACTTTTCCCAAAACTTTCTGGAAGACAGGTCTTATTCTATTCCATGCAGACAACACAGCAATACTTTTAAGAATATTTACTGGCCTTAAAATAATACTGAGAGCAGGAAAACAGTACTGCAAAGAGAACCAGAGATAAGAGATAGGGCTTATGAAAGAGGAAGTTAGAGTATGGATAACCATACTATATTGGTTCAGACTTATCCTTTTTTCCCCTTGGCCTTGCCCTATTACTGTAATTGTGAGTGATGATTTTCAGTCCACATGGTAATAGGCAGTAGGAACTAAAATTTCATTCTTGGGCTTCTCTCCAGATCTTCTGTCCAGTGTGGGACATGATCAGGCCAAAGCACTCATTAAACTGCATGTAGCAGACACAGAGCCAATTGGATCTAGCCAGGGCCCCAACTTTTATTGTCAGTGAATCCAACCTCCAACTGGTACTCTGTCTCCCCTATGGAATACTTAGCTAAAGTTAAAAGTACCTAAACATTGAAGGACTTTTATACTTTAGCATGATATCACATCTTTCCTCAGCTATTCTTTCAGGCTAACACTCTGAAGACAATGCCCCTATGGCTCTGGAAATGCAGAGCATATTCTTCTCCAACCTCTGTATTACAGAGAAATTTGTACCATCCTCATCTCACCATTATTGCATAATTATCCAGAGTGCAAAGGGCAATTCCATACCACCCTGCTGTGCTTTAGATACCAACTCTGCTAGAATGTGCGAAGTTGCCAAGTTCTGTGCAGCAGTGCTTAAAATTTGTTTGATGATGAGCTGTGCCATGCACTAGATTTAATCAGCTTCTAATTCACCATACTAGAGTATTCTGTAATTGGATAGATATAATCTTTCTCATATTAACCCCTACATCCATCTAATACTCCTAACCCTCCTTTTAGATTCTTTCACTCTTCTTTTTTATAGCGTATACTTGTTGTTTTAATATTTAATATCTTCTGGCTTTTCATAATTTTTATGTATCGTCTGTGCTTTTAATTGAGTGTACCTTACCTTCCTTGTGCTTGTCTATGGCCATAATGAAGATTTGATTTGATCATCCAGGATCATACTTCCCCAGTAATTTTGCATTAAAAATCTAAAATCCAATGAAGACAGTTTCATGAAACAAGGCTAGCAGTGTTTGTTAGGGTTCAGTTTAGTCCATTAAGAGCAGATTAGTCCATTAGCTAATTTTCAGTTCAAAGCTGAAGAATCAATTTACTTTAGGAAGTGCTGGATTTTTTTTGCCTATCAATGTTAATTGGTTTTCAGTCAACAGGAGTTTCTATAGGAAAATGTCAATCAAAATCAAAACTACACTCATTTTTATGTATGCCATAGACATAGAGCTTCACTTGCACCATCTAGGGCCCTATCTTCACTTTTTTTTGCCACAATCTGCAGATAATCCTACTAACCTCATACTCCTCTGAAGGGAAGGAAGAAAGACCATCCCTTGCCATATTTTTGCTGTGATCCCACTCACTGGCATTACTAGATTACCTTCAACTTGTAACAGAAAAGTGGGTCCCTATCTCTGCTTTACTCTCCAGTGTACATACCGATACACATATCTCCCAAATGAGAAGTCAGTTCCTTTTATACTAATGAATGCCACAAAAAGGCATTTAGGGGCAATGTGTAGCATTTTAGATTTTATTTTCAATATGGTTGGAGGAGTTGGAAAGCCAGACTCAGAATGACCTTACTCAGAAACAAGTTCTATTGGGTTGATGGAGCTTGTTTCCACAAATTGTCATAGATGCTCCAGGGTACATTTGAGTGTACAGATGTGGGTGATTTTGTGTTGCTTACATGGTGGGCTGATTCCATTGTGGAGGTCTATAGTAGAAACCTCCCATTATAGGAACAAGAGGATTTAAACATCTTCTAATGAGGTAGTCAAGGAAACGGCTCACTAGGGTTAAGGATGCCATCAACCCCTGTGGTTGCCATTTAGATAAGGAGCGTTCTCAGCTGGGAGAAAAGAAAGGATCACAAAGAAAAGAAGCTTTATAAAGTCCTTAAGACATCTGAGGCTGTTGGACACTCCTCTTGTTACTTTTATAATAAATATAATAAAGTTCAGACAATGGCATTTGTTGACACACCTCTGCATTCAACTAGAAATTGAGAAATTCTCAACTTTTCTATTTCTCCAGTAATGTTCAGGTTCCATGCATAGTCTTATTTCTGGAGCAGCACAGCTGCATTATTTTAATTGTTATGGACTTCCTTTTGATCTCTTCACATATGGAGTTTCTTCCACATTTTAGCTACCCTTTTTATGCATATTAGTGATGGATATTTAATTAAATCCATGCAAACAAAAATATTATTCTGATTAAGCAAGTATAGTCTGATTCCTTTTGCATTGTGACTAAATGAAAGTATACATACATACCTAGTAGCAAGCAAAGAGCAAAATGATGGAAACAGAATTACCATTCATTCCATCTGAAATTAATTTTAGAGATTCTAGAAGATAGTCCTCAAATATTATGTAATGTTGCGATGGTAAAATCAATTTATATTATTTTGTGTGTGAATCTATTAGACTCTGGAAAAGAGAGAGAATAGCACCCTAGAAATCTTCAGTCACAATCTTATCATTATAGATTTCAAATAACATCTGTATTTTATATTTTATTTCATTTTTTTTAAACATAGGGATTCGAATTTTGATATTTTACATATTTTACAAGTTCACAGACTTCCATTTTACAAGTTTTAACTTGGTTTATTAGTGAAGACGGCTACATGCTCTGTTTTGTTACAGTTGTTTTACTTATATAAGCCATTGTATATTTAGACAGACAGGTACTTGGTGTTAATACTTTACGGCTAGTTGCCAATGTTGACTTCCCTCTTGACTGAAATTGTGGTTGCATGGGATTGTGATATGAATAGCTCAACATAAGCATCAATTGGAGGAATTAAACTACAGGAGAGAAGATACTTAGGATAGCAGCTGATGTGATACTTGCTCATTTGAGAGCAAAAGAAAAAAAACTCTGCATGAATGAAGTTGGGAAGTTACTTAATTAATTTAATTAGTTTTTCAGCTCAAAAAGGAATAATGTGGGCACAACCAGACACAGAAACAGTCTTTCCCTTGTACCATCACTGCTGAACACCTAATTCCCACAGTACAATCATATGTTTAAGTATATTTACTCATTTAATATGGCTGTATTACTATTATCCTTCTCATCATTTCTACTACCTTCTCTTGTTGGTACCATTATTATGATTATTATTACTCTGAGAGCTTATGCACTGCATACAAATACATGATTTAACAGCTCATCACACAAAATTATGTTGTAGTTTCTTTGCTTTGGGGTAAGTGTGATGTGTGAACCAGACCATTTTGCCTACACTGTAATTCATGTGCTTATAGTTTGTTAAAAAAAAGGTAAAATCCTTACGTTCTATTTCAGTTCAATTAACGATTCCACTCACACATTATACTAAGCCTTTTTGATCTGTACTATATGTGAACCTACTGTGGCTTAGTAAAACAAGTAATGTCTTAACCATGACCAGCCACTTCATACATATAATCAAGTCAACAAGGTTTGTTTGGCCTATTCCTAGCTTATTTTTCAGACATCCATAATATTGCTAGTCATACTACTCCAAATATCCTATCAACTTTGGAATATCTGAGCCATCTGTTTTCTATTTTTTTGGTGGCATGTTTTTTTGCCCAAATGTTTATGAGGAATTGGAAAAAGATCTTTGTCTGTTGAAATGAAATGCCTGTGTGTTTACTGAAAATCAAGAATATGTTATAACCTTTCAGACTAGCACATTAAAAGCTATAAGTTTTCATGACTTAATTACACCATGCATCTGATGGAGTGAGCTATAGTTCACAAAAAATATGCTATAACTAATAAAACATTTAGTCTGAAAAGGTGCTACCAAACTCCTTCTGACCTATGGCTTCCATATATTAATACAACTCTCCTATCATAGTATGAATTTATTTATGTCCCACCTTTATTGTTTTTATAAATAACTCAAATGGCAAACATAGATAATGTTCCTTCCTCCTCCTATTTTCTCCACAATTACAATCCTGCGAGGTGACTTTAGCTGAGAACGAGTGACTGGCCCAAAGCCACCCAGCTGGTTCTCACACCTAAGGCAGGATTAGAACCCAGTCTCCTGGCTTCTATTCTGTTACCTCAAGCACTACACCAAACTGGCTGTCTAAGTTCCTGGTGTGTATCTGTCTGAGTTCTTGGTTTTTCTGTTTCTTTGTTGGAAATCTTGTGGATTATGTGCTTTATCTGTTTGTAGCTTCATCTATGTATTTACATGCAAAGGAAGCAAAGTGCAAAAGCAGTTCAGAACCAGCAATACAAGTGAGTGGAGTGGATAATTTATCATGACTGCATCCCTCCTTTCCTTCAAGAAGCTGCAGGATGCAGTGTTTCCATCCCCCCCCCATTGTAGTAATCCTGTGGAACATGCTGTGAGCTAGTGATTCAGGCAAGAAGTTGTGAAGCTAAACCATTAATTCTACATTACTGATTCTGGTCAAAGGATAATAAACTTATGATGTTGTATTGGTTCTCAGCTGATAGTACTGGCATGTAAAACATGAAAATGAAATGGAACAATTCATTTTATATTTATGTAGCAAATGGGGAATGACCTGCTGTAATGGGTTGTGAAAGTAATGTTAGAAGACAGGAGGAAAAGGAGCCACAGATTCGGCAGTGGTCAGACAAGAAATATCTCAGCCTTCAGAAGAAATGGGGGCAGAAAAAGCATCTCAGAAGGGACCCTTCCTAGTTCTCTGAAATTAAGGCAAGGAAAGGGAGAAAGGCTTTCAGACTTGCATGGTTCTGTTACTATAACCTTACAATAAAGATAAGTATTAATGTTTATGATTTTGGTTGCTTGTCTGGATTGCCTGGAAGGGCTGACCCCGAATTAGTGCTGTGAATACTCTGGATAGCCAAAAAACTCTTTCCCAATAAAGGATCTTTTCGAGTAGAAGTGTAAAATAGGAATAATCAGTATGTGTATAATAGGCACTACATAACACTCTTGGGGCTTTTGGTTTGCTAATAATTGATTTTGATTTTCGACAGCCTCTTTGAATAGGGAAAAAAATAGAAATGTGCCACTTGCTGTTTGGCTGAAAGGTAAAGTGTTATTTTCTAGCACTCTGTTTTCTAAGAATGCCTCTGGACTCCATTTTTAGGCAATGAATGATTAATGTTTCTCAATATAAATCAGGCTTATGATACTTTTAGTCTCCCACCTGCAAACAAGATTACATAATATAAAATATTTTTTTTAATTATTTCTTTTCCTATTTTTCTTAGATTCTATGTTTGAATTTAAGATAATGGGTTTAAAGGCCCTTCTCACTGCCCCATCAATTCGTCATGCAGTTATTAACTAATCCTTTTGGCATTTGGGTGACAGCTCTAAAAATCTGTATTGAGTAGAGATGACACAAATTGCAATTCATCATATGTTTAAAATATCTGGGTAGGAAAAATTGAACCAGAAAATAAAGTTGATAAATTTAAATTGAACATAAGTCACAAAGGCTTTGCTAGGTCAAACCATACAGCACACATTGAAGTAATATAATTCTTCTGCAGGTACTAAACCCCAGAAGCTCAGATTCAGCACTTTTTCTTGGATAGCTCCCTTGGCAAAAAAAAAAACAAAACTGACCAGCCCAAGTTATAAACATTCATCCTTTTAAACAACTAACAAAATGACTTTTTCAAATGTTTAAGCACAATATGAGTTATAGTCTATAGAGCACCCAAGTATAGCAGGTTTGATACTATGAACCCACCGGCCACATAGTTTGGAAAGCAGCACTTTACTAGGCTTTACTAGGCTTAAGTATTAATGCCATCAACATACAATGGAGCTTTTACAGATTAATAAAAGTGTACAGTACAGGTAGTCCTCGACTTACAATAGTTCATTTAGTTACCATTCAAAGTTACTGAAAAAAGTGACATCATCATTTTTCACACTTACATCCATTGCAGCCTTCCCATGTTCACGTGATCAAAATTCAGACACTTGCCAACTGATTCATATTTATGACAGCTGCAGTGTACCAGGGTCATATGATCACCTTTTGCCACTTACTGACAAGCAAAGTCAATGGCGAAGCCAGATTCACTTAACAACCATGTTACTAACTTAACAACTGCAGTGATTCACTTAACAATTACGGCAAGAAAGGTCATAAAATTGTTTCACTTATCAATAGAAATGTTGGGTTCAATTGTGGTCATAAGTCGAGGACTACCTGTATGTGTGTGTGTGGGGGGGATACTTCCACATGGAGGTAGCCTATATTCTGGCAGTAGAAAAGGAGGTGAAGGATATAAAAATTGGAAGCTGACCATGAATAGAGGCAGTTACATGAGATTCCTTTGCTCAATAGGAGAGGAAGAAGGGGTTAATTTTGTTAGATTATCTACTTTTTTTTTTATAAAACCCATGCCATACTAACTTATTTGTGTGTTTTTTAAGAACTCATATTATATTAACTTATTTGCCTGCCCGTGTACTACAAGGGCCCTTGTGCATTCGAGAGGATTTGGGCGGGGGCAGGGAGACATCATCTGGCTTCAAAAACATATTTTTTTAAAGTACCACTTCCTAAACTTTACCATCATATCCTATGAAATGAATGTGTAATTCTAATATTCTCTGCCTATATCTGTGCAAATAAGCATATTTGAGCAAATAAATAAGACACAAGGATTAGGGCTAGTACAAGTCTCTCTTTAGCCATGGGAACTCACTCACTCTCAGGCCAACCGACCTTGCAAAATCCTTGTTGTAAAATGAAGGGAGATTCTTAGATAAGCCATATTTTGCTCCTGGAGAAGAGGCAAAATATAAATATAACAAATAAAGTTATATTCATTAATGGGGCAAACCATAACTCAAAGAAGAGATAACAGTTATCCCATTCAAAAGTAACATCTTGTAATTCTTCAGTAATGGTGCCTCCAGGTTGTAAGAAAAATATTTTGAATGTTGGAATTTAAGCTGTCTAAAAGCACTTTGAACTTTATGCTATACTGTAATATAGTTTTGATCATTTATTTATATAATTGTTTATGTAATTATTTTTTGGCATGAATCATTTATGCAGAATTAATGCTTGTCCGACTGTGAAGTTCAGCAGGCAGAGTATTGGCATCAAATATAAATTTTATCCCAGCCAAATTGGGATATTTCCAATGGTGGGATTCAGCTGGTTCGCATCGGTTTGGCAGAATTGATACCTATTTTTTTGTTGAGTTCGGCGAACCGGTTATGATAAATCTTCTATGGCCACTTGTGGACGCACACCATGTGGCACATTGTGCCGCTGCCGCCACTCATGGCAAGACGCTGTGTTGCTCTTCGTGCTGATTGTGCCACTGCTTCTCGCATTAGGACATGGTGTGGCTCTTTGTGCTGATTGCGCCACTGCTGCTGCTCACACCAGGACACTGCGTGGCTCACACTGATTGCGCTAGTGCTGCTGCTCACTGCAGGAGGCCGCAAGGCTCATCATGCCCATTGGTGTGAGAGGTGGCACCGGCGCCATCGGCATGATGTGCTGGGGGCACCCTCCTGCCACAAGTAGCAGCACCAGCACTATCAGAGCAACAAGCCTCGCAGCTTCCTGCCACAACTGGGATTCTACTCCTACAGTGAACAGATGGTTAAGGATAAACGACACAGCTGATGATGCTCGGATAAAAGCGAAGAAAATTGCAAGTGAGGACGCCAATCAAGAACCAATACGGAAATATCTTAAATAACAGTTTTATTGTTTTTGCCAGGTATTGTTTAATATTTTTTCATTAATATTTTAAAACTTTCTTATAACATAATCTAGTTTTGTGTACCTCTTTTATTGTTCTTATTTAAGTATTAAATGCATGAAATAATAAACTACCTTTCGGTATATCATTTTTTTATACTTAAAATGGTCATTAGGGCAGAGAACCAGTTGTTAAATTATTTGAATCCCACCACTGGATATTTCCACATTACCTCAAGATATTTTGATATCAATTCCCAACACATTTAGCCAATGTGGATTGGATACCGCTATTCTAAGTCAATGGTGTAAAATTAAATGGCAACTTTTCCCCAGAATCTATTTCAAACACATTAACATAAACATGGTTTGGGATTTAACATAAGGTAATTCTCTGGCCATTTTTGTTAAAATATCCTGATTTCCTGCCTGGATTTATTCAAATGAGAAAGATATTGAACATTAAGAATACAAAACAAATCATACTACAGTGTATGCAGTTAGAATTTTTTGTCTAACTTTGAAAATGACTATGAATATTCTGAATAGTTTTCTGACTCTTCTGGGGTATCTATCATTGCATCTTTAATTTGATAGGAGCTACCTTCTTCCTATATGAAAACCTCATATTGCCTACTTCTTTGTTGCAGAAAAATATTGCTCATTTGAACAAAAAAGTTAAAAGGTAACAGATATTTTAAACAACAAGTTATCCTGGGTCAGTATATAAATTACCAATTTTATGTTAAAATGTTTCTATATTACGCAAAATTAAGTCTAACAAATCTTCAGTAGAAATACTGTAGTTGAAGAAGGAAGCATTTGACTAACATAGTTATGTTATAGATAAACCAATGATTTCTGAATGTAACCCTCTCAACTAAATACCATCTAGAAGAAGATGTAGTAATCATCATGTCTTTCAAGGGCAGAATCTATTAATTAATTATTATGTGAGATCCACTTTGGGCAAACATAAGTTAGTGGAAATTGACAAGTTGGAGGCCCAATACACTTTCAGCTATAGACTATATCTATTCTCTCCATGCAGGTCCCTTGCATTAGGCCAGCAATATACATCCCTGGGCTCTCAGCCAATTCTCTGTGGTTCAATTCCTGGCTTAGTGCCTAAGCAACTTCGTTTCTGCCGAAACTACATTGAGATCATGCCCAGTGTGGCGGAAGGTGTGAAGCTGGGAATTCAAGAGTGCCAACATCAGTTCCGGGGGAGACGCTGGAATTGCACCACCATTGATGACAGCTTGGCTATTTTTGGGCCTGTTCTAGATAAAGGTATAATATATAGTATGCTGGGGGGGGGGGGGACATTAGGCAACATGTTTTACATGCTGGAAGAATAGTTTCTGTGTTCTCCAGGTATTAGGAACGTTGTAGGGTCAGGACTGGGAAAGACTCTGATATTGGAAAATAAATTCCATCAGAACAAAAAAATGGTTAGATGAACATAAGAAAACCAAAGTGACTATACTCACATATTGTGCGTAGCCATAGTTGACTTCCCTATGCTTGGTTGAATAAGTCATTGTGATTTAATTAATTCTGCATGCTAAATCATAAATACTGGCTTGTAAACCACAAATGGTTTAATACATTATATATTAAAACCAAACCATTGTTATGGCATAGTGTAATTTATGAACTCAGACTCTTTTAAAATATTGTATATAGGTCATATTAAAGTCTAATATGAATTCTATAAACTGAATTCTAATACTTTACATGAATTCAGTTCCATACTGTAGCAAAGTATAGCCCTGAACAAATTAAAGGAAACATATATGCCAGAGAAGCAATTTTAAGAGGATGGTAAGATATCCCCAAATATATTTTCATAGGGAGAGAGAGAGATTATTCAGTTATTTTGTAAACCAGAGTCAAGGTATCTCAAAGTAAGTGCTAATCATAATTTCAAGCTTTCTTTTATTTGTTTCTTTTCTCCAATGTTTATCTACATTTCCCAAGAGGGAAATAACTGAGATATCTTAAAATAAAATTGTCCTACTTGTAAGAACTGACCATTTTGTGAGAATGTAATTTCACTTCAGCAGTCCAGAGCAAATGAATAGAACTTCAAGGCCCAAAGAGTGAGGCATTATTATTGTTGCTGCATTGCTAGCAAAAATTTCTGAGTTTACTGAATATGTTTTCTTCAGAAAACTGAGAAAGTTACTGAAAAGGTGTTTAAAAAAATTGTGGGATTTTCACACAGAAACTGATCACCATCTAGAACACAACGCACTATATACAAAGCAATGGAAAAGATACCAGTAATTTTTATAGATATGGCAATACCTGGGGGTAGAAGAACACAGGAAAAAGAATAGGAAAAATGTAAAATGTAGAGCTCTAGTGTTAACAAGAGGTAAGTACTGGGGGAGAGGGGAGTTTGCAAAGATGTCCCCATGTGCATTACATAAAACAACAAATTCACTTAATTAAGCAAATGTTTATAATTAAGCAAATGTTTGCGAGAACTAAATGTTTTGGTTTTATCAATTGTGAATTTAAAAAAAACATATTACATTTTATGATGTTACTTGGATAACTCCCAGGTTCCTGGCTGGAACTCAAATTCTTTTTGTTTGTTCTTTGGACTGTTATTTCTTAATTAATAAACACAAATAATAATAATATCATTTGATTATTATTCTTATTATTATTTCATGCTGTATGTCCCAATCAAGTGAAATAGAAGTGCTGCAGAAATGCCATGTTTTTGCATGGTAAATCTCATTTTATATTTTATTACATGCAAAGAGAAGGAAAAATGTGTACATTATCTTTCATACTAAAAAAGAAATAATCCTATACAAAAGTACTTATGCGGTACTATTTTGAATAAAATCTATCTCAACTTTCAATGACTAAATAAACATCCATATTAGTTTTTTTGCAACATTATGTAAGTAGTTAGTACTTAATTTTTTCCAGAAGCAATATTAAATTGTTTACTTGTTTTTCACATAAACACACATACATACACAAACACCACAGACACAGAAACACACACACACACACACATTTCCAAGTCAGTGTTTTGACTTCTGGAGATTGCATAGGGAAACTTTCTTGGTAAGGTTTTCCAGAAATGGCTTGCCATTTCCTTCTTCCTAGATGAAGAGTGAGTGACTGGTCCAACATCACAAGCTGGCTTTGTGTCTAAGATGGGACTAAAACCCATGGTCTCCCAGTTTCTAGGCCAATGCTTTAACCACTACACCAAATTGGCTGTCAGGACTATTATTTCAAACATTTAAAAACAGGACTTCTACAGAATAACCACATCCAGGAACTATTATGTATAATGTCATTATGTGAATGTTACTATTATAGGATCTGAGGTAGTAAATTAACTACATTTAATAGACATAGGTTATTTATTTTGTTTTGGCTGAATGAATAAGGAGCTCCAATTTAGTTACACCCTTTTCATTAAGACATGCATCCATCTGATCTGGAAATCTAGCAATGCAGCAAGAATTGTTCTGTGCTTTAAATCCAGAAAAAAAGCCTGAGCAATGCGGCCTCCTTAGTATACCAATAACTGATTGGCATCTAAGAACTACCTGTGTAGGATGACTTGCTTTTCACTAAAAGGGTAAATTTATGTCTTGTCAGAATCACTTTAGTGTGGAGGTGCAGATTGAGGCGCATATGTTTTTCTATGCAATAAAGTTCTGTTGATATAAATAAATAGTACAAATCCTTGTATACACATGTGACTTTTGTTTGTTTTGTATAGGGCAATCAGCAAATATGTGAACCCTACACAAGATTCTCTCCCCAGGAAATGCTCAGCCTAAGAAAGTAAAAAGACAGGTGAAAGGGTTGAGGTGTGAGTGGGGTGTGTGGAAAAAAAAATAACACTTGGGTCACATGGTATGGAGTGAGGTTAAAATGTGTAACCTATTTTTACAGATAATTATTTTAGAATTCCGTAGCAAATTGAGGAAAGGAGCCTGCCCACATTTCTGTGGAACAAATAAGTACAACAAAACCTGTATCATGAGGGCCTCTGTGTTTTGAGAAAAGAAGACTGCTTGGCTTTGCAGGCTGCAAATGGCCTACAGCATTGTGATAACCCAGCAGTGTTTTTCAGCTGTGACACAGATGACAAATTTGCATTTAAAGAGGAGCTAGGATCTAAATGGCAGAGATTTCAAGGCAGCACAGTCGGTGGGGAGGGAGAGAAAATGAGCTTATGGGCAAGAGAAAAGAGCTAAGCTGCAATCCCCACTGTGCACCAGAGCAAGGGATATCATTCCTGGCCTCGAACTGCTTCACAACCCCGCACCATTCACACGCCCTTTGGCCACTTAGAGCTCAGGAGGGGAGAAACAGCATTAGAAGACTCAATAGAGATTTCCGAGCCTGACTGGTGGGCTCTCAGGGGGATGGCAGGGCAGGGTGAGCACAGGCCCCGTTGCCAAGAGGTGGCCGCAGAGAATGCCAGCATGGGCACCACCGCGCCTGGCGGAAACATTCCACATTATGTGGGTAATACAGTGTGACACTCCACAAACAATGGCAAATCAAGTGTCCCAGCAGGTAACAGGGTCTGGATAGGAGGCCATGACAGTGAAGCTCTCTGTCAAGAGTCCCTAATCCACCCAAGCTCTGCTCCCCCCTTGATGCTTCTGAGAACTTCACTTGTATCACTGGGAAGCCTTTCCCAGCTATCCCCAACCCCCTCTTCCCATCTGCAAGATAATTCCAGGGTATAATTGAGAGGGGGCAGTGGAATGAGGGCTGATCCTTCCGTATACACAGGGTCTAGGACAGTTTTGCATTACCCTTGGATTCCCACTCTTAAGATAGCATCCCAGATCCAGTTACTCTGGTTTATTTCCCAAACTTTGAATCCTAGAGCTCTGCCTAATGAAAACAGAGTCGCTTTCTCCCACTACTTTCCTTTTCAGAGCGGAAGAACCATTTACCTCACTGGAGCCTACCCTTGGCATTACTGCATTAGTTATTGTGCTGTTCAAACATTTGCTGAGGACAATTATTTAAATGATAAATTTCACTTTTTCACATTTATTTTATTTTAAAAACCTCAAAGGGCCAGAAGACTCTTTAAAACCAAGTCAGAGTGATAGTCTTCTCCTTTTTCTTCTCTTTTAAAAGGGGTGTTTTTCCTCATTTATGGCTTAGGCGCTGGCTTAATGCAATGTGTCAAGTCAACTCAGCTAGTATTTTATTAAAAATTAATGAAAGTACAAAACCAGTCAAAAAGATAGAAAGAAAGGGCGGGCAGGGGCATACTTTTAATGCTGGGATGTAAATGATTGATCCAGTTATTTGCAAAAGACTGTTCATTGTAGCCAACTAAGAGTCTGTTTTGCACAGAACATGTTCACTGGGTCATCTTAACACTATGCCACCCACAATTGTAAAGGTCAGATATTTCCTATGTCATTTTGGAGAGATCAGCTAAGTAACTTCCTCATGTTTTGTTGCATTGTCCCACATATTAATCTTGGTGCTCTGTTTTAATAATGTCTCTGCTACTTTAAGAGCTTCAATTGGCCAAGGAAACTAATTATTTTCATGTCTGAAATAAGCAAGACACTTGCTAAATTCTGTTCTATAGCAATGGCTATAAGGATCACTTCAGTGTAATGCTGGAATTAACCTGGGATTTCTGGTGCTACAGTATATAGAATTACTTTAGTACTTTTTAATTGTTCATATTCCCATATATTTATTTTGCCACGGAATGGTTTTGATTGTTCATAAGTAATTAAGTAAATAAATTGGGACTTTCTACCCTTTTGCAGCCACACGAGAATCAGCTTTTGTGCATGCCATTGCCTCTGCTGGTGTGGCATTTGCTGTCACACGGTCATGTGCTGAAGGTACTTCCACCATTTGTGGCTGTGACTCACACCATAAGGGACCACCTGGTGAAGGATGGAAATGGGGAGGCTGCAGTGAAGATGCTGACTTCGGGGTACTTGTCTCACGAGAGTTTGCAGATGCCCGAGAAAACCGTCCAGATGCTCGCTCTGCCATGAACAGGCACAATAATGAAGCTGGAAGAACAGTGAGTGGCTCCCCTCTTTATATTCTTCTGAAAAAGAATGAGCAACAGAGCCCTTTTGCTCTGCATTCCTGGGGATTCACTGCTGGAAAAAATTGCCAATGCAAGAGCCCAAATCTCAGCAGCCCTCTGATCCAGACTAAAGCACTGTTGATGGCTTCAATCAGTGGACAGATAGAAACTTATTTTCTCTTTTCTCCTTATCAGCTGCAGCCATTCAAGGCCTGCCATTCAATCATCTTCCCCTTGTCACCATGGCTCATGACCGATCAAGAAATAGAAGAAAAACATATAAAAACATCTGCCCTGAGGGCAACTATATGTCCATAGTGCTTTCTAAGAAGTAGCATTATCTGGATATTAGAAAAAAAAGGTAGATAGAGAAGTATTTGATGGCTCAGGCAAGGGACCAGCCAGTTAAAGAGCTCAATTACATTTTGGCTTGTCCAAATTCCTAAGGTATTTACTTAAACTATCATGATAAGAGAATGATTGCCTGCATTTCCAGGCAGGCTGTAGTGATTACAACTTCCGTCACCCCTTGTCAACAAAGCAATGCTGTCTGAGGATGATACAAATTGAGTTTTAACACATCTTGACAGCATGAAGTTGAGGAACGATCCATTTTGATTATGTTTCTAAATTCATACTATCCCAATTCATTATAAATTCTTAAAATAACATAGTTCTGTTTAAGAAGAAATAATTTGGAAGAGTACAATACCCTAACAGTTTGATTAACAGTCATTGGTCAAACTAAAGTTACTCCTCTAGAAGAGAGAACAGATGAGTTTGTATTTTATCAGCAGGTCAAAAGACTATAAGGACAAAATTGTCCTAATGAAAATTGTATAGAAGAGACTTTGAAAGCTTTCCCAGTTTTACGTCACTTGACTTTTTGTTTTCTTTTGCAGACTATCTTGGACCACATGCATTTAAAATGCAAATGCCATGGCTTGTCTGGCAGCTGTGAAGTTAAAACATGCTGGTGGGCCCAGCCAGACTTTCGGGCCATTGGTGACTACTTGAAGGACAAGTATGACAGTGCTTCGGAGATGGTGGTAGAAAAGCATCGGGAATCCCGTGGTTGGGTGGAGACATTGCGTGCCAAGTATGCCCTCTTTAAACCCCCAACAGAACATGACTTGGTCTATTATGAGAACTCACCCAATTTCTGTGAACCCAACCCTGAAACTGGGTCATTTGGTACAAGAGACAGGATGTGCAATGTGACTTCACATGGGATTGATGGGTGTGATTTGCTCTGCTGTGGCCGTGGCCATAACACTAGAACAGAGAAAAGGAAAGAGAAATGCCATTGCATTTTCCATTGGTGCTGTTATGTCAGCTGCCAGGAATGCATTCGTGTTTATGATGTTCATACCTGCAAATAAGAAAAGGTATGTATGGGGTAAAGGACTACCTATAACAAAATTTTGTTGTTGCAATAGTGGTTAAAGAGTATGAGAGGGAAAGTCTCCAGTTTGAAGCTCTCCATCCTAAGCAATCTTAAATAGCATGCAGTGTGGATATCCCTCATATATGAAACATTTGTGAAGACTCCTGTGCTCTCATTATATGAAATGCTCAGGAAACACAAAATGCTTTGCAAGAGCACTCATTATTAAATAAAATCTTGCATGAATTTTAATGCCATGTAGAACTTTCCCTAAGTTAAAGCTATAGATTTCTTTCCCAATTTTTTTGGAATCAGCTACTATTTCTCATACACAAGTATGCAAAGTGGTGCCCCAAATGTGATCTTCCTAGGATAGTTGTTCAGCAGAAGACAAAGGACACTGGAATTTGAAAAGGGTGCATATTTTCTAAAACTGAACATGGATATGTCACTATCCCAATAACTAGGTTTCATATAATTCTTAAGATTGGAGAATAGCACCCAAGAGAACAGCAAACAAGATATGAGAGGCTAAATCATATGGGGCTGTGTTTGAAATACAGAAGGAAATAATTCTGTGAGGACTGAAAAAAAATAAAATTATTTAGAAAAACACATTAATTAGACTGACAATAACACAGATGCAACATCTTACTACCTTTCAGATGTGCTTGCCCATAAGCCCCATAATTCCAATCTGGTTCTTGTGCTGTCTGGAACTTTATGTCTGGAACTCACCCATGTTGGGGAAAACTGAATTATGAGCAAAAGCACAACACAGAAAGCATGGCAGAGTTATCAAAATTGGGGTCCTATCACCACTCAATTTCCAACTTTTGGAGGAGACCTAAATGGCAAATTGACTAAACCACTTCTTTCATAACTTCAGTTAGAAGAGTGGAAACGTGTGTAAAGTCATAAATCAAGCTCAAATAAGAAGTTCTCTGAAGAATTCGAATGGCTGCCCAATATTTTATGCTACTTAGCTTGTCATAATAAACATTTGAACATATATATTTTTTATTTTGAACAATGGACCAAAATAACACAGATTATTAGACAACATCTGAATTAACAAATATGCTTGCAAATGCAATACTTTGCTTCCATTCAAAGTATGAAATGCTCTTAACAGATCACAATAGGTCACAATTGGATTGAATGCAAAGTTGTTAAAAAAAATCAAGTATGAGTGTCAATGAGATTAGTCCAACTATGGTGGTTGAATTTTTTTTCATGTGTATTCCTTGTTTGAGATCTCTAAACAATACTGCAAAAATAAGGGACAAATTTGAATAAGAAAAAAGTATAAGGTCAATAGACTAACTTGTTCCTCTCAAAGTGAATCATATTTCTATTTCACCTTGTGAAGGCTACTAACTTAAGGAAAACCAAATCCATTCAGAGATAAGAGAAGCACAATTTAGACAAGGAACTAGGAAAGTTCATAATGTCACAGCAAAAAATTGTGATCATACCATTTGCTGATTAATTTTCTGTGGAAAGAGCTTTATGGTATAGGTGGAGGATAAAGAAAAAGTGAGAGACTGTCTGGGAACACTGGACAATGGAGAAGAGAAAAAGATAGCACACCCAGCTTCCTTCTCAACTAAGGCAGGCAAAGATGAAATAAAATCCTTGAAAACAACCCAACCAGACTTCTTCAGATTACTTAGCAACACCTGCATTTCTTCTTGAACAGGTTGCATTATGGCGGCTGCAGTGACCTCTGAAGTTCCTGAGGTAGTGTTCCCAATATTTAAAGATTGTTTGTTTTGCACATATGAGAATATATTTGTTTAAAAAAGGAGCAAAAATGTTTAACTGTGACAGATACTCATTGTAACTATTCATGGTGGTAAATGATGTTAAAAATTCACAGGAGTAAGAAGTAGGCTCAAAAATATGTGAAAGGAAGAATATCAAATGATAGCAGGCAATTCTTCCTAAACTCTTCATCAAGTGCAGTTATTTTATGAATAATTTAATGTGAATCTTCCCTCCATTTCCAAATACATATCCCTATAATCAAGTTTTTTAAATCTGCAACATAGCTTGGATTTTGGAGTTGAAATATTAGAGTGACAGCATTTCATTTTTTTTCAACTGACCAAGCTTTTGCTTAGTACAACTTTTAGTCCTTTGATTAACAGTGATCCATCATACAGAAAAACACATTATGTTTAATATGCACAAACACACATGCATACCCATACATTTTTAAACATTAGAGTCCCAGAATACATAGAGACTAGAGGAAGGGAAAGTGAGACTCTGAAATATCAGCAGCCAGCTCCTTCTTCAAAATCCAAATTTCTATTTAAACCTGCTTGGGAATGCTGAGTTAAACTGAATTAATAGAAGAAAGAGTTATGATTGGCAACCAATCCATGGGGCATGTTCTTTTTGTTCTGTTTTAACCAACAAAGTTAATTATTGTTCTTGCTTCTCCTTCCAATGATTCAAGTGAGCAATTCTCTCTCCTCATTCAAGCACCAAGTATTTGTCTCAAAATGTCATGGTTCCTGGAGAACATCGAACATACTCAGACAATGTTGATACTGCTTCCCCCTTTACCTTTATTTATAAACCTACATATTTCTGGATACCTAGAGGACACTACCAACTATCTTGTTCTGGGGTGTTCTAATTCCTTTACATAGAGACAATGAGACTTTCTAAGTTAGCTATCTACCCCTCCTATCAATACTCCTTCTTTCCAACTGAATGGATTTAAGTGCTGCCTGCTAACTTCAGGACACATTTTTCTTAAAATTATTAAAATTTCAGGGAGAGCATTATTTTAAGTTTTCTATTATTTTGATCTTTCTCACACACAGTTTTGCTTCTGGCTCCTTCCAAAATACTGCAGTGGTACTACTAAGTCAACCCATCTAAAATTGAACCAATTATTTGAACTCTACTGAAAAATTGAGAATGATTGTTGCTAATAAGGGTAGATTTTATATTTATAAGGTGTTCCAAAGTATTTGAGATATGTAATTAGCATCTGCTTTATCTTACAGTTTCTTTCCTTCTGGTCCAAACCAATATAGATCCTGGCTTCATTGGAATTTGCCATTTACACCCTTTGTGCATAATGCTGTTTTCTTAAGCCTTCTCAAAGTGTCCCACTTTGTATCCCAGAGATGTGAGAATTTAATTCCAAATGAAAAATTTGGAATGGATTAGAACTGTTTATTTTTTTGAAATAGCACACATTGTGGATAAAAGATGGTCTAACTCAGTGATGGCGAACCTTTTAGAGACTGAGTGTCCAAACTGCAACCAAAACCCACTTATGCATCGTCGAGTGCTGGGTGGGTGTGGCTCATTGGGTGGGTGTGGCCCATTGGGTGGGCGTGGCTACAGTGGTAACAGCAAACTGGGTGGGACTAAAAAGTTCAATCAATCAATTCCAACTTTGCAAGATGTTTTTTTTTCCCGCAAGAAGTTGAAATTGACTGATCGAACCTTTTTTTTTTTTGCACACGGCGGTGGAGGCCTAAAGTGAAAAGGTTTTATAAAACCCAGCTGAAGGCTTAGGACTGGGGCGACGGCGCGCGTGCCCACAGAGAGGGCTCTGAGTGCCGCCTCTGATACCCGTGCCATAGGTTCGCCACCACTGGTCTAAATAATCTTACGTGGCACTATGTCATGCTGACCAAATGCATTCAACTGGCTTTATCTGTCAAACCATTCCCTACAGTGTGGTTGAGTGCTCTGCTATCTGTACCATTTAGTTTAGTGAACTAATACCAGCCAAAAGAAAGATAATGTATTTCTATAACCTTATCATCAACTTAATAAAAACTGTTTCCACTTGCTGTGCATCTATCATAGAGAATCTTTCTGTCCAATTTCATCCTTGCTTACAAAAAAAAAACCCTGAACAAAAAATATTTTCTTCTAATAATCCCACTATAACTATAGTATAGAGATATGTCAATATTAATCAACATTCATATTAATCAATAACAGTTAACAAAATTCAAATCCTAATAAGAGGAATTAATGTTAGTCAGTTTTGACATCACTGAGCATAGTGAGCATAGTTAAAATATTATATCATCAAATGGAAATATATTCCACTAGAATAGCAGGAACAAGCTTACGATCAATTCAGCCTGCTTTTAGTCTCTTAGAATAACTTAAATATACCCTTTGAGGAGGAAGAAATGTTATGTATGTTTGCCACCTTCAATTATTTTTTAAAATTATTGGTGGGTTATAAATAATTAAATATGGAAATAATTTGTCACTGCTTTCTTACAGGATTTTTTTTGAGATCAGCCAAGGTCAGTGAGTTGCATTATCTAACTTCAGTGTGTCTAAGAAACCTCTAATTTTAAGTATTTGAAGGAGTGGAGTAGAAATATGCATTCCAATAAATTATATATTTTATTCATCGTTCAGGAATCATTGAAAATTGGTTTCAAAATGCACTTGCTACATTTCAAGGGAAATATTTTCCTTTTTTTTGTTACATTTAGAATGTATGCTTGCTGTCATATTAAAAACTGACTTAAAAATAAGAAATATATTCCTTATTAGACTATAGTGGTTTTGTCATTTTTTTTCTTGCTGTAGATATTGTAGATTTTAAAGAGAGTATAGTTGTAAGAAAGCAAGCCCTGCAGTCTATCTGCTTCCTTTCCCCTCAACCTGCTGCATCCAAAGTTCTTTATTAAGCAGAAAAGATTGTCCATAATCCGGTGCTCATTTAAAGGAGTTGGACCACAACTCCCAGAATCTTTAAACAGCTCAGCTTAATAGATCAGAGGTGTTGAGAGCTATCAAACACATCTAGGAAAACACCAGGGGACAAAGCAACTCTAGAGGGTATTCATCTTTTATTTTAAGCTGTATTCTGAAAATGCTGTTTTTATAATTATTTATTATACAATGTATATACCTTTGAGTTAACTAAGATTATATATTATATAAATATATATAGATATATTTGAAGAAAAATATATTTCATCTTTCCTTGTTTCTCATGTCAATAAAGATACAAAGGCACTTAAAACAATCTTTTTAATATTTTCATACTGTTCTTGTGGATGTAATCAACTATTATGTAAGGAGGTGTTGCTGATTTCTAAAAACCGTAACCTACTGTAATTTTTCTGGGTTATAAAAAGAGATCTGAGAAAATGCAGTTGGAATCCACAAAGTACAGCAAAAGGAAATCACAATCAAAAATTTTTGCAATTTAAATGTGATTGCCTTCACATTCTTTTTTAATCTTAAGAATTTTGACTAGTAAAAGCAGGGCTTTTTTTCAGCCGGAACGCGGCGGAACCGCGTTCCGGCACCTTTTTCCGGGCCGGCCGCACCGGAAATAGCCCCTCCCACACCGGAAATAGCCCCTCCCAAATTTTACTTGCATTCCTGTTCTCTAAAGGGGCGGTCCTAGGGTTTGATGAGGGCGTGGCCAGGTTTGAGTTCCGCCACCTTTTCT